>NC_089862.1:18564344-18890344 GCF_036373705.1 Amia ocellicauda | reverse complement strand
CCTTACAAGTTGCACAAATTGAGTGGGGAAGACTACATCTAAATCTGAACAGCCTGCAAGGCTCATGACAACGCACACAACTGTAAATTCACAAAATAAAAATGCTAACCATTTTGTGTAAAGTTTGGGACAGAGTAGCTATGCAAACAACTTCCATTTTCCTTGGCATTAAAATATGAAGTTACCTCCTAAATAGAGATCAAATTATTTCAGCAATCATTACGGACAATATCCACAACATGAGTCTAGTCTTCCTAGTCCTGAATCTATCTGTAGTTTATTTTTGATTAAAAGTGATGTAGTGATGATGTATTTAAATTGTACATTCTCTGAGATGTATGAGTACCTTTTATTTGTTGTTTGCATTTTTATATTTTGGTTTATATATATATATATATATATATTTTTTTTTTGCCATTCTAAACATGTGTTCCAGCACAACATCTGACAATATCTATACTGAATATATGGAATTTAGTTGAGAAAGTTTGTCATTGTTGCATGATTCTTCAACAATGTACTATGGGACACACTTTTTCTTCTTGACCAGAATTCTCCATAGTCAACTTTCAGAAGCCTTTTTGAAATATTTTGTTGTAATGAAATTCATTGTTATACAAGCAAATAAAAACATAAACAACATGTGAGACAGAATAGATACATTGACCAGGAAATACAAACTCCTTTTAGTTGCATATACAATAATATTAACACAGCTTATGCAAATTAAAAGAAAATATTGCTCATATCTGAACAAGAAAAATACATCTGTGTGTATGTTTTTCAGCTATCTCAGATATTATGCATACTTTATTTTAGCTATTTGTTTAAATTCAAGTTTTGAATGCTGGCAGCATAAAATATTAATTTAGGGATGAAGAGAGAACAAGTTCAGTTGAAAATATTAGGAAAGCAGGCCAGATATTTTGAGATCTAAGCTAAGGTGTATCTTATTTGAAAACGTCAGAGTTTCTCAGTTGCCAATTACATTGGTAAGGCAGTTACTTGGTAAGAAGCTGGAAGACCCTGTGGATGATAACAAACAAAAATGCTCTAGAAACTTAATAGTTCCTCAGAAGCCAGGTTGGTGCCATGTTGCCAGACATGACAAAGTAAGACCACCACCAAGGTTTTTCCTGTCTGTCCTCCTCCTGTCCTGGCTCTCCATTTTCCCTCTGGCTATATCGTTCAAACTGATTATAAGGGTCAAACCGGTCATATGTGTCTTGAGTAGGATAATTAACAACCATATCTGGTTCCTGGACTATACTTTGTAGTACAAAATCTACACGTCCAGGTTTCTGTAGTCTTGGTGGTAGATTAATCTTCTTCATGACTTTTGTGTAGCCGGGTGCAGTAGCAGTAATAATATGTATGCCAGAATTCAACAGTCTCCAGTAGTCTCCATCTTCAGCTAAAGTAAACACAGACGTGCATAATAAGTACACAAAACTGAGAGCTGCATGAGCACCACAACAAATAATCTTCGATGGAAAGCAGAGTTTAAAATATCTTTAAAAATCACTTACAATAAATAGAGCTCTACATTGTATATATCTCAGAAACTCTTCAAGCACAAAGGCCCATAAAGGCTGAGTTAATGTATTTCTGACTACACTGTCGTACTTTTGTTGTTGTTCATTGTAACATTATCATTTTTGCAACTTCAAATTGAAACACTTGGCTACTGCCCTGTACTGCAGCTTGTTTACAATGTATAGTAACCTCCCATAAGTAACATAATATAACATTTACCCTGCCATCTGATATGTATGATCATCACAATCAAATCATGTCAAATAACTGTTGATGAACTAATCCTTTCCTGATATCAGACACAAAAGCTTATTGTATTTTTATACTGTATCTAGATGCCTCCCGCAGGGAAGTGTGAGAGCGAAACAGACATTTCAATACTTAACCATATAAAACCATTCAAAATCCTGTAAAATGAACCTCTGGAGTTAGAGTTTGGTTAAGTTACCATTCAAACAATTTTAAAACAAATAATAAATTAATGAGGTATATCATCATGAATGCTAATCAAATGTAAAAAAATTCCAATAATTTCTGTTCAACTCACGTCTGGTGGTAGTTTGATCAATTTACAGATATATTACAGTTCTCTCACAGTTTTTACTGATATTATAATAGTAAATGCAAATGAATATGCTTCGTAGAAGTCACAGGACTTTTGAAGTAGCAAGTTATTGATGTTGATGTTTTTTTAATAAGGAATGACAACCCACTCAATGTTATTTTAAATGCATACTTTAAAATATACATAACAGAGAAATAATTAATTAAAAGTAGACTCTAAGTGACATAGAGAATGTCTAAATAAATAAATACATATTTTATAATAATGAACATGGATTCAATAATTACCAGTAGTGATGTCATGTCTTATTCCTCTCACTGAAATACGTGCTCCTTTGATCCCTTTACCTGTTTCATCCTTTACTATCCCCTTTATTCCACGATGCACCTGAAAAACAGAGAAGCGTTGTAATAAACAACTGCAGATTTTCCTACATTCATCTGGTCAAGGATCTCTTCTTGTCTGTCTATCAAAAGACGGCAGTACACTCCATCTGTTTCAGAACAATTGCCAGCTCGCAATGACTGAAAGAGTTTGAGAAGTTAGTCTTTACTCGCTCGTCTGAGGGTCCAGATCGATCTCTCAAGTTTGTAAATAATGTAAATAATCTTGAACATGAACAACAAAGAGTCATATTTGTCTTTTTTCAGAGACATTCATTTTGTTAATATTAGAAAAAAAATGCACAAGAGACCCACCACTTCCATATAAGTTAAGAGAGGTTCCTTGTTTTGTTGCCAACCCTGATACAGCTCATCTTCGCTCGGAAATTTGTCACAGCCCAGTTCCACTGTTATCTCAAAACAGTTGGTGTGGAGGTAGTTGAAGTCAGACATTCCTATTTAAAAGGGAAATGTACATTTCAACTACAGTAAAAACAGATTTCAACTCAGATTTTATAAAAAACTAAATTTAAAATGTACATTCAAATGTGTTTTGATAAATATCTACATGAATATGTATCAAAAGCACCTAAAATGTATTTTGTGGACTGGTTTTCATAATGCAAGTCACTGCTCTAATGCTGATGTTGATGACCTTTCCCAAAAGAGATTTTGATCAGATATAGCACTGGGCACATGGGTGATCATTGTTTAGTGCAAGGTAAAAATAGGCTTTACAATAATGTGGAGCAACATTCCCTTGAAGAGCCCTTTGCGCCAGGGCACTCTGTATATTGGAAGAAAAAAATAAAATTAAAAAAATAATAATTTAAAAATGCAGAGCTGGCTATACTTTTGTATCCAGACACTGGTGACTGTGGACTGTACTGTGGTGTACCACCTTACTTAAAAACATCTGAAATAATAGCTTAATTACACCAGTGTTGATTATTATTATTATTATTATTATTATTATTATTATTATTATTATTATTATTATTACATGTAAATTCCACAGAATTGGTTGTCCAGATGTTTGGGCTAAAAGAGCACAAAGTGCGAGTGAAAACATACTGATCCAATTTCCACTTCATCAGAATCACAACACAAGGAAATGTTACATTTACCATGCCAACCACAAACTCTAGCATCAGTGCAGCATGAGTTACATTTTGCCCTAACTATTGTGAGCTAGCACTTCTGCCCCACTTTTAGTCAAACCTGGCCTTTACAGTCCACAGTGAAGGGTAAAACCTGTTCATTAGCATTGAAGAAAAATATGATTTAAGCGCTGGACTGTGTACCTCCTGCAAAGCTGTACCACAAAGCTCCGTTGACAATGCCTCCTTTATTGGCAAAGGATGCACCACATCTGTCTGTCGAGTTATCAGACATAACGGTGTGTGCATCTGCATAAGTCCTGGCTAGCAGTTTAAACACCTGAGGGGAAAAATCAGTTCATACATACATATACATGTATATGAAGTATATTCAATACAAGATTCAAAGAAACATTTTTTTTCTGAATAATTACGGTTGTGCCCTATTGACTTTAAGTAACCTTTTTTCTGAGGGCATTTGAAGTCACTTCATATGGTGATTCATGGCATTACCTCTGCAGTATCATTCACGGTGGATCCATCAGCCTTTCAAAGATGACTTGGCGTAGGAGACTGCCTCTTAGCTATCAATCAGGAACCAACAACTACTGTAACCAATGCACAGGGTTGTGCTCTGCTGAGAAGACTCTCTCTCACTGGGAATTGTATGATCAGATAAGTATAGGCACAAGTATAGGTATATTATTAATATACATTAATAATCAGGGATATGTTCGCAATGTTCACATTGAACACAATGCATGTGTACTGGTGTCACGGGAGGGACTAAAGTAGGTAAGGGACCCAAAAGCAGAGCGAGGGGAGTCCAGAAACAGACGAAGGGTCAAATGGCTGGTGAACAAGAACGTCACAGGGAATCCGAAAGGGCGAGAGGTCTGGGATCAGGCAAACAGTACAGGGTAGGCAATCCGATAATCAGTAGTCGAGAGGGAAATAGCAAAGGTGGATAAATCAAGAAGGCAACAAAGAGAATAGAAGGCTTGGAATTGATATCAGGTGTAAACAATACTTCACGATTAGTGAGTGTTTGTGAGGGGTTTATATGGAGAGGAGGAAAACCAAGCGGAAGGTGCAGAGCAAATGGGAACGGGGGTGCTAGCAGAAGTGCACGCGGGTTTCAGGAATGTGGAAAGAATGAAGGGAGCTTGGAAAAGTAACTGGTACAAAGAACAAGGGTGACGTCTAGTGGCGACAGGGGAAAGGTGTATGATAGGGAAATGTCAGACAGGGAATGTGACAATTTAGTATATTTATACCAGCCAAAAGTGCAAAATACTGCGTTATATTATTAAAACAATAAAAGGTAACGAGAGCTTTGTCATAAGACCTGAGGCCTATGGCGAAACGGCAATGAGGAAATGTGTGCGTCACCATATATACAAACAGGAAATGGAAAGGGACTGTTTGGATAGGAAAATGTTACATATGAGGTTCCATGCAAACAGGCTTAACCCCTCCGCCTTTGGGCAGTGCTTTATTTTTCAGCGTTCCATGCGAATCCTATCCTATCCTATCTTCCCAGTTGGTTTTCAATTGTTAATCAGCACCTGCAGGAGATCACAAGGCGGAGGATGAATGCAGCTCTGAGTAATGACACAGAGGGCTCAGAGGTGGCATGTCAAGCCAAGGAAACCCTGTCCAATTCAGGCCCACCCAACCCAGCCAGTCCTCTGCCAATTGTGCTACCCCATGTGGAGATCCCAGACATCATCCCAGTGAGACCTTGACTACAGGGCTACATTTGTGCTCTAAACAGAGGCTTTTACTGGTTGATCCATTGCTTTTCTTGTGGTTTGTTTTTGTGATAGTGTGCTACACCACAGACTGAATCAAGGTGTAAAATGCGCTCCTTAACATGTGAGCTTATGGAAAGAAACCACTGTAAACTAAACTTTGCTTTCTTACACATCGAATTAATCCTGTTAAATCAAACCTTCGGGATACTCGCTATATTACCTGCTCATCAGGTGTAGGAGAAAACATTTTTTCTTCTTCTGGGTGCCTTGAAAAATCATAAGGGTAGGAAACAACCAACTCTCCGCCATGTAAACTTGCAGACAGTACAAAAGGGATAGATCTGATCCATTTCATCACAGCATATGTCTCCGGAGCAACCTACAGCACAAGAAAGAAAAGCTGTCATACGTGGCCCTCTTCCAGAGCTTTCTGCAGTCTTATACATGTGTGTGTTTCTGAATTTCCTTCAAACACTATAATATAAGCAATACTGTTCCATAGCCTATATAATACATTTGCAGGAAACTCACAGAACAAGAGTAAACCATGACAAAGAAAAATACAACATTCAAACGGAAACCTGTTTTAGTGAGACAAAACTCTGTTTGAATGATCTGAACAGATTCCTCTAAATGGACTGCCAAAATTAATTCCAATTTGCTTTAATTAATGTTTAGTCTATTGTATTTTTCAATTATGTGAAAAGCAGGTTACGTTTATAGAGTAATATCTAATGCAGATCAGATGCATTTTGATCAAATACAGTTCAGATGTAATTAGATCATACATAGATGATGAGTAGAATTAAAAAAAAAACAACAACTGTTCATTACATTATTCAAGTTACAGGATATGAAGCATCAAACACTGACTTGTCATCACTGCTTGTCACACAAAACACTTTTGTTATTTCATTCCTTCAAAGCATTATTTTTCCATTCTCTCTCCTTCCCTTTGTTACTTTGTTCAGTTTTTACAAAGACTCCTGTTCAAGTGATGGCCTAGCCTCTATCAACTTAATTTAGTGATCTTTGATGCCATTATAACACAGCTGTTTGTGATGATTTTAACCAATTACAGCTTATTCTGGCAAGCTCAATGGAAACCAATTCCAAAAACTTTCAGTGATAATATATTTTATAAGAGCAGATTAATTTGTGCTGAATGATGTGGAGAACAAGAAGATTAGACGATTCATTTCACATGACATAATATCTATGCTTGCAATTGCACTGTATTCTATCCAACAAAGAATCATCAAAGGCAAAGGGCCAAAATGAAAGAAGGATCTTTGGGGAATAGATATCTTTGCAATGGAAGGCTATTTTAGGATTATTCAGGTAACTAAGCAAAAGCTATGTCAAGGTCTTTGACACTCATTCCTCATCCTTCATGGGCCCTACAGGTTTTTAAAGGTAAGATTAAAAAAAAAACATAAATAGAGATCATTTACACTAACTTTAATCCAGTATGTTAGTGTAATGAAATCTGGGACCAGCATTGAGAATCATCTGTATAAAAGTCAAAGCATCAAACTGCAGTTGTTCGGCTCCACCTGTGTGCCACAGCAAACCTCTACTGCCACTACACAAATACTGCACTTTAAGACAAAGACAAGTAAACGTGAAATCTCAAATTCCTGTTGATAACTGTTCTAAGTGGTGAAAAACACAAGAGACCCAACCTAGACCAGGTTGAGAAACCAAGAACAGAGTATTGGAACCTGAAATTGACAGTTCTTGCATGAGCAATGCTCAGAGTACTGGCCACGGAAGTAGGTAAAACGAAATTATTAAACATTGATGAGAGACTTAACAAAAAGAGGCGACAGATCTGGTATCTGTAGAAAGAAGTCAGTGCCTTGACAGACAACAGAACCCACTGTTCCACTTCTGAGAGATTGTCCTGAAACCAGAGGGCCACAGCTTTTCAGCTGCCTCATTGAAACATTTTGGACAGGTCTGTATAATCTAGGGATGGAAATATATTATTCGTATAGCAATTCTCAAATCCAAAATTGAATCTGTAAAGCAAAACAGCAGAGTTATAAAATATTTTGCAATAACAATTACATGAATGGAAGGAATGTATTTAATTGAACAGCATAAGTATGAGCAACTTTGTTTAAACAAACAAAAAAATAATACAGTTCATACCTTACCAAACCAGTAATTGTCTGGAATTGGAATGTGATCGGTGCGGTAGGCCTTGCTTCTCCTTCGGCTATAAACAATCGATGTCAGGTCTGGAAAATTTCTATTGAGATCGAGGTTTTGGGCATTTGCTCTCCCACTGGTCCAACCATTATACCTATGACCCTAAACATTTCACAATAATGGTAATGAAGAACACTGTATTGGATTTACGATAGGCAAAGTCAAATACTGGCCTTTCCAATCTATTCCAGAGCAGAGTTGTGGCATAACTGGGCTGTTAAAGCTTTGATTAATAGAAAATGGCTTACATTGTATAATGAATGGTTGTACTGCCCTGAAATTGATTGGATGGGTTATTTATTTGACTATCCCTGGTTGAAGTATAAGAGTTCCAAAAGAAAACAGGAATAACAGAATTAATACATATTCATACATTAATAACTATCAGAAGATAGTAATAGAGGGAAAACCCTCTGTGCTCAAAAGAGGCCAGCATCCCAGGGTCTGTGATGCCCAGGCACAGTAGGGGACTGAACAAGTGCAATGTTTAAAACATGTACAGAGAATCGTTGTGTTTTCATAATGCCTTTTAATTAGACGTGATGTGCACAAGAACTAAATTAAGAGTAAATAAGGAATACTTAAATGAATTAAATAGGCCAAGGATGTTTCTTGCACATGTCATTTCATCTAAAATATTGCTGTCAAGGTTTTGTATCTGAAGGTTCACTTCCTTATTGCACAGTTTTTTAAAGAAACATTACTCTTTTCAAAAAGGCACGCTGAAATAACTCTTCAATGTACACATTTTAATAAATAGGCCAACACGGCCCACGGCCCTCTATCCAATGCAAAAAGAGAAATAAAAAAGTAAAATTGATCATCTGTAATTTGAATTCATCCAATCAGATTTGGAATTTGGAATAAATAGAAACAAACAAAACAAAAACAACACAAAAAAAAAAACAATGTCCTCCTCCCAAGATACGGGATCACTCCCTGAGATACAATAATTCCTCCGGCATTTTGATTATGAACTATCAAGCTTACATATTTTAAGGAAATTCCCTCTCCTTTCTGAAATGTATTGTTTGTATTAATTTGTTTACTTTACTTAATTTTGTCCAGTTGTTAATCCTGTCTGTTACAAGACACCTAACGGTAAATTTAAACCAATATGAATTCCATGAAAAGCATATTGGAAGCCCAAACTCATAGGCGACATAATTGAAGTATACATTTCTTATCTTTATGTTTACAAATTAATGAAGTAAGCAATGGTGATTTTATTTTTATGTAATACTATTATTCAGTTCAAGAAAACCAAATAAATATGCTGTCATGATACACTGGTGGTGATGGACCACATATTGGAATTTTATTGAAATAATTAAAAATCAGAATCAAGAATCAAGAATCAAGAATCAAGAATCAGAATAAACCATTCACATCTGTTCAGATACATCAACCTTCTCCAAGTAAAATGAAACAGAATATTTTGCTGTCATGTTATTGCATACAAACTGTCCCCTTGTTCACAGCTGCAAACATGCCAGTCATTCTGCAGCCCATGTTTAATATTCTATGACTGTAATTTGTAATTATCTCCCACAACATATTTCAGATAATTACAACCTTTTTTAATCTTGTTAAACTGGACAGAAGGTCAAGACACTGACAATACCTGCAGAAGGCAACTTGTGGTCTGATAATGACCCTGGTCTGCCAGACTAAACTTAAATGATTTAAACTCTATGTATAAAAAAAAACTTTAAAAATTGAACCACTAATTTCAATAGTTTCGTGATCCTATTGAAATATTATGAAATAATCTCGACAGAAGAGAGGAAATGAGGAGTGGAACCCCTTATAAATATTCATTAGGGACTGAGAAACAATGAACTGACAACAATAGTGATATACTGCTGACATTTTTGTGACAGGGGGCCTACAGTATGTGCAGGTATTACCACAGACCAATGGGAATGTTGGTGAAGACTTCAGAAGTTTGCAATAAAATAAAGCAACAAATGTCCTCTGACACATTTTCTTTTGAAAAGGTTCATGCAAAATAATAGATACAAAGTTCAAACTGATTCTTTCTTGATACATGTGATCCCATTATTTTGCCAGCATATATTAATTCTCATTTTGTTTTATATTATCTATGTACACCTGGAGGATATTTTAATTCCTTAAATTAAATGATATCTTCTTTTATTTTTGTCCGTGGTGGCCATCCATATTAAAAAGGAAAACTATTTGCAGTACTGTTATACTAATGTTTTTTTTTTCTATTATTAGTTGGCTATGTTAAAAATTAGTGATTAAAGATAAGGAAAGTTTGAGAAGTCAACACGTTAGTTGAAAGCTATGTTGTGAGGCTAAAGGCCACTCCCACTGCCAGATGTGACATCAGACTAAATTTTATTCCAGAAATATAGATTTGTGTTTTATTTTTTTACGTACATGCAATTATAATACTGAATGTACTGTTTGAAGGCAAATTGTGGCTTGCGATGAAGAGCCCTACATTGGGAATTTTTGATTTCCTATTCTGCATAGTTCCTCTGATAATCAGGGAGATTTCACTGGATCACAATCTGGTAGTGGGGGCCGAGGTTGAAGAGAGGATCCGTAATGTATCTTGAGAACTGATATTTACTTCATCGTGCTCCTGCTCATTGGTATCCTCTACCTCTGCAGCAGCTATCTCATATCCATCAGGGTTCATTGAGGGAAAGAGGTGGATTCGGGTGGTGTTGATAAGAGTCTGGATCCTCTCATTTCCCAGCTGATACTCTGAACACAAATACTGAGCTAAGTAGATCAAGAGCTGCCTCCCGAGCACCTCATTCCCATGCATGTTCGCAACTAATTTAATTTCTGGCTCCACTGTCAAAAGAGATGAGCATAAAAGACAAGGGTTAACATTTCAATTGATGGTGGCAGGTCACAATACAGTACATTACAGAAACAAATAATTACAAATCTATATTTCCCTGATTCTGCAAAAGTAATCTATAGTTTGTTTTTTAAAATGTATGCCTCATTAGCTTTGCAATTTACAGGCTTTTGGTGTATCAGCATTTTACACCTTTAGCCAAATGCATATCCTGCATAATGATAAGAACAGCAAAACTATTCACACTCTTCTCTAAAAATGAAAAACAGGGCATTTGTCAGTTAAATAAATATATGTTAAATGCTGAAACAAAGGAACACATTTGATTTTACCTCTGTTCTGGAGCCCAAAAGCACATACAGCTACCACTATTGCCGAGCAAACACATGGGATATTGGAAGCTGATAGCTTGATGCACTTACAGGTTTCATCTCAAACTAGGAATCTGTCTGGATCAAACTCATTCACCAGTGGATAAACAGTGTGTGCAACACAAGAAGGCATGCTGTAGTGTAACCAAAGTTAAAATAACGAAGATGTGAAAAGACTACTGGAAATGCACTTTTGAAATATTTTTATATTATTATTAAATATCTTCTATTTTGAATGTAGCATCTATTTGTCATGGTAAAACTAACCATGTACTTACATAACTCATGTTGCCCAGGGTTATCTGAAAACTCGATTACGAGAAGATCTTTCCCCTCAAAGCTTCGACCAATGCTGTACGTTCTTGAAATGTCTGAGCATCTCGCTGCTGTCTTTTTTAAAATGTTAACCATCTGAGCATGAGTGTGGTATGTGAATTGGATGATAGTTGAAGGTTCTTCAGGGGAAATGCTCGCAAGTGCGACCTCTTGCTTCTCTGAAATAAATACATACATACATACATACATAAATCATATATATAACTCACAACTCAAGTGGTAAAAACATTGAATTAGGTTTGATCTTTATTTCATGGTGCTATCAAATTTTTTTAAAAGGTTGTTGGAATAAATAACTTAAATGCAACATTACAACAACATTAAGTTTACTAGGGACTGAACACTGCAAATCACTTTTTGAGAAGGTTTATTAAGTCTTACCTCTTAATGCTTCCAAAGGATCATAGCACCCTTCTTCCTCGCCAACAAAGAACCGGTCACAGTCCAGAAAGTAGGGCCAGGCCATATTGATACCTTCAAACGCATGCATGCAGTTTTTCTTGACTGATTCGCAGGTGCTTCGACAAGGTTTCATGAGCTTGTCCTTCTCACAGCGAGGGGCAATGATGGAGCAGCCCAGCATCCTAATGTCAGGAGTGCATTCGCCATTCAGTAACGTGTGAATGACACTGAGGAGGAGGTATTCGGTTCCCGCCTCCACCTCCTCTCTGTTTTTGTTTTCCAGCAAGTTGGGGAACAGGGTTTTAGAGTAAGGCATATCATCACAATACCCCAGTAAAATTCCTGTGCATTTTGCTGGACCAAAACAGTAAGAGAATAAAGGAAATGTAAGCAAACAATGTTAGTAAGAACTACATTTATATTTTAGTCTTTCTATCTAGTGCATATTTCTGGAATATGCAGCGTCTCCATATGAAAACCATACAATGCCTCCGCAATACTGCAAGTTTGCTGGAGTCTTTGTGGGTCTATATATATATATGCTTCTTGAACAATTGAGGTAAATTAGGGACTTCTGCAATCATGGACATCCTGTTAAATGACTACTTCCCCATTCTCTCTTTTATATTTGATAAAAATGCCCCCCTCGTAAATTAACGATTCATCTTCAAATATAACACCATAAAAAGTCACTTTAAGCTCCAGTGAGTTAGTCAGGTAGAAATCCGTCGCCCGGAGATACAATCAATGAATTCCTCCAGTTTGTTGTTTGGAGTTATTTAGAAATAGGGGGACATGCTGCATCTTGTGATTGGAATTTGAGTCACACACCCAAGAGTCTCACAAACTGTTCTTTACCCTTGAGCCACACGGGTACTGCGAGACAAATGCTTCTTTATAGGATCTCAATATCAACCCTGCAAAGTCAAACTGCTACCTCATGTTAGAGATGGCAGTTACTAATGCCAGTGACCCCTGTAGCAGCCAGTCCTTTTCAGCACTTCATTGGTGTCATTATATATGCTGTGTTTTGAGAAATATATTTCAAGAAATTCTTTAAATTACCCAAAATGTTGTGCTGTGTGTTATAATACAATAGGTTTTCGAAAACACTCAAACACTATATTCAATAATAGTATACAGTAGAATCATAAATCAGGGAATTATTGTTGGGAATTTATAAGGAGAACTAAAATATTTGTAAAACATGTAAAGCTGCTGCGACCATTGAAATCAAAGCATTGTTTCATAAAACAAGAAACTTGCACAGCCTTACAGTAGTCTTTAAAGGACAATCAGGAGTGTCCACTCACTTCACTAGTTTGGTTTATAATGTTTTATCACCTGCTGTTATACTACAACTACTAACCTGCTGAATTGTACATACTATTAATGACGTTTATTAAATTATACTACTACTTAAATTACAAACTTACGTTTGTCTTCAACTTGAGTTCGACATCGTCCTAAAACACAAACAAAAAACATCAAGAACATTTAGATGTTGCCAAAGTGTAAAGTTGAATTTCAACACTAGATGGCACAAGAGATTTTTACTAAGTTTGCCTTTAGTGCGCATAAATATCGCAGATAATTTTCATCTTGTTCAAGATAAATAATAATTTTATATGTATATGAAAACGGATTAATCATTTTATCTAATACATATTTGTGCTTATATATACACACACACATTATACATTTGCTTTATTTTCAAAATCACAGAACATCATTCACTTTGTTATATGATGTTAATATTAATTTGATTTTCTGTAGTTTTACTATATTGTTGTGGTATTGTATTATTTCCCAACGCACGTTTTGCTAATTATAACAATAAAAATTAGTATTACTATTAGTACTACTACTACTACTACTACTAATAATAATAATAATAATAATAATAATAATAATAATATTTGTTAGGATTTAATTGGCAAAATCCTTGCAGATTGCTGCAAGTATCCTACACCTGATTAACATTCTTCTCAATAATATTCTGCAGCATCTTTCATGAGGGATTCATTCATTTAGGAGAAAACACATATACAGTACATAACATCTTGAAAACACAAGACACTATCCAGAATCTTATTTCTGCACACCTTACTCGAATTGTCTCGAAGGCTCTAGAACAAAGTACATACATCTGGTTTATTGTCAAACTAAAGAGCAACTTCTTTACGTGTAAATGGGTGGGGGTCGGGGTGGTAGGAGGGTGATCTCAGCTTTCTTCCCGTAAAATGTCGAGAAGTGGAACCCAAGTTACGCTCAATCCGAATAGGGATATTTTCAGCAGATAACAGAACAGTATAAATAATGGAACTTCGAGTGCAGTGTTCTTTCGAATCTCTTCTATTGGGCTTCGAAGCGTGTCTGCGCACACTGTCCGTGTAGCGTGTCTGCGCTGTGCTGGAGGAGCCCTGAGATAGTTAGTTACTATGTGCAGGACCGTTGCAGAGAAATTACACTGATGCCGTCAGGACTTCTATACAATAATGAGAAGGGATCGTTTTAAAATGCATACATAAAAGGCGAGGTTGCTACATGATCTTATATGATCCAAATGTACTTTATTTACACATTGTACCCATTGGGCTGTTAATGAGCGATTAAACACACAATTGTTTCAATTGATAGAAAACGATTCGATAAAATATCTACCCTTGCGATAATCGATGGGGCCTACAGTTTTGCATTTCAATAATCTGTACTGAAGAAAAGAAAAACCCTAGTGGCGCAGTCAATATGTCATATCTGTGTCGGCTACATTGTTACTTGTTTTAGGTCTATGCTAATTAACCACTAGTGGGTAGCGCATTAATTAACAGTATAATCGCATTCTTCCTCTACTGTGTTTCTTATAATCATAACTATGTTATACAATCCTGTAGTATATCATGACATACTGACCAAAAGCTATTTTATTGTCATTTCTTTTTATTTTAAATCGTGCAATATTGAAACAATGTATACAAATGAAGTGATGCGCACACTAGTCAATTCAACGCAACTGAACTGTTCTCACCTAAAGTTTGTTAGCATCATTACCGCACGATGTATGGAGATCAATTTTTTTCGTGTCTCTAAGTACTGGGGTTTTCTTGCGTTTCAGCGTGAAACCTACACCTAAAACTACCCAGAGCCCGCTCAAGTTTTGATACTTTACCTAGAAATGCGTCTCCAGGTTCACAACGTGGTGGAGCACACCAGACAACTGAAGCCAACAAATGTACAGCAAATACAACTGAGTTCATTTTGATCCGTTTGTATCCCATATGCACCGTGATGTGGCACTCACTTCAATGCACTCTGGGTTTTAATTGCAGTGGAAACTTTTTGCAGTTCGCAGTCTTCCCATGAAAAAAGAAAGTCTCTGTATTACATGTATTACGGTCAACGATCATATTACAGCAGACGTGCTGGACGGAAGAGAAGTGGAACATACATGCACGTTTGATTTATTTATTCCATTCTACTTTATAACTTAAAATATACATTTATTTTGACACATTGTTTGCATATTTCTTTATTTTTCTTATTTGAAAATATAGGGATATTGTTCCATGTGTGCATATCATTGTAAAGATGCAGTTTTCTGATTAAACCATGCTGAAGGGGGATGTGTCTGTTTCAGCAGTTTTTTTTTTTTTTTTTTTTAATTAAACATGTTCCCTGATATTAAAGATCCTTTGGGGAAGTATTCTTTACTGTGCATGAACCAGTTCAGGGAAGAGAATTAGTAAATTTTCACCACCACCAGACAATGGCTTCACTACATAAGGCATTCTCCAAGATTACCCAAGTCTGCCAGAATGTGTGATGATATTGACCTATTCATAATGAAACAGTTGGGTTTACACTTTGAGTTGCATTTCACATATTGGTCGAACACGCCTTGGTCTTTCTTTGCTCAAACACTTGATGCCATCAATTGAATCATAATTTTTCTCCATTGCAGGTTAACCTTCCACTTCAAACAGTAATATCCCCCTCCATCCCCCCCAGGATGTAATAGCTCCGGTACTCAGTCCTGGTACATCCTCTGTCTTCTACTTTACGTTCCAATTAAGATTATTATTATTTATGTCTAGCTTTGTCTAACGAACTTGTTTTCCATTTTCAGATCAAGGGTAAGTATATTAGGGAAATATGTCTGAAACCCAGCACTGATAATTTGCTAAAGTCATTTTCTTAACAGATTGGGTTTCAGACATGTCATACTTCCCTGATATACACGTATAATTTTAATTACCAGGTATCTGGAATTTACTAGTGTCCATGCAACGTGTTTGGAATTTCAATCTTTATCTGTGCATCATGAATTGGTCATCTATTGGGATTTTTTTAGAAAGCTATACAGGGAAGAAACAAACACTTAGCTGAGGGCTGACTGAACAGGGCATTTTTAAATCAAGGACTGTGTGCAGTGTGGAAAAGACATAGGGATTCCTGAGCACTCTGTTTCACAGACCATCTCTTGAAAATGGGATTCAACAGCATAATCCCCAATGCTACTCCAACTCTTATGACATCCATATATTTTTAATATTACTCAAGGATGCACAGTAGATATAGACCTTTATGCAACTCCATTAATTAGCCATATTACAGTAAGACAAAGCATTAACTGTTGGTTGAAAGCCATAACTTCACTCAGCAATTTTGAAAACGTTTACTGCCGCCGTCCTGTAAAGTCAGAATCCTGAACATGGACAGTGCCTTACCTGCACCTTACTCTCTCCTCTGTTGCAAAATCTTCTTTCTAACACCTGTGAAACATTGCAGATGTACTGTATGTCACTATCTCTCTGACCAATAGTGTGCTGCGCTGCAACACATTGAGATAATACTAACCCATAGCTGCATTTGTAAAGGCCGTGATTGCTTTTATAGTGGTGAAAGGTGTCCCAGGTCAGGCTTTTGAATCTGAATCTGACCTCCTCCAGCTCGAGGGCTTTTCTCCCTTTAACCATTTTGGCTTCAGGTTTGAACATGCTGTCCAGATTTTGTAAAAGTCTCACATGACTAGACCTCATACAAATATAATAAACATGAGTACCCTATCATTGATTTTAATTCAATATGTTCCTGTCAGGATTCAGTGAGTCTTGTGTTGGGTGGGCTTGTTGGCAGGTGGGTAAGGGGGGCTGTCATGCTGCACAACATTGTAAATTAAGTGAGTGTGCCTAGAAAAGTTGCTGGTTTAGGAGATTACGTGATGATGTAATATTTAAAAGACAAAATGCAACAAAGTATGAGAAGGAGCAATAAATACCAGGGATATGTGTAATGAGACATTTAACACTTGAAAGCTTTATTGCACTTTTATCATCAATGATTTAACTTACATATTTGTACTAGAGAAGCTGCAACATTACTCAGTTTTGTGGGTCTTGCACACATCTCTTAAAAAAAGAAATATCCAAAAGCATAAGTGTGGATCTATAGCAATGAACCAAATTATACAGATGAAATGATATTGACTGTTCATAACTTACAAAATTCTGGCACAAACCTAAGCAACTATGCAAGTCTAAACAAATGAACAATATAACATTTCACATACAACAGCTGACTTCTTTCAATTCTTGTAATAAGATTTTTAAACAAATAAATACTATATTATGTTTCAAACCATCCATTGCAAAAGTAGTTAAACTAAATGTTGTTTTTATAAATATCATTTTATAAACATTTCCGTTTTGAAGTAAGATAACAAAATAATAGTACAAATACAAATACATTTGAGTTTTTACAATCTGGCAGTACATTCAATTTTAATGTAAGCTTTGATCAAATAAATAAAATGTTACCTTTGGATTTTCTTAATACGTTTAAACTCTGAAATAAAGGAAAAGTGCATTCAAATCCAGTAATGGAAATAATTACAGGAACAGTTTGAGTGCTCTGAAGAACTAAACTTTAAATTTCATTAAGAGAGCCATCAAGATTCAACTGGTATTTTCAGAGATTCAGGCTAAAAGGTCTAGCTCTACCTGTAGCTAAGTATTTATTTTATAATTGATCTACTCAGTCCGAGGTTACACAGAGGTTAGGCCATGACCACTCACCAGGAATCACCTGATCTTCTGATGATTTATTCAGAGCCGATATTTTGCCAGTAACAAAGTAGCTTACAGCAGTGTTACTCTCAATGTCTCCTGAAGCCAGTAATTGAGATCTTGTAATTGGACAATCTATTATCATTTCAGTGAGGTGACATGCTTTCTGTGTAATAATTGATGGATTACTACAACATTGTTTCTGAAGGTTATTAAATGTCTGAACATTATTTTTCCATTACTGATTCTTCTTAGTTTGTTTATTGTTGTTTTGGCAGGCTTTCACACCAGCTATAATACAGAACTGGCACACTTTCAATCCCACCTTTTTGGCAAACATGTTTTTTGTTTTGTTTCTTTAATTGTATTATTTTTAATCTGTGTTGTAGTTTATCAACCAAAACAAAACATACAAAAAATACTAATTATTTCCATAATTATTTCCAAAACCTAATACCATTTCTAGTGACATGTTTCTCTGACAGTATGCAGCACTCTAGACTGTAAGAGCACAACTAGCTGACTCTCTGGAGACAATAGTCATTTTCTGTATCTAAAGAGCTGTTGTGTCCAGATGAAGGATACAGATCTCTCTTCAGCAGCCTGTTGACAATGTTAATCAAGACCTTCTTGTACTGCTGACGCAAAAGTGAATAAACAAATGGGTCCGATGCAGCCTTGCTATACGTGAGGCACTTACTTACAATCCCCCAGTGGTGATTTACCCTTACAAATGGCAGGAGCTCTATCAGTCTGTGGAAAAGCAAAAGGTGTGCATTAAGAAAACATGCAGCAAGTAATACTAAATGACTTCACTTTAGTATCCCCTCTCTGCCTGTGCAAGTGAACATTGAGAAGCAGCACATTAACTGGATTTTGGAGATGATTTATAGCTTCAGCTGATAGCAGCCATCTGCTTTCCCTGCAGAGCACAACAATAAAACTTGCTGCTCTGAAATGCTGTCACCATTCGGTTTAAAATAATATGGTGCATTTACTCAACACAGAGACACACAATATATTGATTTGCTCTTTGTCTGATGTATGTGTAGGTCTATTGCAAATAAGTAGTAATGTACCTTAAAATATCGAACACATCTGTGTAGAGTACTGAACCTTTTATCAGACGTATTTTTGTCACGGGAAAAAAAAAAAAATCACCTTTTATAAATTCATTACAAATGTTAGAGAACCAGGTAGGCCATTTCTTAATAACTGCTCGCTTCACAATCTGCATAATACAGTCAATATTGTGCATATCACAACATCTTACTGCTTCTGCTAAATTACAATTCATAAATCGTCTGAATACTGAAGATAAACAATTGAAACACAAATAAAAATAAGCACTCAATAGTTACAAAACTTAAATGCATCTATTTCATATTATACCCCTTTGATGTATTTTTCCTTTTAATTAAATTGGGAAAATATGATCAAATTAATATAGTAATATGACCCATAACATTTACTGTACTATCAGAAACATTTTACATTTATTTTATTTTATGTTTTCTTTATTAACTTATAATTGGTTCTCCTAAACAATATATTTCATTTTCCTGTAATGACAGTTTTACCACTGACAGAGGAAATACTCTTCTATGGTAGATGCCTTGAGTTCTTGCTGAGTGCAGCTCTGTATCAACATTTAAATTGTCTCCATTAGCGCCTCTTATTAACAACTCAGGACATGTTTGACTGAGATAATTAAGCGGTTTTCGCGCAGTTTCTGACCGTGTTTATAGATCCATATTCCAAACCTGTGTTCTTTATACATACAATTCTTAATACATTTGTATATTTGTATTGGTGAAGGTCTGATAAATCTGCAGTCATCGCACAGCGAAAATCGAAAAATTACAGCTGGGATGAACATTATCAAATTATGCCACTTCACTAGATCTAAATATGTCACTTTCATCAACGTTTTTCATGTTTCTGTGTTATTACTATAATAATAATAATAATAATAATAATAATAATAATAATAATAATTATTATTATTATTATTATTATTATTATTATTATTAACACACTTTAGTTGTGTCTTCAGGATGGAGATTACTTCATATAAGTAACACCTGATGGTGTTTTGAGACCAACTTTTAAACTACTACTCACCTTGTAATAACGTAAGGGGCGAAACAGATAATAAAGGATCCTATAAAAATGCTGATTTTCTTAGTAGCACGCTGTCTCCTCCTTTTCTGTTCCACAAGGCAACGTTGTTTAACACTGAAAACATTCATAATATGTAATTACATAATGTATACACATAAACCTATAAGAAATAAATATCTATTCAATTTTACAATACATAAATAAACCATACATATTAAATGCAGTCTTTCATCATGGAAAAGTAATATGTATGTGTATTATAATAAAATCCAATCATATAATAAAATACTTAACCACGTTGCCAGGTATTAATATTATAGTTCATCGTCTCCACACAATCCAAACAGATTATTCTGAACATGAACGTTAAGAGAGAGGTAATAATGCAATGGATCTGTGTCTAGATCTGATGATAGATTCAAGTTGCCACAGAGTATGGAACCAAAGAAGGTGTGCAAATGTTTTACAGTGCTGGCATCAACCTTTAAACGCAACCAAATTGTGTCTGGAAACACACCAAACGTAGTAAACACACCAGAAGTAAGTTTGAATAAATACCTTGGGTGAATATCTACCAGCAAGAGCAGAGTCTGCATGGTAATAATGTCTATCCTCTTGCAGTGAAACCGTGCAACTTTTAAAACTTTTAAGTACGTAAAGCATAATATAAGTAGGGAAAGCATGAAACTGGTAGCATGGAGCACGATGGTGAACACAGTAAACCGTCTCCTTTCTCGTTCTTCCTTTAAATGTAAGGTGCAGGATGCATAGATGTTGTTATAGTCAACCCAAGAAAAGAGCAGCGAGATGAGAGAGAAGGTAAGAGAATGGAGCCATGAGTAGCACACCATGATCACAGCGTCTCTGTATCTCATCTTACTGGAGTAACTCAGGGGAAACACTACCGCAATCCACTTGTCTATGCTCAATGCTGCCATGCTTAGCATCGTGTTGATGGTCAAAAATGTCTCCAGAAAGCTTACAGTATGGCAGATGCAGTCTCCAAAGGGCTGGCGGTTTTTTATGATCCCCAGCAATGTGGATGGCATGTTTAAAACCGTGATGAGCAGATTGCAGAAAGACAAGTTCATGATGAAAACGCCGGGGACTTGCTTGCGAATCTCGGTGCTGTGCAGAAAACATAGCAACACCAGCAAGTTGGATAACAAAGAGACAACCGCTACCACAACAATACACAACGCCAACAGGATTTCTGCCAAGTCCATGTCTCAGTCCAAAGATTATGCTACTGAGTTATCTTCACTCGTCGGAAAAGAGCAATCAGACATGATCTCCGGCATGTCCCTGTGTTGCTGCTGTTGAACACTTTGAATTCTCAATAAATTAACTCCTACAGGTCTCGGCACCTCAGCCTGCGATCGGAGCTGTCCAGCGTGCTGAACCTGAGCAGAAAGAGGTCCTTTGCCCAGACGGAGCGTTACATCCTTAAAAGTAGTCCGCTCCTCCGTGATAAACGCCGCAGTCTGTCCCAGATGTTATTCTGCTTCCAAGCTATGCCGACCATAGCCTGCGTGCTACTTTCAAATAAAAGAGCGGGTGTCTGGTCACTTTCTTCTGCAGCTGCGACTTCTCTCATATGAAGGACCCGAGGGAAGCGGTGCCAGTTTGCGCAGCTCATGCGCAAGAGCCGTGCAAGAGAAGACAAGCAGACGTGACGACTCTCCATCAATTGTTAATGGACATATCTCACTTTTACGCGTTAAAGCGTATCCCTCTGAAATTACGATTTAGGATGAGTATGCATACAACAATCGTCATGCTGATGACGACCCGGTCTACCCATTCCAAATGTGTTGTGTGTGCCGAGAGTGAATGGACCCAGTTTTAAATTCACCTTATCTGTTTTGTCAGTTTACATTTCTGCATGATTACATACTGTATGGGGTGCTTTTGTAGCTATAATGGATGCCAAGAATTACATTTTTCCTGGCTTATTTAATTTAAACCTCACTGGTGTACTTGCACCTCAGTGTAATGTCTCTGCATCTCAATATAGAGTGCATATCATGGGGTGAGTTATGTGACAGACTGTGCAGCTCGCTGCGCAGTGCATTGAGTTTAGGAGAGAATGCGGCTATTCATACATGCAAAAACGAAATTCACCGCCTGATGCTAGTCGTCTTGTGTGATATTAAAGCTAGCTTTGAATCTTTTATTCCTTCTCTTCTTCATGTATGTTCCCATTTTTATTTTTGATCTTTTGTGTGTGCGTATGTGTAAGACTGATAAGACAAAATATATGGTAATGCGTTATGAAGATTGTGATTCGTCATTACGAGTGCTTTTAAAGGCAACAGAAAGACAAGATACTAGCAGTGTATTAGATATAATTATTTCCTGTTATCATAAATTATTAACAAGATATTGAGAATAATTATGATCAAGGAAGTCTGCCCCAATTAAATCAATTATATCTATAACTAATCTACACATCATATGCCACACTGTTAAGGAGAAGAAAAAGTGGGAAACAATTGCATAGTGAAAATACAAAACTGGATCTTAACTGGATAACTTCCCACTCCCTGAGTTAATACTTGGTGGAAGCAAATCTTCAATTGGATTTAGGTCTGGGCTCTGATTTGGGCACTCAAGGACATTTACCTTTTTGTTCCTTAGCCACTTCAGTGTAGCTTTGGATGTGTGTATCGGGTCATTGTTGAGTTCCAATTTCCACTTTCTTGCAGAGGGCAGCAAGTTTTCATCAAAGATTTTTCTGTACTTTGAATTAATGTTTCCTTCTATCCTGACAAGTTACCCAGTCCCTGCCAATGAGAAACATCGCAATAATGTGATGCTGCCACCACCGTGCTTCACAGTAGGGACAGTGTCCTTTAAATGATGTGCTATGTTGGGTGTGTTCCAAACATAACACTTTACATGTAGGCCAAAAAGTTCAATTTTAGTTTTGTCAGACCACATTACCTTTGTACAAACTTTGTAGCTCTTAAAGTTGGCATTAGCTTCTTTGTAGTGTTTCTGTCTCCTTCTTGCTTGTTCATCCAGTTTGGAGGGACAGCCTGATCTCAGAAGGATATTCTAAATAATAATCTTGACCATGTTCCAAGGGATATGCAAGACCTTTGATATGTTTTGAAACAACTCCCTGATCTGTGCCTTTCAACAGCCTTGTCCAGGAGTTATTTTTATATTCCAGGTCTATTATACTAATTAAGAAGCGATCAACATATCAATCAACACAACAAATAAAACAGGAAATTGGTAGCATGTACACATCAAAAGCTTAAAAGAAATTATTAACAAATGACTGCAGATAGCAGATATAATCCAGTGAATTTAATTAATACACAGAGGAGAAGAGAAATTAAGTAGCATATTTTTAAAGGACAAAAATAGAAAGTAGTATTAACAGACTTGTACTAATATGAATTTTATATATTAAAGTCAAATAGTCAGCGTACTTTCTTAAGCTTATCTTTTATGCTATTAGGTGTTTTTATAATGTACGTCACTTGTATTTTTATTAGTACATTATATATATATATATATATATATATATATATATATATATATATATATATATATATATAATGTACTAATAAAAATACTTTTTTTCCCCTCACTGTATATATATATATATATATATATATATATATATATATATATATATATACAGTGAGGGGAAAAAAAGTATTTGATCCCCTGCTGATTTTGTACGTTTGCCCACTGACAAAGAAATGATCAGTCTATAATTTTAATGGTAGGTGTATTTTAACAGTGAGAGACAGAGTAACAACAAAACAATCCAGAAAAACGCATTTCAAAAAAGTTATAAATTGATTTGCATGTTAATGAGGGAAATAAGTATTTGACCCCTTCGACTTAGTACTTGGTGGCAAAACCCTTGTTGGCAATCACAGAGGTCAGACGTTTCTTGTAGTTGGCCACCAGGTTTGCACACATCTCAGGAGGGATTTTGTCCCACTCCTCTTTGCAGATCCTCTCCAAGTCATTAAGGTTTCGAGGCTGACGTTTGGCAACTCGAACCTTCAGCTCCCTCCACAGATTTTCTATGGGATTAAGGTCTGGAGACTGGCTAGGCCACTCCAGGACCTTAATGTGCTTCTTCTTGAGCCACTCCTTTGTTGCCTTGGCTGTGTGTTTTGGGTCATTGTCATGCTGGAATACCCATCCACGACCCATTTTCAATGCCCTGGCTGAGGGAAGGAGGTTCTCACCCATGATTTGACGGTACATGGCCCCGTCCATCGTCCCTTTGATGCGGTGCAGTTGTCCTGTCCCCTTAGCAGAAAAACACCCCCAAAGCATAATGTTTCCACCTCCATGTTTGACGGTGGGGATGGTGTTCTTGGGGTCATTCCTCCTCCTCCAAACACGGCGAGTTGAGTTGATGCCAAAGAGCTCGATTTTGGTATCATCTGACCACAACACTTTCACCCAGTTCTCCTCTGAATCATTCAGATGTTCATTGGCAAACTTCAGACGGTCCTGTACATGTGCTTTCTTGAGCAGGGGGACCTTGCGGGCGCTGCAGGATTTCAGTCCTTCACGGCGTAGTGTGTTACCAATTGTTTTCTTGGTGACTATGGTCCCAGCTGCCTTGAGATCATTAACAAGATCCTCCCGTGTAGTTCTGGGCTGATTCCTCACCGTTCTCATGATCATTGAAACTCCACGAGGTGAGATCTTGCATGGAGCCCCAGACCGAGGGAGACTGACAGTTATTTTGTGTTTCTTCCATTTGCGATAAAATCGCACCAACTGTTGTCACCTTCTCATCAAGCTGCTTGGCGATGGTCTTGTAGCCCATTCCAGCCTTGTGTAGGTCTACAATCTTGTCCCTGACATCCTTGGACAGCTCTTTGGTCTTGGCCATGGTGGAGAGTTTGGAATATGATTGATTGATTGCTTCTGTGGACAGGTGTCTTTTATACAGGTAACGAGCTGAGATTAGGAGCACTCCCTTTAAGAGAGTGCTCCTAATCTCAGCTCGTTACCTGTATAAAAGACACCTGGGAGCCAGAAATCTTGCTGATTGATAGGGGATCAAATACTTATTTCCCTCAATAACATGCAAATCAATGTATAACTTTTTTGAAATGCATTTTTCTGGATTTTTTGTTGTTATTCTGTCTCTCACCATTAAAATACACATACCATTAAAATTATAGACTGATCATTTCTTTGTCAGTGGGCAAACGTACAAAATCAGCAGGGGATCAAATACTTTTTTCCCTCACTGTATACAGTATATATAAATAAATTATATAACTTGATCATTTATATTGTATGTGAATGCATCTGCATACATTTCAGTTAATTAAATACAATTAAAATGTTTCTGTAAAACAATGGAATAAGGGTTATACCAGCTTCTACAAACTACAGTATATGTGATGACATATATATATATATATATATATATATATATATATATATATATATATATATATATATATATATATATATATTTGTTTTACACAATAGAGGATCTGATGGAAACCAGCTTAAAGGTAAATGGGCACAATGGGTGAAATTGGACCCCTCTCCATTATAAACTTTCAAATTATGTACTTGCTTAAGTCTTGGTTTCATTTCTTTTGCACACATTTTAACATTCTTATGGGAATTCTGAGGAGCTTTAGAAATGTGCAAATTAGAATGTATTCAGATTTCCTTTTGAAAAGAACAAATTAAATTGGAAGGACCATATTTTATAAATATTCTCATGTCTCATAAAAGAAACCAAAAAAAAACAATATGAAAGTATGTTTACAGATAATATTTATATCACAGATAAAATAATGTAGTGCAGAGTTTTAACAATCCACTCCTCAGAAACCTCTCTGTCTCTTTGTTTCCTATTCAGCTGACCTCATGTTTACTTAAGTTATTTGTTATTTGTTATTTGCTGCTCATGGGTTTGATTATCAGTTAAACCAAAATTAGAGTAGCATTTTTACATATAAATTGAAAAGTTTGTGGTCATGCAAATTTGAGTGTTGAGGTGCTAGCACCAATTTGTATACATCACTACTCCAGTTTCTTCAGACCAGCAGTTTGCCATTCTTTTATAGATTTCTTAATGAACCTGTTGTCTTAGCTTTGGGTTGTTGATTTAAAGTAAATGTAAATATTATTAGTTAATTAAGTAAGTCATGTATTTAGGGTTAGTTCGTTAGTTATATGGTTTACATTCACATTTTCCTTAAGGAATGCCTACATTCATTTTAATAGATTCCTGGACTGCAGTTGCATAAATGATCAATGTTTAGTACTCCATCATTAACACTGTCAATAGTGTCATCTAAAAATGCATGGATGTCTATGTTACTATCTAGGCACTGGAGTCACAATATAATCTGACATGACTAAACTGAACTTTTTTTCTGATACATGTGATTGCACTGACTGACTTCTCAGCTGAAAATAACTACAGATGACAAAGATTTCAAGACAGATGGTATCGCCTCAGGGTGACATATTTAGAAGTGCTTTTACCAACACTCAGGACTTTCTGATATTATTTGTATTTTGCTTGGTGGTGGTGTCTGATAATCTGGTTTTCATCTCAAAACACAATAACTGAGCCATTGTCCATAGAAAGACATTCTGATTGTTTTTCAGTTGCAGTTGACTGTCTCTATTAGAGGCTTCTCATCACAATGCAATGCCATGGTTTTCCTCTTTGTCTGTAATTGTAATGCAGAGTCAATCCTTTTGTAACAGAAATCTGGGGCTAGCCTTGAAATAGTGTTACAAAGGTTGCTAGAAATATGGAATCATGACTGTTTAACATTCCTTGATCAATACTAATATAAATCATTGTGATATCAAGGAGAAAACATGTATATTCATCATTGAACCATTTTTTGTTTATATTCAGTCAACACTGCTTCCATATGTTTATTGAGAAACAATGGGTGAGAGGTGATTTCTTTCCATTTAACCCCATTAGGTATACCACAGCCCCAAAGCTCTCAGCTGTAAAAATAATAAAGGAGGCGATTCCTCTAAGCTGTTTCTAATTTTAGACTTCCCTTGGGATCTAATGACTCAGAGCAGAGGAAACTGATTTTAACTTGAGATGTCAACCTCCAACAAATGACTGATATTATAAAATATAGAAAAGAAAATGATGGAAAATGGCTTCAGAGTGTGTTCCAGCTGTGATTGTAAAGACAAATTCACATTTATTTATAACTGCAAAAAAGCTATTTTCATGCTTAGCTTTTCAACCGTTTCATGTGTAATCCAAGTGATACTTGCTCAATGAGTTCTAAAATAATTTACATTTACATTCTAAAATAATTTACATTTTTTTACACTTCCATTTTACAAATAATATAATTTTCTGTAATGCATAATGTCTACAAAATAAGTGTTTATTTTAGATGTAATAGTAATATGGTATACATGATTCAGATATACAGAAAAGGAGAAATGAAAAAGATATAGAGATGTAGAGACATGAAAGAGATATAGAACTATGCAATGCAGCAATTGAAAGCTCTAAGGGTCTCTGCTTTCAAAAGTGGATGAACTCAGGAGGCTGTGGAACAAAGTCAGGGAGTAGGAGAGCAGTACATACATAACCTATCCACAATGCACTCCATCATGTGGCAAAGGTCTGAGTTCAGGCTGCAATATCTCAGAACAGGAAAGGGATAGAGAGCTATGTGCTTCAGAGAGATCAGATTATGAATGATTGTGATTAAAAGGCATTAATAAAACTGGTTTAAATCCAGCCCCACTACCAGGACTCCAAACAAATTGTGATCAATTGAGAAAATAGCAGGTAGGTTAGTGCCCATGCTACTATGTGAGTTATGTACAGTTAGGTCCATAAATATTTGGACAGTGACACAATTGTCATCATTTTGGCTCTGTAAGTGTAGACTTTCATCTTTAATTTGAGGGGAGTTACATCCAAATTGTGCGAACGGTGTAGGAATTACACCCATTTTTATATGTGGTCCCCCCAATTTTAGGGGCTCAAAAGTAATTGGACAAACTAACATAATAATTAATTAAATTGTGAGTTTCAATACTTGGTAGCAAATCCTTTGCAGTCAATGACTGCCTGAAGTCTGGAACCCATAGACATCACCAGATGCTGGGTTTCTTCCCTTGTGATGCTCTGCCAGGCCTGCACTGCAGCTGTCTTTAGTTCCTGCTTGTTCTTGGGGCATTTTGTCTTCAGTTTTGCCTTCAGCAAGTGAAATGCTGCTCAGTTGGATTCAGGTCAGGTGATATTGACCATTGCAGAACATTCCACTTCTTCACCTTAAAAAAGTCTTGGGTTGCTTTCGCAGTATGCTTCAGGTCATTGTCCATCTGCACTGTGAAGCACCGTCCAATGAGTTTTGAAGCATTTGGCTGAATCTGAGCAGTTAATATAGTCCTAAACACTTCAGAATTCATCCTGCTGCTTTTGTCAGCAGTCACATCATCAGTAAATACAAGGGAAAACAGTTCCCTCGGCAGCCATACATGCCCATGCCATAACATGCTTCACAGATGAGGTGGTATGCTTAGGATTACAGTTCCTTCCCTTCTCCGTACTCTGGTACAAGTTGACTTTTGTTCCAGAACTGTACAGGGTTCTTTAGATGATTTTTTATCAAACTGTAATCTGGTCTTCCTGTTTTGGGGGCTTACCAATGGTTTACATCTTGTGGTAAACCCTCTGTATTTACTCTGGTGAAGTCTTCTCTGGATCGTTGACTTTGACACAGATACTCTACCTCCTGGAGGGTGTTCTTGATCTAGCCAACTGTTGTGAAGGGTTTTTTTTCACCAGGGAAAGAATTCTTCTGTCATCCATCACAATTATTTTCCGTGGTCTTCCAGGCCTTTTGGTGTTCCTGAGCTCCCAAGGGTGTTCTTTCTTTTTAAGAATGTACCAAATAGTTGATTTGGCCACACCTAATATTTTTGCTATCTATCTGATTGGTTTTTTTTGTTTTTTTAGGCAAACCTGAAGGCAAAACACTAACTGTATATGTCCCTCAGAAGCAGTGATATTACAGTCATTTAGTAATAGTAGTGTATGTAGGCTACAAGGTATTAGTGTATCAGTCCTTCATGTAGGTCAGTCAGTCATTCATTAAAGTGTTGTAGAGGGCAATGGCATGTTGTCGGGGACAGGGGGCATTTTTCTGGGGAATGCAGTGCCACCTTATATAAAGTTTTGTGTCATATATGCATTAATCTATGACCATACCTGTTATATCTACTGTTGTAATAAATTCTGTATCTGTAGCTCAGAAGCCTACATAACAGGAGTTCAATCTAATCAGCATGGTTCTGTGCATTTGCATTTGTGTTGTATGGTTCTTCTGATTTCTTAGATTTTGTAATTACCTTGGACACATTGCTCCCACAAGATTGCTAAAATAAAATTATAGTGCTGTCTAAAGCATTTTCTGCTTTTTACTATGTTCATTTGATCTGAGCTTTTAACCTTTAACTAAACATTTACATATTGTAAACATGATTTGTTTGGGTGATGTTTTTCAGATTAATTGCTTTTTCAAAAATGCAGTTGATAAACCCATGTATGCAGACTCTGTTTTGTTGTTATTGTTGCCATTTCATAAGATTCAAACATCCAAAAGACTTTGCATTGTTGTATAAAACTTGTCTTTGGTCTAGTTTGCTTTAAAAATGTGTCTGTCCTACTGTCTAAATCTCCGTTACATTTATTTAAGTAAACTTTGATTATGCTCTTGTTATGTCAAACCACCACTCTCCCCTAACTTCATAGGGCATTGTTTTATGTTTATAAAATGCTGCCAATTGTGAAAGAAGGTGAATAAGTGGAAATAATTTAAATTAGTCAAATATGTATGTATGTTTCAATGTTATAAAGTCTGACAACAAAATACATTTCAATTAAAGAGTGAGAATTTTACATTTGTATGTGTAACCCTATACTGTAGGTAAATAGATATCCTAAAAAGTACATCTGGTTAAAAATGCTTTCTTTCAGCCTGGACTCTCAACAGATGTCACACGTACAAATCCTTATGGTCCTTCTCAGAAACACTTCAGCTGTTAACAAGCAGGAAAAACAAAACTCGACAAAGTGTGATTCTCTGACAGTATGCTTATTATTACTTTTAACCTCGTTGTACCATGTTAATTGGTGTTTCTGTATTATATTTAAAGTTATATATAATTATTAGGCTAGGCTCATTAAGGACTTGATCCTTAATTGTTTATATACAGATACACAATAATTAAAACTAGCTTAATTAACATGTCTTGCTTGTTTTCTTTTGTACAGGAGGTTCTTCCTTCTCTAAATGTATATTAAAATAAACACATTCAATATGGTTACAAATCATATGAACTGCATCCATGCTATTATTGATGTGGTGTTTAAAAAGTAAAAAATGAAATGTTGTATATACTGCTATTGTGCAGAACAGTACCTTTCAGATAACACTGGGCAACAACAAACCTTAAAAGGATCACACTGAGTCATATTTCCATAGCAACTGAGAAATCCTACAAGACATTATCAATATTTGACCTGGCATTTAATCGCTGCTTGCTTTATAGCCTCTCTAGAGTATCAATTTAGTAACGGTGAAAGATGTGGGGCTTGTTTAGATATCCATTCAGAGATCCTATGCACACTGTTTAGACCAGTACTAAAACAGTAGAAAAGTGTCTTTACTCCTAGACTATTTGTGTGTGTGTGCGTGTGTGTTGTCATTGGTCAAACTTTTTTGTCTATCTCTGTCTTGTAGAAGCAGAAGGAAAATGATATAGGAGCATATTATAGCCATGTTAAAGTGCTTTAAAATGTTGTAAGCGTGTCCCCAACATAAATATACCTTATCTTTCCTGCCCTTAGATTTCCAGTCATGTGATTGTTAAACAAACTTCCTTGAAGCATACCAGATTTCAATGCTAATACAGCATATCTGTTCTCTATTTTAAAAAGTACATTATACCAAAGTTCATTTTGGATTATGACCGAACAAATAAATGAAGAGAAAAAAAGAAAGGAAATTAAGGAAATCAAAATGATTTATTTCAGCATGTACTCCTCAGTTTACTTACTGCTTAAATTGACAATTACTTAATTGTTAAATTTCCCTCTTGCAACTAGGACTATTAAAAACCTTGTATTTGTCACTGTGATCTATTAATAGTGTCCAGGTCACTGAATGTGTGTTCTCTGCCAGTGGATGCAGCATGAGTCCTTTGTGGTTTTGTTCTATTCTATGTGACTCTACTAGATCTTTTATATTTAAATCAAGAAAATATCAAGTAAAAGATTCTCATCCCTCAATCACTCAATTTTTTTGTAGAAACTGACTTTGTAAAGTGTAAAGTTTGCACAGCTGAGAAGCAAAGGAGAAATTATATATTGTATAATTTCAAGGCTTTTTAAAAAATCCCCCAAATCACCATGGAGACTTATTTTCATTAGATTGAATGTCTTAAAAATACAGCAGTAGGTCAATTTCCTTGAGCTAACAAGAAAAGTAAAAGTGAAATATAACAACATGATCAATGTCTTTCTGTCTTTCTTATTAACAGGGACTAGGGATTAAATTGAGAGTTCACTTTTATGTCTCCTTCAAACAAAAGCAAAGCAACTAGTAAACAAATGTCACAATGTTCTTATATTATTCCTGATTGTATTATTTGAAATCATGTTAATAATTCTGTGGCTAGAAACATTGATACATCTAATGACAGCCCCCCTCTGCCACAGAATAAAAGCAAACAATCTGGACAGATGCCTTGAAATGCGTTTGGAGGATGAGATATTTCTGTATGACGCTGCAGAGAGTCTGTGTACTGTCTGAGTCTGCTGAAGCAAAGCTGGACCATGGGAAATCCAAACCCTGCCTTCATAGGAATGTGCTGAATCATTCATTTTCTTAAATCCTTTCCTTAAGAGACCACTAAATGTCATGTCCACTCTTTTATTATTTTCAAATTAACTTTGTTTCTGTTTTTCTTTTCAACCCTTTTCCCTTTGGCTGTCCCACACAGAAGGGCTAGTCTGACCCAATGCATGCTGTAACACTGATGATATGCAGTAGTTGCCCTTTACTTTGTATTTGTTCACCTTTCTCTCTTCTTTTATCTGTAAAACAGTGGGAAGTGCCATGAAAATAATCCACACCCCCAGTGAAACCTCTTTTGGTCTTCGTCCCAAGGGGTAAGGGACTGAAATTAATATGATTTTTCATGGTGAAAAGCCTGGTGAAGAGGCTTTATAATAAATTAGAAATACATCACTTTAGAAGCTTTACTTCTTCATTATTCACTTGCTCTTTGTATGCTCACAACAGCTAAACATAGGCAAATTGAAAATGTGGTAATGGTAGTGCTTTTATAATACAGTGAGGGAAAAAAGAATTTGATCCCCTGCTGATTTTGTACGTTTGCCCACTGACAAAGAAATGATCAGTCTATAATTTTAATGGTAGGTGTATTTTAACAGTGAGAGACAGAATAACAGCAAAAAAATCCAGAAAAATGCATTTCAAAAAAGTTATACATTGATTTGCATGTTAATGAGGGAAATAAGTATTTGACCCCTTCGACTTAGTACTTGGTGGCAAAACCCTTGTTGGCAATCACAGAGGTCAGACGTTTCTTGTAGTTGGCCACCAGGTTTGCACACATCTCAGGAGGGATTTTGTCCCACTCCTCTTTGCAGATCCTCTCCAAGTCATTAAGGTTTCGAGGCTGACGTTTGGCAACTCGAACCTTCAGCTCCCTCCACAGATTTTCTATGGGATTAAGATCTGGAGACTGGCTAGGCCACTCCAGGACCTTAATGTGCTTCTTCTTGAGCCACTCCTTTGTTGCCTTGGCTGTGTGTTTTGGGTCATTGTCATGCTGGAATACCCATCCACGACCCATTTTCAATGCCCTGGCTGAGGGAAGGAGGTTCTCACCCATGATTTGACGGTACATGGCCCCGTCCATCGTCCCTTTGATGCGGTGCAGTTGTCCTGTCCCCTTAGCAGAAAAACACCCCCAAAGCATAATGTTTCCACCCCCATGTTTGACGGTGGGGATGGTGTTCTTGGGGTCATTCCTCCTCCTCCAAACACGGCGAGTTGAGTTGATGCCAAAGAGCTCGATTTTGGTCTCAACTGACCACAACACTTTCACCCAGTTCTCCTCTGAATCATTCAGATGTTGGCAAACTTCAGACGGGCCTGTACATGTGCTTTCTTGAGCAGGGGGACCTTGCAGGCGCTGCAGGATTTCAGTCCTTCACGGCGTAGTGTGTTACCAATTGTTTTCTTGGTGACTATGGTCCCAGCTGCCTTGAGATCATTAACAAGATCCTCCCGTGTAGTTCTGGGCTGATTCCTCACCCTTCTCATGATCATTGAAACTCCACGAGGTGAGATCTTGCATGGAGCCCCAGACCGAGGGAGACTGACAGTTATTTTGTGTTTCTTCCATTTGCGAATAATCGCACCAACTGTTGTCACCTTCTCACCAAGCTGCTTGGCGATGGTCTTGTAGCCCATTCCAGCCTTGTGTAGGTCTACAATCTTGTCCCTGACATCCTTGGACAGCTGTTTGGTCTTGGCCATGGTGGAGAGTTTGGAATCTGACTGATTGATTGCTTCTGTGGACAGGTGTCTTTTATACAGGTAACGAGCTGAGATTAGGAGCACTCTCTTAAAGCTCGTTACCTGTATAAAAGACACCTGGGAGCCAGAAATCTTGCTGATTGATAGGGGATCAAATAATTATTTCCCTCATTAACATGCAAATCAATTTATAACTTTTTTGAAATGCATTTTTCTGGATTTTTTGTTGTTATTCTGTCTCTCACCATTAAAATACACGTACCATTAAAATTATAGACTGATCATTTCTTTGTCAGTGGGCAAACGTACAAAATCAGCAGGGGATCAAATACTTTTTTCCCTCACTGTATGTCTAACTTATAAACTTAAAGATGATAATTATGAATTCAGACTTAGACCTGAGTTCAGTTACACTGAGGGGAGTTAATTTTTATTTATTTTTACATTGGTGGCTTCAGTGACAATGTCATAATAATTCCTGCAGGGCTTCCTTGCTCAACTGAACTCAGACAGTCAATAATAATGTTCTAAACAACCATTTTAGTAAATGACAAACCAGAATAAACACACAATGGATTAAAGTAGAACATTGATTCTTAATTCAATAATAATAATAAATAATAATAAAACCTGCAATCTTGCCAAACCACCCAATCAACCAATTCCTGCAAAAGGCTTCCTCAATGCAGCAATGAGAAGGGCAAAGCATATGTTATAGTGAAGCATACACAGTAATATAAATTATTCAACATAGTGTCATTTCCCCCTCACCCCCAGGTGAACAATAATTATAAATAATTGATATAAACAGCAACTTCAAGGACTAAAATCTGGTGTGATGTTGTATGCCATCTCTGCCTGGTACTGGGGCAGACCTCAGATGTTATTTATTCCCTGCTTTGAAGTTGTTTATTGTTCCACATCACCAGTTTCCCACATGTGGAATGCTTTTCTGATGGCTGTAATTTCCATCTTTTCAAGTCACAAAACAGAAAACTTTGGGATCCTTTACCTAAAATAAAGCATGTTTTCAGTTGGTACGTATTTTCATTATGACTATAGTATTTATTATTTACATTATATTCACAGAGGAAGTTGGAGCTTCAGATTAAAGATAGAAGCAGGTAATTATGTTAGCTTCAAAATGAGGGTTCACACAGACGAAACAGGTATTTTGCAGGAGAAAAACAACAACAACATCATACAAGTAGGCTGGACAGTCTGCAAAGTAAGTATATTCTGAATATGTCTACTAAGCTACATGTAATACAAAAAAAGCAAATTGCATTGTATTGTATTCCTGGCATTTAAACAGCACAGCATATAACCTCAGGGAGACATATTTCATAATTTTTCAGACCTTTCTGCAAATTATAAGTATGTTGATAATATTATAACGCCAATTCAGACCTCACATTTTAAATGTACGTTCCAGACACAGTTGGGGTTTTCCCCCTAAAATGTCATTATTTCAGCAGGAGGTATAATCAAACATGGCTGTGATCAAACTGCCAATTGTGGAGCACATGCCGATTACAAGGCGGAACGTTACTAATTTCCTGAAATTGAATTAATGCCAGTGGGGTGGTGCTGAACATGAAAACAAGAATCTACAGACTTCATCTTTGGCTTGCTGATTTCTGGCAAAGGACCAGATTATGACTTGCTATGAGCTCAATGAAAACCATTTAGAATAATATGATCTTCTTGCACTGGGATGGGAAAATACATATTCCATTTACAAAATATGTCATTTAGGAATCACATAATAATTAAAAAAAAGGTTAAGTTAACAGTATACTACCCGAAGAAAGTGAAAAACAAATGAATGTGTAAAGTAATTAATTGCTGAGGTATTTTACATTATTTTATATTAGATTTTTTGTATTCAAAGGGAAGGCACAGTATTTTCCTATAATATTATTGTATTTCTTAGCAGACTTCCTTATCCAGGGTGACTTACAGTTGTTACAATATATATGATAATTATTTACATATAATCACTCATTTATACAGCTGTGTTTTTGTTTTACTGGCACAATCTACATAAGGTTTCTTGATCAATCCTGACCCTCCATTCAGGAATCCAGAGCCCTAACCACTGGCCTAGTTTGTTACTTGGGGAATTAACAAGCATACTTATTCTGAATTACTTTAAGACTGTGCTTTTCTTTATAACTTCCCAAGGGGAAAACAGGAGAAAAAGGAAAAATACAAACTGCATTACTGACAATGTGTTAGCCGTGTTGGCTGAGATTTTGTTCCAGTTGTGGGAGTTACTGGCTTTTCCCCCAGACACTGTAGTGCAACGTCATGTCCTGTGAACTGCTTTATGAAAAATGCTTAATTCCAATGACGTAATACTACGCAAATAGAAAAGTAATTTTTTTGGCCAAAGGTGTAACAGTTTATAAACAGTGATTTATAAAAGTATTGCTGTTTGTGGTTATATACCATGTGTTCTCTAAAGAATAACTCACAAGGATCGCATTCCATGAGTAATCAAACAATGTCAAGTTAATGAGTGTATGATTCTCTTTTGCGAAACAAAATAAAAATATCAAATCTGGTTACAACTAAAATACAATGAAAAGCAATTATTTTCTCATTTATTTCTGAGTAATAGATGTATTAATCAGATACAGTCCTAACATTCAAAACAGTACATTATAATTTGTATATATTGTACCATTACATCAGCTTGATGAGTGGAATAATTGTGTTTTAACCAAATTAACAAACCATATACAGATACTGTAGATACTGTAATGTAATCAGTAAAGTTTATTTAAACTTGACTGGCAATAACAAGCACAGCACATGTGAGTAAGATACAAGACATTCTGTAATTGTATTTACAACTGAAAATACTTTTTTCATCCAAATATTTATTTGTAAAAAGATTAAGGTTTTTGAACTTTCATGCAGGAATATTTTCACTGCATCAACACAGATTGAAAGTCACACTCGATTCTGCAGATTCCACCATAAAATACAGTTTGAAAACAACTATTTAGAAGATTTGTATGGATTCTCTATGTCTTTATTGTTGATGTTGCCGTTATTGCTTTTGCTTTAAAATAATGTATGCACTGCTGCTCAGAACAGCTTGGAGAATGTTGTCTCACAGTTTCTTTAGGCCACAAACAGATTGCAGACAAGTGGTTGGTGCAGCAAGCTCTGGGCTAGAGGAATGAAACCAGATTATCTGTCAACCATACATGCAAAACACTGGCCTGGTCTCCTTTGAAGTGGTTAAGAGAACATATTAGCCTCCCAGTGAAAAGTAAATACATATATGCTTATGTACAAAATGGTTGACATACACTGGACAAATGGTTGGTATTTAATGCTTTTAACTATATCTATAGGGTATTTTAAGTTATTTTACATGTAAATGTACATTAAGTAGTGGTCTACACACATATTCAATAGTATTGCTCTGCTGTTTTGGTTGTATCCTTGCTCATCACACTATTTCTTGTTTAGTTTTTTTGTACAGGGAAAGGGTCTATAACAAACAATAATAATAAGCTTTAGTCACATCTACGTGTATCTACGTGCATCTGCGCAGGTTTGAGAAAATGAAAAATGCACGTGTCCCAAAGGCACTGGTGAGACTTCAGATATTTTTACAATATACAATAAACATGAGTCTCTGGTCTTTTTGTGACTGGAAGAAAAAGTATTTAACAAAAACAGTACAAATAATACCGTATATATATTTATAAGCGTTTTAATGAATATATGTTTTATATGCTTTAAATACAAACACGACCAATATATGTCTATATTTTAAACACTGTGTTTCCTTCATCATTGCACAAAAATTAAGAATAGAAATTACAAAATAGCATAAGTGAAATCACTAATGCTTCAAGCAAAACAACTTTACCCCAATATCCCATTTCTCATAGTGTGCTCCACCCTACAGTGTATTACTGATAAATAACTGCTTACATATATATAGCCAGGCCATAATGTTCACAGACTTATTCACATTCTCAAAACAGCTGGGTCTTGATGAAAAATTATTTGCTTACATTTGTTGCATTTAACTTCACATAAATGTATACATTTAAGGACCTCCAGCAGCTGTTTAGACTGACCTCTTTCAATCTCAAAAACTGCAGTTTATATTGTTATTAACCATTTGTAGTATTATTAATACATCTTACAGTCTCCTAATAACTCACAAAAATCCAAAATTGTTTTATACCTATTTGTGTAGATGATTAAAATGAAAATTAATAATAATAATAATAATAATAATAATAATAATAATAATAATAATAATAATGTTGTTTAGTGTTAGCCTGTGAATATAATATTGCCTCTATCCAGATACACTTGAGTTTTGTCTTTATTGACAGTCAAGGGCATCTTCTCTCACTTTTCAGCATCAGTAAACTGAAAGAAAGAAATTACAGTTTAGCACTTAAAAACAGACCAAACCAAGTGGTTAAATAATTTCCTAGAGAAGACTTGAGTTGTAATGACATGATGGGACAAATGTTTGCTTAACAAATAAATAATAATAAACAAATAATAAATAAATGTGTTGTTATTACACTGTTAGTTTAATTTCTATAAGAACTGCACACCAGAAGCATGAAGGATACTTCACTGCCTTTTAAAGCCTATAATAACTTGGATTGTGTTTTTTTCCTCTGCATTTTTTAAATCTTTAAATAATTTTGCTTACCATCTATAAAAAAAAATTTCCCATAATGGCACAGAGAGAGGTTAATCCTAATGAAATCTATACACGGTGGAATCTGACTGTAGGTCTAAGTTGTGAACTACATTAGATAATGTGTTTATGCAGGTATGGAACTTGTTTTTGACTTTCGTCTTGCAATCTTAGGATTTTATTATACGCTTTTGTCTTTATGCACCAATGCAACACTACTTTTTTTAATTAAATTACTAATACATGTTTTTCCTAATTTAATAAAGGATTGCATACCGTATAGTGCCTTTTGGGGATCCATGCTGTATGCTGGAATACCATTAACAGTATAATCATTCTGGTTTCTGCCACTAGTGGTTTTGACCCCATTCAGTCACTGTCAAGAGACACCTCTTGTCTCTTAATGAAAAATAATTAGTAATTGGCCATCTCATGAATCATGTCAGCAAAAGTCAGGGGATATCCTGATATTCATTATGACTCTGATGACCGTGGAAAACAAAGCTGAAAATTACATTCAAATCTGTTCAAACTACCCTATTACAAAACTACAGAAAATATAAAATTAAAGGTATACACTGTCTAATAAATAATAGTGGTTCTGATTAGCATAGGAGATCTGTAATGCTGGACTAAGGCTGGGATTAAATCAAAACATTGACCCACCCGTTAATAGAAAACTACAGAACTGTACTGAGTTGTGGCATCATTTTTAGTAAGATGACACTTTCTTATAAACAGAAATGTAACCGCTATGATGTACAGCTTTGTAATATGCTATTAGCATGTGGGTCAACGTTTTGATTTAATCCAGCCCTAAATTATGCGTATGATATTGAGAAACTGGAAGACTTTGACAAACAGAGGTTGGGTAAACATTTAAATGACACTTCATATACATCAGTGAAATGGCAGCCAAAGGTTTACACACACTACATGTCCAAATTCACTTTAACCATCTGGAACATTTACAGTTTTCTCTCAGCTGAACTGGTGTTCTGTAAACTCTGAAAACATATGACTGATAAATAATTATAGTTTAATTAACCATATTTAATAAACTAAACAAATCACCAGAAAGCATTGCTTCAAATGAAATGCTGTGAATGCTTTGTATGTATAGAATGTTTTCATTAAATAAGACAACAAAGATGATTTTACAGAAAAAATAAACCAAGACAACACCCATCTCCACACAGTGTTCAGGAACAAAACATAACAAAAACATCTATAGCCAGGTGTGAAAATGAGTGCTGAGAGAGTTGCCAAATGTTCACTGCAAGAAAATGTCAAAAAGAAATTGCAATCGATGAACTGCAAATTACTTTGTAATACAACTTCTAACCAGTTGTGACAGATCAAAAAGTTCAGGGATTTTTTGTTTTGCTTGTATTTCTTAATATTACCCTTCTTTTGTGGTCTTACACAGTATTTGTCAACAAATTCACATACCATAACTTCTTCTTCTTCAGCTTCCTGTATTTATTTATTTTGATAGCTCTGTGTTAATATTCAGAATTACTCAAGAGTGAGTGCTCTTCATATCTGAAAGTCAAAGTCAAAATGTTTATTTATGAATTCGGTAGATATGGCTTTCCATATGTACTGAATAATTCAATCTAACAACCTCCCAAGTGAGCCATCTGAAAATAAGTATTTTCCATTTACGTTGCACAGCATCATTATTATTATTATTTATTTCTTGGCAGACCCCCTTATCCTGGGTGACACGATACAAGAGCAGCAACACTTTACAATAAATTACACATTTTTATGTCATGATGTGTTTATTGAAAGTATTTAAAAATTCTATTCCCATTTTCAAATTCTTTGTTTCAGATGTTCTACCTTTCTGTCTTTCGACTTATTACATAATTAATCAAAGTTTGGTATACTTATTCTTCACCTAATATTGATTTATTTATATTTGTGTTTATGCAATGGTTCTGTAAGCTGTTTGACAGTGATATATCCCTACAGATACCATACATGCATATTTCCAATATAATGTGCAAGATATACAGTAACTTATCTTCCTCAAGCCAATTCCTTTGCACACAAAAACTATGCTCTTATATATAACCTCCACAATAACCTTACCTCTCCATGTATCCAGTTCTTCCCAACATACACACCTGTTCCTCTTGATTAGAAATAGATAAAGCTAATGATGTGAATTCTGTGATGAATAATCACACCTGTGTATACTAGTGTACAGGCTATACTGTATTCTAGCCTGTTTTTTGAAGCAAGGATGCCCAAACTTGGTGGTGGAGAGCCCCAATACAGTCACCCTAAATAAACAATTTCTAAATATTGGGACTACATTAAGCTAGATACTAAACAGGTGTTTCTTACAAACAATCCCTTAACATTAAACCTTAATTAATAATTAAATGTTTCAAAGTCTTTATGCGCATAGTTGTATAGGTGACCTGAAACATATGCTTGTCAAGAAGTGGTTGGGCAATGCCACACTGGTGAAAGCAAAACCGTCAATTTAAACAAGTATAAATCAATCCTGAAATGGTTAACCACTGAATGCATATGAAAGGAAACTTCAGGAATTCAAGAAGAGTAGTATTTGCAAAGTTGAAAAATATAATGTAGAACTGCAGTATTTCTAATTGTACCCTTGCTATAGCACCAGTAGACTCATGAAAAGGAAAATACATTTTCATATACATTATTCATATTTGTTCATTTTAACATACATTGCAAGTTATTATGTTCTTACTCAAACCTTCTATAAAATGAAAATGATCATTTGGGGGGAAAATGTGGGGAACATAGCTCTTCTTTGACAAAGGTGCCTTTTTAAAAAATTCAGCTGAATATAGCCTTGTCCTCTTTTGTCTCCTGTATTTCTATTATATTTGGAAGCTGTAATTGACTTGACAGCAGTGATGACCTTGGTACTTTCTTTATGCATCTTACTCCAAAAGCAGGGCTCAACTGCTGTCTTGATAGCCTTGCTGTAGTGGTATTAGCCAGTGAAAAGATTGGAGCACTACATGCTCTGTCAAATGTATTGAGTCCCTCTTGGTGGCATAATGAACTTTAAGAAAAAGTGGGAAAGACAGCACACAATAGATAAACTTCACAAAAGATAACCTTTAAGTCTCTGGCATTGCTGCTAAGAGCATTGAGCGATGAAGGGAATCACCTGGAACGGGGTCCAGCTTTTTCACATTTTATTTTGAAGGAGGAATTCATTAACAAGAAAACCCCTCTTCATTTCCACTTCTTGAGTATGCCTTATATTCACTGATAAAATGTTGAGTATTCATGATTACATACATTAGGTGATGCTAAGTTTATCCACAAATTTAAAAAACATGGCAATGAAGACGTGGTACTTGCAGATCACACGCCAGCTAAATGAGACGACCGCTTTAGCCACAACCTTTTACAGGAATATAATTTTCTCAAAAAATTGCCCAAGTCAGTTTTGGTTTGTAGGCACCATAAAAACTAAAAATGTGTTTAGAGGGATGACTGCCTTTACACACAAATCCACAAATGAAAATGTAAGGGAGTAAAGGAGAGGGTGTGATTTTCAAAATTGTTTTCTAATTTGACTCCCAGTCCCAGCGTTCTTTTGTTGAATTATTATGTTGTTCAGAATAAATGGGCTTTTATTCAGTCATGTCAATCTAATGTATATCACAGAAAGAGTGCAACATGCTATAACATTTTCAGTAAACAAGCACAGAATTAAGATGTAATTAATGTTGCATTTTGATTGGCTTAACTAAGAGATGGAATGGAGGACTTGGTGTAGTTTCATATTGTGGTTTTGGCTGGATATTGGGATCTGGCTGCTGTTGGGGATAACAATGGTGAAGTATATTAAGTACTTAAAAACTCAGCATGGTCCTTCCCCTATGAAGGTTTACAATAGTGAAGTTGCATTATAATTTGGCAGTGTTTCCAATGGTTTGCAACAGTTATAGCACACATTTAAATTGCTTGACCTTGGTTTACCACAGTTTGCATCATAGATTTAATAAACCTCTCCATACTTTACCATTATTTCACTTTCCCTCTTCACCCTTTACTGTACTTCTACCATGGTACACTACAGGACCATTTTAAAAAGATTAAGAACTCCTTGAAACAGTACGACAACATTACTTTCAGGCCTGTCATTTAGGGCTTCAAATAATCATCTTTATATACACAGACAATTTTAGTTAAGATCTTAAAAATGACTGATGTTTTCTACTTGTACTTCAAATTCAACTATGATGTTGAATTTTGCATGTCCTTAGCAACTCTTTCTTTGAATATCTAGGCTGCTTTTGATATAATATACCATGCAACTCCATTGGAGTTATGTGTGTTGACTGTACTCTCTGAGTTGAGATTTGAGTCATCTTAAATTGACTAATAAAGGCTGTAAGGCCCGAGACTGGATTCCCTGTTCTATGGGGGGAATACATGTATTTGTACAGAAAAGCTTAAAATGATCACACTCTGCTTTATTTTCCCCTTGTTTCCCCTTGTTTTCCAAGTTTTTAGTTGGTAAGTAGCATCAGTTAATGAACATTTCCATGTGAAGTTGAATATCTGTGTACATTTACTGTTTTATCCTTCGGATAATTTTTTCTTCTCCCACCTCTCTTTATAATTAGAAGTAGTAGTATTACTATGCAGCTTTGTTCAAGCAGCATATAAGAAAAGTCTAAATAAGTCTAAATAGTGTGTTTCTTGTTGTTTTTTAAGAAAGAGATAAAAAATGAATAAACAAGGGAAACTGAAATGCTTCAATTGAAACCAATGTGTTTCACATTCTGTTGATTCACTGCAGGGTTTCCACTCTTTCTGAGAAAATGTTAATGACCTTGTGGAATAAATTACCCATGAATTCTGCTTTTTAGTTATTTGTGAATAACCCTGGCGTAAACACATGCAAGACCCGAACTATGACTCATTTCTCACTGACCCTGACTGAATTGTAATGACCTGTAATTCGAATGCTTGTTAAAGACTGCATATTCTTTAGAAACATAAAAAATAAAAGGACATTGAACAAAACAAAAACAAAGCAATGCTAAGAATCACAATTGTAGATATATGGCCAAAGATGATAAAAGGCATGACTGATTGTTCAAAACTACAAGGCTAATCAGATGCTAAATTCTCAACCTGCTGTTAATTGCCTTCAGTGAAAAACAAATGAAAGTGGTAATGCAATGGTATGGGAGTATTTAGCTGCTACAAAAACAAAAGATTGTTTATTATTATTTATTTCTTATTATTATTGTGAAATAAAAGTTAGGCAATACCCCAGGAAGATTATGGGTTGTATGAGTGTGTTTGTTTAAATGACACTGCCAAACAGCCTAAATGATGAGAGATTAGGAAGAAAACCACACCCCGGTAGCATGACCTCACTGGAATTGTATTTGTTTTGGAATTGGAATGGTTTGATGTTGTGATGAAGACTGTGTTGCATTTTCTTTTGAGAAAGTTAAAAAAGTAAATAAATGCTCATCCTAGGCTGTCTGTACTCAGAGTTGCACCCCTGGGAGAGTGAGGGGTCAAGGAAAGGCTGTCAAATTGTGAGGCGGACAATGGACAAAGATCAGTATTATAGAGCCAGTAAAGAAATGGATTATCAGGAACTGCTGTTCATCTGTAACCAGGCTGACTTTTTGAGGGTTGGGATGGCGGTGCAAGTGGCCAAGGCTGAAGCTGATTCAAGTAGTAGCAACATCCAGGAGTTGAAGTTAACAAACCACTCACTCAGTAAAAAAAAAAAGAAATCCCAGGGGAAATGGATGTTAGAAACAATTTAGAGGTCACAGAAAATTGTGATTCTGTGATGTAAAATGTGCACCCAAGGTTAAAGAAAACAAAGCAAGTCTATCTGTCTGCTCTGAGGAGATTATAGGCAAGCACTGACTCACCATGCTGAGCTAAGATTTATCCAGAATCTCACCATCCCCATTAAGCAGTGAACTAGGGCAGTACGACCTACACTTAAGATGGTCCTTGTTTCATTTTACAGAAATAATTGATGCTTGACATCGAGTAGGAGGTTGCTGGTGAGAAGAGGGACACTCAGGCATCAAGATGAACAGAAAAGGGTGACATTTGGAGACAATTTTTGCATTAGTTTCTTTTTTTAATTCTACAGGAATTCATCAGGCCCAAGAACTGCACTACTTTGCACCAAACAGATTACCTGAAGAATCTCCCTGAAGGCAAAATACCCTCAGCATGTTGTTTACATTGGAGGTCAAGAACAGGAATGAAAAGATTATCAATGATCTATTAGAAGGTAGTCAGTATAGGGGATTCAGAATAAACCTGGTTGTCTTATCACTGTCTTTCTTTTTTCGAAAAAACCATCCTGATCATGAAACCTAGCAGCTCTTACCTGCTCTCTGACACCCAAGAGAAACAACAGACAGTCGCTGTCAGGAGTCAAGACATTAGTTCTAGACTGTTATATTAGTGTTAGTGTTATATACACTCACCTAAAGGATTATTAGGAACACCTGTTCAATTTCTCATTAATGCAATTATCTAACCAACCAATCACATGGCAGTTGCTTCAATGCATTTAGGGGTGTGGTCCTGGTCAAGACAATCTTCTGAACTCCAAACTGAATGTCTGAATGGGAAAGAAAGGTGATTTAAGCAATTTTGAGCGTGGCATGGTTGTTGGTGCCAGACGGGCCAGTCTGAGTATTTCACAATCTGCTCAGTTACTGGGATTTTCACGCACAACCATTTCTAGGGTTTACAAAGAATGGTGTGAAAAGGGAAAAACATCCAGAATGCGGCAGTCCTGTGGGCGAAAATGCCTTGTTGATGCTAGAGGTCAGAGGAGAATGGGCCGACTGATTCAAGCTGATAGAAGAGCAACTTTGACTGAAATAACCACTCGTTACAACCGAGGTATGCAGCAAAGCATTTGTGAAGCCACAACACGTACAACCTTGAGGCGGATGGGCTACAACAGCAGAAGACCCCACCGGGTACCACTCATCTCCACTACAAATAGGAAAAAGAGGCTACAATTTGCACAAGCTCACCAAAATTGGACAGTTGAAGACTGGAAAAATGTTGCCTGGTCTGATGAGTCTCGATTTCTGTTGAGACATTCAGATGGTAGAGTCAGAATTTGGCGTAAACAGAATGAGAACATGGATCCATCATGCCTTGTTACCACTGTGCAGGCTGGTGGTGGTGGTGTAATGGTGTGGGGGATGATTTCTTGGCACACTCTAGGCCCCTTAGTGCCAATTGGGCATCGTTTAAATGCCACGGCCTACCTGAGCATTGTTTCTGACCATGTCCATCCCTTTATGACCACCATGTACCCATCCTCTGATGGCTACTTCCAGCAGGATAATGCACCATGTCACAAAGGTCGAATCATTTCAAATTAGTTTCTTGAACATGACAATGAGTTCACTGTACTAAACTGGCCCCCACAGTCACCAGATCTCAACCCAATAGAGCATCTTTGGGATGTGGTGGAACGGGAGCTTCGTGCCCTGGATGTGCATCCCACAAATCTCCATCAACAACAAGATGCTATCCTATTAATATGGGCCAACATTTCTAAAGAATGCTTTCAGCACCTTGTTGAATCAATGCCACATAGAATTAAGGCAGTTCTGAAGGCGAAAGGGGGTCAAACACAGTATTAGTATGGTGTTCCTAATAATCCTTTAGGTGAGTGTACATGTCAAGTCATTGCAAGGTGCATTATTTTTAAATTTGATTAATCTGTTTCTATGCAAACCTGCAGGAAGATCATTTCAAATTCTTAAGGAACGTAAGAACATAAGGAAGTTTACAAACGAGAGGAAGCCATTCGACCCATCGTGCTAGTTTGGTTTCCATTAATAACTAAGTGATCCAAGGATCCTAGCCAGTCTATTTTTAAATGTTCACAAAATTTCAGCTTCTACCACATCACTGGGGAGTTTGTTCAGATTGTGACAACTCTCTGTGTGAAGAAGTGTCTCTTGTTTCCCATCTTGAATGCCTTGAAGCCCAATTTCCTTTTGTGTCCCCGGGTGTGTGTGTCCCTGCTGATCTGGAAAAGCTCCTCTGGTTTGATGTGGTCGATGCCTTTCATGATTTCGAAGACTTGGATCAAGTCCCCACGTAGTCTCCTCTGTTCCAGGTTGAAAAGGTTCAGTTCCTCAGTCTCTCAGTAGGACATTCCCTTCAGACCTGGAATAAGTCTGGTTGCTCTCCTCTGAACTGCCTCTAGAGCAGCGATATCTTTCTTGACGTGTGGAGCCCAGAACTGTACACAGTATCCAGATGAGCTCTAACTAGTGCATTGTACAGTCTGAACATTACTGCCCTTGTTCTCAATTCTACACTTTTGACAATATACCCTAGCATTTTGTTTGCCTTTTGTATTGCTTCCCCACACTGTTTGGATGGAGAAAGTGAGGAGTCCACATAGACTCCTAGGTCTTTCTCTGTTCCTCCCATTGTGTAATTATAGTGGACATTTTTGTTACCTGCATTTATTACCTTGCACTTGTCCACATTGAATGTCATCTGCCAGGTGAATATTATCTAAATCCCTTTGAATAAACTGTGCTGCCAAGATTGTATCTGCTGAGCCACCTATTTTAGTATCATCTGCAAATTTGACAAGTTTGCTAACTATCCCAGAGTCCAGATCATTAATATAGATTAGAAAAAGCAAAGGCCCTAGTACTGATCCCTGTGGAACTGCACTAACAACCTCACTAAAGAGGGAAAATATCTTGCCTCACATGATTTTAAACAAGAAATCAGAGTGTTACAACTTTTAAATTGCCTTTTTTATGAGCTATTCAATAAAAACATAAAAAAATCAGCTGATATATTGTGTCCTTGGTAAGGCTAAGCACAATTAATTAGGTAGTTATAGCTCCAGGCCTATATGTAGGTGCACAACACAACTGTTTTCTGTCTATTGCAGACATATAATCAGACACAGCACACACACCAACCCTGCGTGACTAGAAAACAGGGACAAACGATGCAATCACAACTTTTACAAAAATAACCAAACAACAATTCCTGTAATCCACTCTCCCATCACTCTTTACAGAGTCTATATACAACTCAAGTCCCTTGGGTGAGCAGTTCACTGGGCCTACCCACAGGCAGCTAAAGCAGTCTGGCTGACTCACTGCAAACCTCTCTACATATGAAGTGCCTTAGAGCAAGCACTATCAAAAATGCCAAACGTATTTCAGTTGTTTTCAAACTTTTTTACTGAGAAACAATCTATTTTAAGTAATTTCCCCCCCTGTGCAAATCACATTATAAAATAATCTAAAAATATCAATAGCAACAATACATCTCTAATATAATGATTAGAGTAATGCAACATGTTATAATTTGATACAGGGAAGCACAAGTCAGAACATGCTAAACTTATTATTCACATTTTAATGAATTTCACCAGATTGTAAAAATTACAAAACAACAGCTGTGTTAGTTGATTTACATTTTTTTTTGTGATACTAATGAAACTCATGACAGGATTTGTAGGAGTGCATGACCCTTCTTTTATCTTTTTTTTATGTTATTTTAGTCTCACATAAACTAAGATGAGCTGGTGCAAAGATATATATCTTAAATTTAGTATGAAAACCAGTAATTTGTCAGGAAGAAGATGGGGGGTAATTAATTTGGATATATGATGTTACACATTTACCTGTCAGAAAGCAAGTTATAGTTTATTTCATGATGTAGTTGTATTTGTCTTCCCTAGCAGATAACAGCAACATCAGCTGATAACAATGGAAAAGGACAGCAGTGTCTTTTGATGTATTAACAAAGAAAGACAAAATTCAAGATTAATAAAAGGTCAGACGTTTGGTACAATGGAGGCTTGTATTTGTGTGGTTAAGAGGAGCATTTACACTGATAATATAGAATTTATTGCAAAGCAACTATCAATTTTAGTAAGACAAGCTTAATATTAAAAGTAGTGGAGCTGTTATTGATGTATATTGTTATAGCTGTAAATATATCATTGGTGTTTTGATTTTTGCATTATACATTTCTTCATAAACTGTGAAATGTACTATTGCTTATATGTTCAAGTTTTCAGGAGTATAATACCCTATATTTAAAATGTTACCACTGTGGACCTAGTTCTGTCTGTGGTATTTATTTATGTGTCCTTTGTTTTCACTGATGTAGTATTTGTTAATAGGGTCACCACACTTATTAAGGTCCCAAAGTTCATTAAATGTAAATCCAACTAACTTTGTGAAAGGCGAGGTAATAGTTTATGGCTATTGCACTCAACTCTAGACACTCTTCAGATGACATCACACTACTTGACCACTGGTAAACCTTAATTTCAGCGCTGCCGTAGTGTCATTATTCAACCTTGCAAACACTAAAGGTTGACATCTAATTAAACATGGAGCTGTGAATTGGGAGCTTTTACATATTAAGTGCTGACATTAATTTAATGAGAAGCGTTCCATGCATGTGTCTTCCTAATGCATACTAAGACCAAAGTTGATTTTAAAAATGGCATCGTAATCTGCATTATTGTGTTTTATGCTAACAGGACAGTAATAACAGCAAACATGGTAAGTAAATGTCACACAGTACCTTTGCTGTTCCTTTGCATTATAATTGAAACATTTCTGAGGCTGTTATCTGCAAGTTCTGATTTCATTTTCAGTGGTTTGATAAAACATTAGTATAGGAGAGATTTGTTAATGATTTTCCAGGCTGAAGGAAAAACAAACAACTGACAATGATGGAGGCATCGTCACAAAGCTACTAGGCAGACCTATTTCACACACACTGAGTCAGAATGATGGGATCCTGACGAAGAAGCTCATTAAAAAACTATCAGTCCTCTCATAAAAATACCATCCACTGTTCGGATCAGCGCTGAACATACTTTGGTAGTCTGTCACACAACTTAAGTGGTATGTTGTCATCTATTCTTGGCCATTCAGTCCACATACTTTTTGTTTTTCAGTTTTCCATGAAGCTACCAAGGCTGGTAAATACGTTTCAATTTTGGTTGGTATAGCTACTGATTGTTCTCCATGAAGCACAGCACAGAATATGTATGAATATGAAACTTGTGTATAGGGAAATTATTTCTGTATCCTGCAGGTTTCCCTTTCAGTTAGACATTGAAGTGATTTCATAATTGTTTCCCCCAGTGTACATAGCATGGATCCAACCTACATGACTAATACTTATAGTTACTTTGATCAATTTATGCCTACGTCAGTCTTTCAGAAAAGTTGCTGCATTTTCTATGTTATACTTTTCATTTTTCTGTAGATTGTGTGTGACTCACTAGCATTTCAGCTCATCTTGATGTGTATGACATATGGAAGTGCACCCATCCTTGACAATGATTTAAAGGGAAAAGATAGCATTTACTGTGGATGATGAGAAACATTTAGTTGCACATTAGATATTCCCCAGTGTTTAGCACTTGTCCTGGCCAAGATCCAGCCAAGTACTTCCCAGCTTGGTTGTCTTGGTCAACGTTAGAATACAGATTGACTTCAATGCAAACATACAACATAGCAAAGGTATTTTGGCAATTGTAGATTTACCAGAATTAATTAAATTATGGAAAAGAAGTAGCAACAGTGATATATATTTTTGAGACCAGTTAATCCATGCTGTCAATTAATTATGAGAGTTTTTAATAATTAAGATGTTTCTTTTCATACAGCTAAGTAATGCCAGATGGCACAGTTACAATCCATTATGGACTAAAGTAATGGGTAAATTAAAAACAGGAAAACTTCAGAGAACCGACTGTTCACACAATTATTCTGATCAGACAACTTAGACAATAAATATTGATCCTGGCAAGCTTTCAAAGGAGGCTTGGGGACTGTGGCAACAGTTGAATTATGAGTGTATTTACAAACTGTATTTACTTTAGCTGTAGCATGTGTCTACCACACACTGTGCATTACAGTATAGTATTATTTTTCAAGGAACAACAGACGTTTGTTTGAAAGGGGTTCATGACAATTTTCAGTATCATGGAGATGAAGAGACAAGACTAATTAAAAGTTGATCTAGTTCTTGCTTCTTCCTTCCGGGTCATCATCTTTGAACTCAGGAGCAATAATGTTAGCTTAAGAACTGAGTTCAGAAGAATCATGTTACTGTCATCATACATGTCAAAGGACTCATCCTTAAAGGCTCCATTGAGTTAAATTTGGACTCCATCTGCTTTGGTTTCTAAACATGAAACCACAGATCAAGCAAATTGAGTGGGTTGGCAACAAACAATCTGTTGGCAGGATGAGGCAGTGTGTGGTAGGCTACAGCACCTAGTGTTTGCCCTTTTTTAACCAGAAAAGAGCACCTGCTGTCCAACTCTGGTGTCCAGTTCTGGAAAAACATAAAAGCTCTGCAACCCAATCTAAAGATCAAGCATTGTGTAATAGATCACTTATATTGTTGGGCTAACAGCAATAAAAGATAGCCCTATCAGTAGATCCTGGGCATTCCACCTGGTGATGACACCAGCTAGTTAGCCTCAAGGTTGACTATTTCCAACTTGGCTGTGGCTGGATGATGAGATGCTTTGGCGCTTGACTATTGATCATTGGCTGTTCTCTTGACAAGCCTACCTCACTTCCAAGGAGAAGTGTGGGAGGATACAGCTGCAATTGTCATTCTTGATGCCCAGAGGCAATATATCCTTGACATGGCCTTGAAAAAAAACTTCTACCTGGAGAAGGTTTTGTCCAATTGGTGGACAGATTAGTCACCACAGGAGTCTGCTAGCTACTCTTAGGCGGGAGACCTCATGGCTCAGTAAACCAGGTGTAAGCAGTGAAGTTACACAAAGCCTAGGCACTTATAAGCAAACAGCCATAACAGACGCTGTTGTCTCACTGTTGGAAAAGCCAGGAGAGGAAATGTGAGGTGTGGAAATGTCCTACAGATTTATATAAATATATATTGACAAAAAGTTATCCCTTCACATTTGTATACCTCTTACTCGCTTAACCAAACAACAGTTATTAGGACTCAGAAATGACTGTTACAACACAATTGTGTGAACTCTCTGCAGGTCCCAGAGCAGTTCACAGGAGAGTAATGAAATCACCCTCAGCGGTAACCCAGCACATTACCAGAACAAAGACATAGAGCGCACGGGGAAACTCATCTTATGTAAATATTGTGTTGGAGCCTTTCAATCAAATAGATCAAGCTAAGCTTAATGATTGGAATTTGGTATAAAAATAGGATGTTTCCCCTGCAGCCAAACACAGCATCTGCTCTTCTTAACAGCCCACATTAACTAAAGCACACAGTTGGTGACAGTAAATAAGACTGGGGTCAAGAGTGTGGATGTAGCATCATCAATTGACTTATTGTGTTGGATTCTAGTGTAACAAAAATGTCAGCAGCTCACTCATAGTACATCAATTTATTTGTTAAAAGAAAGCCTTGGATGATTTGGGTTGTAAAAGTCAAAGGTGAAGAAATCCATTATGTTTCTATGTGTTTGAAGTAGTCTGCTTGATATGAATGTGTTTTGTGAATAACAATGGCTATATAGTATTCCAGACATATTGTGTTGTTTGATTGTTTAGAAAAATACAAGTGTTTTATGGTTTACTTTGAGATTAATGTATATGACAGTGCTGTTTAATGTCTATGCTGAAAGATAAGACATTCATATTTCTTCCAAATATTCCCGAAAAACTGCTCTGTGGTCTACTATATTATGCAAATGTATCACTTATTATTTTATTATGAATATCATTATTTTATTTTATTATGTAATGATGAGTTCTCTATGGAAGTTTAAGAAACAGAGCATTACCTTATCTTAAATAGACAAGATATTTTGTAAATACATTTGTGAAGAAATATGAACTGATTTTGTTTTCCAATAACTCTTTGCAGCTGTTTTTGTTTTCCTCCACAATTAAATATAATATGACTTATAAAAATAGTTGCAACAGTTACATATGTATCTGATTTTTGTTGTAAATCCCATCAACGGAGCAATTAGTCTATTGATATATTCCAGGTTGGAAAGAGCTTATTCCCCTGAACTATGTATAAGTAAGAGAGAATCACTCCTTCAGCTTGCTGTCCATTGCTACATTGGTTGACAGCAGTATAAGGGACCAGTGTGTACCTAGCACTCTGTCACTGATACATCAGAACTTCATTGTGTTTTATTTTTTAAGGCCCTCATTTTTTTCCATTAGTGTCTGTCTGATTTATGATAATTGTTTACTAACCCGTCTCCAGTTGAAAACCTTCTCTATCTACAGCAATATGGGTATGCTGTTTGCAGTTGCTAGAGCTTAAAAGATGAAAGACTCCAACATACAGAATCCTAAACCTGTCTCTGTTTTATTTAGCTTTTTTATTCAGTCAATTTTTCCACCCCTTAGTTTGTTAAATTTACTTTGTGGTATAATGTTAATTCGCATACATAATAATGCATTTTTCATTTGGATGAAGTGAAGTTTTTTCCCGGTTTCGTTCTTATCTGTTGAAGAATGCTGACTCACCTCATGGCCCCATTCTGTCTCCATTCCCTTGTCCTGTTGTTTGATGGTGCTACACCTGTAATACTGCATATCAAAGCACCTGCAGCAAAAAAAAGGCCTTAAAAGGAACAGAGATGTAATTAAATGGTACTGTTTTCATTTATTGAAGCCTATAAGTCAGTACCAACAAGTGCAATACAATGATTTGTCCAAAAGCTTTACTTGTTAAAGAGGCTGAGATGCCTCCAAACCAGATGAAACCAGACAGTCAGATAAGATCAATGGCATTGTTTAGATTAGTTCTGAACTGCCTTGACTTGTTTACTGGAACGGCTTTAACTAAGAACTAAGGGAGGGAGGCAGATACATTGAAACACTGTTTATATTTTTGGCTCCTGCCTAACACCCCATTTAATAATACACTAGGATGCAGGTATCAGCCTAATAAATACATACATTAATTGATATGGGCTGTTTTTGTGGGGAATGGTTAAAGCTGGTTAAGGTATTTTTTATCAGTGTAAATGCAACAAGCTGAAACCAAGATGTTGTAAAAGTTTAATTCAAACTCTGTCAGCTGAAAGACATCCTAAGTACAGTTACTTCTATAGATTCTACTTGTTGTCCAATGCATGAATTTGATCAATTAAAACTGAATATAAAAGAGACCCAAAAATAACTGGCAAGGTCAACCCATCCCAAAGCTTTGTTTTGAGCAGACCAGTAACACGAGCAGAATTAGAAATGAACACATGAAAGGGAATGAAAGTTATGCCAAATCACTGTTATAACTCAGAACAAAGACTGAGACCACAGGACATAAATAGAAACCAAGCAAGTAGATTCAGTCCTGAAAATGGATGGCTTTTCTCTACACACAAAATTGTGGTGGCATGGCCCAAATTACCCAGCCGTACTGTGGAAGTTAAATCAATAGGAGCCTTCGTAGAGTGGTATAGTGAGGTTCGTGGTGACTGAACATACCAACAAGATGAATACCTTCCATTTTCTGCCCTTCTTTTGCTCAGTAAAGAGAGATTGACAGCAATAAAGTCCACACAGCTGTGCTATTTCTCTTATTCTTATTTTACATAATTGCATCAGAACTATCGTATTTGATTTTATTCACAAAATCAGGGTGCAAGCTCTGTTCATATGGGTTGAATTTATTTTTATTTTTTGGCAGCCTGACATGTCATGTGAGAATGAACATGTTTGAAAGGCAACCCTGGCTTGATTTAGGAGAAAAGGAATTCCAGGTGTGGAATGTGTCTCAGTTAACAGGGGAATTGACTGCAGTCTGAATTTCTCAAAGTATATGAAGCATTTGGTCTGACTGGGTTGGAAGTGCCTTCCAAACCTTCGGACTTCCAACCCATCCATCCATCCATCCATTTTCAAAACCGCTTATCCTTGAGAGGGTTGCGGGACTTCCATCCCCATTTAATTTAAATATGTGTTTGTCTCTATGGGAATTGCTTTTTATGGGCAGTCTTGCACTCAACTTTTTCCATGCATATTTCAGACATTTTCAGCATGGTTTCTAAAAGGAGCAAGGTAAGAATTGGTTGCACAGTTGGTTTGTTTTTAAACTCGGCTTATGTACACAAATCTTTATTTTTAGTATTAAAGGTTCAGAAAGTGGATGCATAATGTTTTATATAAATGTTTTGAATGAAATGTTGGAAGTGACACAAATTACATTTTAGACATTAATTTGCCAACAACTTTAACCCCTTTTGAATATAATGCTATTATGGTCTTACAGTAGAGGTTATATGCTATTCATTAGAGTACATTTCTCTTTCATTACCCATCTAGAGATGTAAACCATAGGGCGTCGGTATCAAATACACTTTTGATGTGAGCCCATTAAGTATAGACAAAGTGTACTTTGAGCAGTGCTGTCTTCCATTTCTGGATTGCTTAAGTTAGTTACAGTGTCCCCAGCAGCTGCTGAGCAAATTATTTCAACTCTGATTAACTCTCATTAGTAAATGCCTTCTTACAGTTAGGTCCATAAATATTTGGACAGTGACACAATTGTCATCATTTTGGTTCTGTTCGCCACCACAATGGATTTGAACAATCAAGATGTGCTTTAAGTGCAGACTTTCATCTTTAATTTGAGGTCCAAATTGGGTGAACGGTGTAGGAATTACACCCGTTTTTATATGTGTCCCCCCAATTTCAGGGGCTCAAAAGTATTTGGACAAACTAACATAATCATGAATTAAATTGTGAGTTTCAATACTTGGTCGCAAATCCTTTGCAGTCAATGACTGCCTGAAGTCTGGAACCCATAGACATCAGCAGATGCTGGGTTTCTTCCCTGGTGATGCTCTGCCAGGCCTGCACTGCAGCTGTCTTTAGTTCCTGCTTGTTCTTGGAGTGTTTTACTTTCAGTTTTGCCTTCAGCAAGTTAAATGCATTGGCTATACATCTGATTGTTACCAAGACATTTTTTGCACTTATGAAATGTATTCAGACTGCAAGATGAACTTAACTGAATAGTTTCCAAATTAATATAAAACTATATGAACTGTTTGACTACAGTAGAAAGTCTTTGCTTTGTTAAATTTTCTAGGACAGAGACGTCTCTCAAAGTATAAGGGCCTGGTAGACCACAGGAAGGACTCAAATCCGATTTCATCTGTTCCAGATAATTATCCAAATTAAAATGTATTTCTAACCAGCAATTGTGGATATATATATATATATATATATACATTTTTTGTAAGTATGAGTAGCCAGAACATTACTCTATCACACTAGATGTTTAATATCTCTAAATTTGAATCTTGGCAATGTCATTGAGTTTGATACATCCAATGAAACCCATTGCTCTAAATGCTCAGATATGGGAATTGAACTGCAGTTGTGTGCAATGAAATTGATGACAAAAATGTTCGTTAACAAACTCTTTTTCATTTTAGTTAACAAAGAATAAAAGCTGACTACAATCATCCTAGATGACGATGACTAAATGTTTTTTGCATTTGACGATATACAGCTCTGGAAAAAATTAAGAGACCACTTAACATTGATTTCTGAACTTGGAGTGGTCTCTATTTTTTCCAGAGCTGTATGATGAATATGATAAATATGACAAGATGAAATCAGCAGGTTGACTCAAACTCAGAAATCAGTTTTTGCGCATTTACTGCCTACCTATCTGTCAAATAATAGCACCCAATACCAGGCATGAATGACTGTTGCTGCTGTGCAGTGCATGCTTACAATTGGCTGAACACGACTGGGATCTACAGTGCATGGGCTTGTGAAGGAGGACGATGAAAAGTGAGAATCAAGAGTTTTGTGAGTGTAATCATTTCCTCCAAAATAAATACAAATATGTAATTCATTTAATATTTCAAAGACTAAGACAATATGGCAAAATTAAATATCATGACTAAACTGTGATTCAAACTAATGTAATTTTAGTTGACTCAAACTAAGAAAGATTTTAGTCAATTTTCAGTACACTAAAAATAAAGAAAAGTGCATGACTAAAATGTGACTATATCTCATAGACATTTTAGTCGATTTGACTATACAACTAAATAAAAAACTAATGACTAAATTAACACTTGTTTTGTGCAGCAATGACAGTAAAGATTTTAGTAAAGATCAGGTAATTTCAGGTCTCATTACTTCAGACCTGCAACCATAAAATAAATTACACTTTTGGGTATGTGAACACTATACTTCACACAATAATCACAATATTAGGATTTATTTCAGAACTAACAATCTGGGTTGATCAATGCTATACCTGTAATTGCAGCTCCAATTACTGTATGTACATTTACTGTAAGTAAATTAATGGGAAATAGGGGTAGCTGCTAACACCATATTTAGATTTTTGGAGCAAGCCAACATATCGTGCTCTTTATGTCTTAAATGTCTTATGTTTATAAAAAGCTGAAGGTGACAGGTAGTATGATTCCCAGCAGAGTGGCTGCAACAAGATTTGTGTAGTATCCCTGCCTTGCACCTTAAACCTGTCATCAGGTTCACTGTGACCCTGTACTGGATGAAAATGGATAGATGGATATATACCTCAATCTGCTAATATAATGAAATAGTGAAACCTTAATCTCTAAATAATGAAAGCACCCCATGAACCACCCACTGATGTAATTGTGTAATTTAACACTAAGTAAAAGGTTCAGCTGAGTTCAGATGGTACAACGTAACACAACATTAAAAAAGAACACTTGAGTAACTCCAAATAGAAACAGTGCTTCTTAGCTTTTTTGAGGAAATGTCTTACCATTAGAGTTTTCTCCTAAAAACTAAAGCAATGGAATATGTGTTTTACTTAACAAGAACTCTGAAACAAGTAAAGAAACAATATCAGTCAGGAAAGCCTACGTTATTAAAATTGTATTTCCTTCTTATACATTGCATAGCTTTCTAATGCAGCACATGAAACTGTAAGTCTTCTCTACACGGATTTTCAGCAATGGAACAGAACATAGAATGGGTTTTAGAATGTTTTCGGTGGAAAGATCTTTAGAATGAAGGCAATTAGCCAACATGCTAATCAGTCCATGTGCCATGTGACTGTGATGATCCTTTATTAACGATAAATGGTGCTCTTAGCATATTGTGTAGTTGTGAGCTTCCGCAAATGGATATATTTTAAAAGGTTCAGATACTACTAATGTAGCTGCATTAGCTTTATATATATATATATATATATATATATATATATATATACACTCACCTAAAGGATTATTAGGAACACCATACTAATACTGTGTTTGACCCCCTTTCGCCTTCAGAACTGCCTTAATTCTATGTGGCATTGATTCAACAAGGTGCTGAAAGCATTCTTTAGAAATGTTGGCCCATATTAATAGGATAGCATCTTGTTGTTGATGGAGATTTGTGGGATGCACATCCAGGGCACGAAGCTCCCGTTCCACCACATCCCAAAGATGCTCTATTGGGTTGAGATCTGGTGACTGTGGGGGCCAGTTTAGTACAGTGAACTCATTGTCATGTTCAAGAAACTAATTTGAAATGATTCGACCTTTGTGACATGGTGCATTATCCTGCTGGAAGTAGCCATCAGAGGATGGGTACATGGTGGTCATAAAGGGATGGACATGGTCAGAAACAATGCTCAGGTAGGCCGTGGCATTTAAACGATGCCCAATTGGCACTAAGGGGCCTAAAGTGTGCCAAGAAAACATCCCCCACACCATTACACCACCACCACCAGCCTGCACAGTGGTAACAAGGCATGATGGATCCATGTTCTCATTCTGTTTACGCCAAATTCTCTACCATCTGAATGTCTCAACAGAAATCGAGACTCATCAGACCAGGCAACATTTTTCCAGTCTTCAACTGTCCAATTTTGGTGAGCTTGTGCAAATTGTAGCCTCTTTTTCCTATTTGTAGTGGAGATGAGTGGTACCCGGTGGGGTCTTCTGCTGTTGTAGCCCATCCGCCTCAAGGTTGTATGTGTTGTGGCTTCACAAATGCTTTGCTGCATACCTCGGTTGTAACGAGTGGTTATTTCAGTCAAAGTTGCTCTTCTATCAGCTTGAATCAGTCGGCCCATTCTCCTCTGACCTCTAGCATCAACAAGGCATTTTCGCCCACAGGACTGCCGCATACTGGATGTTTTTCCCTTTTCACACCATTCTTTGTAAACCATAGAAATGGTTGTGCGTGAAAATCCCAGTAACTGAGCAGATTGTGAAATACTCAGACCGGCCCGTCTGGCACCAACAACCATGCCACGCTCAAAATTGCTTAAATCACCTTTCTTTTCCATTCAGACATTCAGTTTGGAGTTCAGGAGATTGTCTTGACCAGGACCACACCCCTAAATGCATTGAAGCAACTGCCATGTGATTGGTTGGTTAGATAATTGCATTAATGAGAAATTGAACAGGTGTTCCTAATAATCCTTTAGGTGAGTGTATATATATATATATATATATATATATATATATATAAAAAAAAACTATGTCCAATTCAAATCACAATACACATTACCGGACCTCATAATAAAGTATTAGACATTCATACACAGGGACAGAGAAAGTTATCAATGACTTAACAATTGGGATCTCACTTGTCATATTTTTTTCCATATTATATTGTTTGGTACTGCCTTTCCTCAAAATATTTAAGCATTTGTTGGTGATTGTCAAATGCAATTCCCCAGCTCCCATGACAGTTGCTTTTCTCTCCCCACTGTATTTTCATTTACTAGAGGCAACAGAGACTGCTCTAAATCAACCCCATCTGCATGTAAAAGCAAATAAAACTAGGTAGTATGCACAGGACAGGAAATATCATACGTAATTTACTGAACTTAAAGATGAAATTTAAACAGACATAAAATAATTGAGACACAGGGTTAATCGCAAATTAAAAGTGGAAAGTCAAAGGTAGACGCTTAACATGTTCTGGAAAATGGGACTAGTATGTAGAAATTACACTTTTTCCCCACTCTATGTCTGCACTTGGCCATAGTCTCTTGAGAATCAGTGGAATTTTCCAAGAAGTGGCTGAGCATCCTAATCTTATCTGGGTCATGGGCTCCGTTCATTATTTATTATAAGAATTGTATTCGGTGTCATGCTGCTCTTTTCTCTAGTTCTGTTTCGCCAGTTCATAAACAAGCTTACAAACTGACAATTAAACATATGTCTCTGCTGGATGAATCGTTTTTATGTTGTTTGTAAATCGTTATGTGTTAAAATAGAAAGCAAAAACATATGCATTCATTTAAATAAAGTTTTATATGGAATCACTATTCTCTTTAACCAGTATATATAATAGATGCCGCCCCGGTTATGATTAATTCAAAAGGCACTGGCCTTTCAATAATAGGTTCAATGTTAAAATAATAAATAGAAAAACAACATCTACAGCTTGGAGCACTTCATTCTACAACCCAAATAGCCTGATGTCAGTAGTTAAATAAAAAGACTTCAAAACCTGCGAACAAAAGTAGTCAATGTACAAACAATTAACCAAAAGCAACTGGATTCATCACAAATGATTCACGACAAAAATATAATCTCCAAGGAGCTGTAATGTGTTGATGTTTCTGTGTAACACAAACAGATTGCAGTGGCTAGTCCATTGTCTGTTATCTTTCAGTATCACACTGGTCTCTTTATGAAAGACATTTTTGTGGGATAGGAAAATATTCAAGGAAAAGCCTAGTCAGGCCCTGCAGGAGGCATTAGGAGATCTGCAGGGTGCCCATATGTCAGCTATGATGGTGTCCACAGCCCACGCCCCAATATCAAGATGGCAGTAGACTCTGGAACGGCAGTATGACAGGCCAACAGCACTAGTGGCAGCTGGGTGTGCCAATCCTTCTGGTCCTTGGTCATCGTGAGGGCTAACTGGCTGCCCAGTGTCCTGTTAAAGCACTCAACGAGCCCCTAGCTCTGGGGGTGTAGAGGGGTAGTGTGGGTCTTATTGACAGCCAAGCAGGCACAGATCTCCTGGAACATCTCCCAGTTCCAATCCAGGTCTAAATGTAGTTCTAACAGGACTCCAAAATGTCACACCAAAGTGTCCAACACTGTGGGCCCCATGGTGGGCAGCCAATAACTGCTGACACACTCTCTGTGGCTCCACCACCTGCCACCACTCCTCCCCCAACATGCCGGTGTAGGCCTGGCCACTGGACCATGATGTCAAGCCAACACAATGTTTTCAGTAGGCTGACACTTCAAAAGCAATAGTAATTACACTCATTTCTCATGTTGTTTCATATTATTTATGGCACATTTCAGGTCCAATAGTTGGTCACAGTTAAAACAAATATTTCATAAAAAGTGCATCAGATGTGGTTTTTTAGCATAGTGTTGAGAAAAAAAAACTACATTTTTTGTCAGAATGTACATGAATGTAATGTTTTGCTAGAATTTTAATTTTTAATGTTGAAACGGAAGGAATATAGAGCCAAAAGTAGTTTCTTCAGCTTGACCAATTTCTTCCTAGACTCTTAATTCAGATGATGTCACATGTATTTTGACTATTTTTTTCCTTTTCTTTTAAACCTAAAACCACTGCTGCCAGTTCTGCACCAGCAGCTACTCTTCAGGCACTAAATGAGCAAAGTAATCATACAAGAGCAAATCTCCAGTGAGTGTTGTTAGCTGAAGTGATGATTGCTAACAAGTGAAACGCAAATATTAAATCAACCTTACTTTTACTTGTCATTACCCTGCATATTGTTTTCTCTTCTTGTTTAATGCACCAGTAATTGAAATCATTTCTGAACTACCATAGGTGAGTAAATGTACGTCTTCCCAGCCAGCTGGTTTCCCTGGCAACTGATACATATTTTACATTTTTGCAGAAGGTCATGAGGGAGACATAACGCTGCAATACAAAAAATAAAATCGAATGTAAAATAAATGAACAATTAAATAAAGCTAACAGTCATTTGTACCTGAAAGATGTAAAGAAAGTAATTATGTAGAGGCTCCATTTTGTGGCATTTGTGGACAAGAGCCTCTCGTGCCAGCATTGATGGGATTTTGTAGTGAGGCTGGACTTCTACAAACACCATCGCACCACGTGGGAGTGCAACACTGCTTCGAGGAGAAATGTGTTGAAAACACTTCCTGACCTTAGTCCCACAGAACACCTCAGTTATGAACTTGAAAGGGCAAACCCAGAAGACCCCGCAGAGATTGTGTTTGCTCACTGCGCTACACACTGTTGTGGGAGAAATGGCACAGCATTCCTCTGGCCACCTATTAAAAGAATCATAACGATCTTTAAGGGCAAGCTTGTCCTTTGGGTTTTGTCTGTATCCAATTACTTTTGGTAATACAGTGTATGTGCAAGGGTGAGGGACTTGAAATATATTTTAACTTACCCAAAAATAATTACTTTTTATTTTTAATTTGTAATAAACATCCCATACTTGTTTTATTATCATGGGTTCTGAGGAGAGGCTTTTACAGGCTGACCCATGAAAGACCGGCACTGAATCTTACTTACACCACAACTACAGCAAAACTAAATGGATATAACAGCACAAATTGTGATTGTAGTGCAGCTGTCTGGGGCCTTTGGCTGACTTTTGATGGATGGTTCATGTATCCACTAATAATGATCTATTAATCTGTCTTCCTTCATTAAGATACTGGCCTGGACTAGTTTTTGTCAAGAATCAATGTAAATCATGCCAAGAACCAAATCCAGTGGAATGTGAATTTTCTTCTCTGGCAAGTGATTTTGTATATTTGTATGGAAACCTTATCTAACCTCAGCACAAATGTGAAAACCGTAAGGGATATAAATTACCTTGTTGACAATTTAGCATCTGTAATGGAGTGTATATTATTTTTTGCATTTCAGAAAGGGGACTATAAGCTTTTATGCTTTTTAAGATGAATGTCCTTGCTTGTACTTTGCCTTTATGCATCTGATTTCTATTAAGATAACCTAGCTCTCCCAAAGATGCCTGAGGATAGGACACCTTTGATTTTCTCTGGTTGAATCCATAATCAGTATCCATTCAAGGAACCTTAATGATCCTGTTGTGGAAATGGGCAGGACCTCCCATATTGTATCAGCAGCCGTACATTGATATGCCGTATTGTACTGTACATAATGTTTTACACTTAGAAAGGATCTGAACAAGATGTCAACTAAGTCCAAATAAAGCATGTTCTTTGTAATTTATATTAAACGAGCTTCTATTTCCAGAAACTAACCTAGCAAGGATGTTTTTAATAAATGAAGCTATTCTCATTCCTGAAAACCACATCTGCCAAACAAGCAGATATCTTAAAACTTGAAAATGCCTCAGTAAACCACAGCATCAAATTAACATAATGAAACCCAGAAAATATACTTATTATACAGAAAAAGAAATATAAACAGGAAAAAAAACCTATGTACTGAACAGTTACCTTTACATCTAGACATCCCTGTAGAAAGTCATTATTCATGAAAACTAATCACTGCAATAAATAATTCTGCCCACACACCCAATCTCAGAAAAAAGACAGTTTAAAAAGTTAGTCTGAATAAAGTTATACTTTGCAGCTTAAACTCATAATTCGTTGTATCATTGTGCTGTATTTCTCTATGGCACAGTTTATCTGTATCATTATATTAATTTCTAATTACCCACATTTTGTATCTCCATATATGTATCTTAGAGCTGTTCTCACATAGTAACCTTTCACAGACAAGACCGTACATGTCTGTGTACAATCAACAAATTAATGAGGAAAATGTCAATATCATTTTATAAATCACATAAACTAAAGTAAGCATTGCAATTTAATGTATGCTCTGACCCAATAGTGCATAAAACACTTCATCATGAAACTCAATTTATGTGCCCTTGCAAGATTGATAAAGGTTGTTTTATTTCTGTCTTATAGACCTCTATACATCTTTGCATCTGGCTTAATGTTTCTCTTTCATTCTTTTCAGTGAGAAACTCCTAATATTTGCCTATAATGACATTAACCAAGCATCCCTCGTTATTCCACTTGCTGTCACCTTGACTACCATTCTCTTTGTTTCCTTCGTAAACTGGATGCCCAGTTAAGTGGCGCCTGGGGTAAACTATTATTCTGGCTTTATAAAGGTCTGTTTATTCAGCTTCCTGACATTGATTACTTCCACATAAAATCAGAATTCTCCTGAATTTGACGATAACGGATATTTGCATGGGCCTTTAATTATGCACATCAAACATCACATTTTGCACAACTTGGATTAGTTTATCATAATTTTATAAATAGGTGTCCTTTTTTTCACTTAAAAATTGTAGTGAGACATGCCAGCAACAAAAGTGTTACTGCTCACTTTTCTGCTGGCTCTTACTTAACAAGCATTCCCAGGTGTATCATTTAAATAAACGTTTGAGATCAGATCATGATTTCTCTACAAACAAAAAATGTCTAATGGGAAGGAATTCTATAGATTTCATATTCATTAATCCAAAATGATAATTTATTATGTGTATTAGGGGAAGTCTGAGGTACAAAGAACTGAACAGCATAGGTAGTTTTTAGATACACTGAGTTAATGTGGCAAAATGTAAACCTTCTATTCACATTCAACATTGAGGCCCTTGAATTTAATATTACACTATTTCTGTTCTTGCATTACCCATTACAGGCGCCTAGGTAATGGCAATCATACTTTATTTCTATTTAACATCCTTAAAAATCACATTTCCTGTTAAACCTCTAAATTAACGGAAATAAATATCCTGTTTATTTGTAAATATTATTTAAAATAGACACACCCTATTTTCTTCTTCTGTACTTTTTTTGTACGTGTTTTACAAGCTATTATTTACTTCTCAATTAGTTGAAGCCTATAATATACAATTTTGTAAGAAATCTTTTGTAAGACCAAAAATATAATGATTGGCAAGTTAGGTGTTTTTTCCAGTTCTTTAAATTTTGAATGTTACACATTTTGAAATCATTTTATATATATATATATTAACAGAAACAAATATAGAACCAGTATACGTATTGGGAGTAGCAGAGATAAAGCAGGTACATTTCAGCACAAGCAAACTTTATTGGAAAAGAAAAGTGCTGTATACTGTGTGTAAAAGCTATAGAAGATTATTTTCTATTTATCCCAGATGAGTCATACTTACTTAGTTTGTGGGGGACTTATAGAATTTGTGCTGTGACAACATTCAAATCCATTGAGCCAAACAAACAATGTGTGATTTGCAGAACATGAGATAAACACAAGAACATTAACCACTCCATAATAAGACACTCAGCAACTATAATTCAGAGTCCAGGATTGGTGCACACAGCTAAATCCACTTTCCATAGGCTGGGAAGCCAACCACTGCACAAGAATTGTAGGGACTGCAACCAATATGGCAATGCTTTACAACAACATATACCATGTGTAAGAAACTTGCATTCCTACAAACTTTTTTTTTTTTAGACTAGTAAAACTAGGTCAAGCCTTTTATTCAGTCTATAGACATGACATTTGTTTTACCCATATGTCTAATTATTATTACATTATAATTAGTTATACAGGTACAGTTATATTTTCCACCAATTTTAAAATGGTTCCATAAGCTTGTGACCATAATTAACATTTTACTATTATTATATTTACCTAAATTATACCTTGATCATAATATAAAACATATTTCTAATGACTTATATTGTGTTGTGTGATGGTATCATGTTTATGCATGTTGTGGTGACACTCTAATATGTTTCAGAGCTGTGGAAGCCACATATGCAGAACTGAAGTGTCAGAATGTCATTAAAGTATGCCTTCAGTGAATTTCAATTTCCAATAGAGAGAGAAAATTACTTCCAGAACCTTCTCAGAAGACACACATTGTAAAGTTTGATCTACCTAACAATGACCTCCCCACACAATGACCTAACCACACAATGTCCTCCCCACACCACGACCTCCCCACACAATGATATGCTGCCACAAAAACCCAAACACACAATATCCTCCCCACACAATGACCTAACCACACAATGTCCTCCCCACACCACGACCTCCCCACACAATGATATGCTGCCACAAAAACCCAAACACACAATATCCTCCCCACACTATGACCTAACTATACAATGAGTACTACACAATGAAGAAGTTAATTTGTACATATTTTAAATATACATATAATTTGAATAAAACAATTGCCACTGTAACTGTAGTCAATATTTCTAGTAAAAGTTGATTAACGGATACACATCTACATCTAAAATGTAATTAATTTTAATTATGTTATTCATTGAACTAATTCCATTAATAACCTCAGGTCAACAAGGTATGATTAGGTTATTCTTAATGTTTACAGAAACACATTTCCAACACTTTTCAGTTGGATTATTAATGTTTATGCTCTTGATCTGAAAGTGTTACTTGCTGAAGTCCATTTAAACACAAAAGTGTCAGGCAGACAGATAGATAGACAAATAGACAGATAGATAACAGTCCACAGAAATGTTTTTAGGTTCAGTATCATACAATCAATTTTTTTCCTTGCATATTGACTTAATTGTCTGTTAATCCATTTATTGGGCTTTGCTTGGCTTAAATGTCTCTTGAAAAAAACAGATGCAGTGTAACATGGCTGAGGTGAAAAATCTATCATCTGTGCACGTCAAATGTCACAGGTTTGTTAAGTAAAGTGGCAACAAAAGGCCTATAATGATTTATGCACTTCATGGAAGACAAAGTCAATGGGTCAATTAACAGCCACCACCTAAAGGGACTGAACACTGGTTTTATTAATATTATTGGAACACCTTTTCTGGAAGGAGATTATTGATTTATCTTAGAATGAGACAGGGAAACTGTAATATTCATCAATCAGTGCTTTTACTGATGTGGATTTTGAGATTCAAGTCGTAGCAATGTGTTTATTTGTTATCCCTTTCCTTTCATATACTTCAAAGTCTAATAACAAAACACTTTAAAATATAAAAATCACCCCAAAAATATATTTTTCTGGAGGAAGAAAAAAGTTTTGGGGAAAAAATATTCTTTAACTAGAATTGTCTTGTAAAATGACTAGGACATTGCGTTAATCTAATTTAACTTGTATTTCAGTTCTCCAAAACGAAGAGGTTGCTAGTTCTTTTTAAAGACACTTATGGAGCAATCATTCACAATCATTCTATTGTGGCAGATAATCATCTTAATTGGTCATTTTATTACTATATATTACACACAATCACACAAAGCGATGTACATGGCCGCTGACACTCCATCATGCGTCTGTTTTATTATATTACAGACAATGAGTCAAGAAATTTAAATCTTCACCAGGAATAGATATATAATTTAAAAGGTTAAATAAGGTTAAAGGAACAAAGGTTGTTCGAAAGGATGGGAGCATGGGAGTTGTAATTTTCAAAGGAACAACACTATCCTTACCGTTTTTCAGGCAGCCATGGGCACAGTACAATATAATTACTTGATAGCAGTAAGAGCACAAAACGAACACTATTTCGACTTGTTAACATTTGCTTTGGGAAAGACTAATCTGGGGATTTTGTTGTTTTTCTGCCAACCAGGATGACTTCAGAGAGCTTACATGCTGAAGTTTGGGCCAGATTAAATCAAAACTTTGACCCACCCGCTAATAGAAAACACAGCAGTGTTTCAATGTATGAATAGAAGAAAGTTGCATCTTATGAAAAATGAAGCCAGAACTGAATACAGTTGTGTAGTTTTCCATTGTCGTGTGGGTCAAAGTTTTGATTCAATCCAAGCCTTAGTCTGGAAGAGTGCTATGCATCTTAGCTATATACTTCAAAACACATAAAGACACATACACTGAAAGCTCTGGGTCTCTGCTTGCCATCAAGCTGTGAACCACCAACATACGATTTAAAATGTATGAATGAAGCAGGTTTAAATCAGCCCCGCTGCCAGGTCTGCATAGAGGACATGGCGGTGTTTGTAGAAGACAAGAGTGCAGTCTTTGAAGCATATGGTCTTTGTGTATACTATACTTCACCATATTTTTACCATGTTACACTACACTATCATATTTTACCATTGTACACTGCACATTAACATGTTTTACCACGATATTACCATATTCCCACAAGATTTTTCCATGTTTTCATATTTTTACCATGATTTTACTAAACATTTACCATAATCTTATATTGTTACCATGATTTTACCACATTCTTACCATGTTTTTAACAAGGTACACTTTATCATATATTACCATGTTATTACCATGGTACACCAAAGATCATTGGTTGACTGTACATGACAAAATTATTTGTATATATGAAAACTTGCACTCTTATGTTAATTAAGTTAAAATTACATACCAAATGAAAAGATCATGTGGGGGGAAAAATGAACTGCTAGCTTAAAACATTAAAACGAAATATATACTATTGAATGTCTGCAGATTTAAATGTTTATTCTTGCCTTAAATGCGTTTATTCAAAAAATGTTCTATTAGAATCCAAAAGCAATCAAACCTAATACAAGCCCACAAATCAACTAAATTTGCCACAACTATATATATTTCAGACACACTTAAAAAAAAAATGTTTTTTGCTACTTTCAAATGGGGTTTTGTCTCCTTCCTTCAATACCAAGCTTACCATGACAGCCCGCCGGCTCAGGTTGACAGTATGTGTGGGTGGTTCTTCTCTTCCCTATTCTGTTTTGAAGTGACATTTTCAGGTGGTGGACTGTGGGCGCAGTGACAGTAAAACAAAGTGGCCTTCACACAGAACACCCCCAATGCTCTTTTCCAAATTATTTATGATGTTAACATTTTGATAAAAGAGAATGCGGCAGTTCTCATTCTCTCTTAACCCTTTTCATGTGGATAGGGGAAGCTGCCTTTAATTGGAAGAAAGCCTGCTGGGGGGTCCTTTGCCCACAGCAAGAGTTGACAGTGGGTGTCCGTCCATGTCCAAGAGTTGCATTAATCTTGAGAACTACGGTGTGGAATTCTGGGAGGCGAATGGCATAAAAGCTGCCTGATATTAAAATGGATAGTGATAAAGTGTTATATAATACAGATTTCCATACTCTTTACCTGATTTATGATTTACTTTTATTTCTGTTATATGCAGCAATCAAGTCCAACGTAGTTATGTATTGTACCTAAGTAAGTACATTTACAGATTTCCGAGAAAAAAAAATTGTATGTAATTTAAAAGACAAATACCTGAACTGAAAAGGCAAAGATGGCAATTAAAAGAAGTAAAAAGGCAAATAAATAAAACATTACAACAAATGTATTATTCAGAAGCATCATTATATATAGACAGGTGTAGCATATATTTGACATTCTTTGAAACACATTTGCCACATTGTGGGAGTAAAGATTAATAGTCTAGTGGGACGAAAATGCAAAGTGGTTAACTTGGCAGAACATGAATGTTGTTCCTGCTTTAAAATATTGGAACTGCAATAGATCTGGAAAATATGTTAAGTAGTCCTTGCCTGGGTCGTTGAGGATGTGGAAGAGATGTTTAAAGCATCATTTTCCAAGAACTATAACACTGAACATTTTTAATTGGCCCAACTGCTGTTTTGGAGTTCTAATCCAGAAAACAAAATACAAACAGTAAAGCTTGTTCCAGGATTGATCTAATAAATCCTGCTATGCAGCTATCAGCAGATCTAAATCCCCCATGGCTCCTGCCAAGCGTTTTAGAATCAACAAAGCCTGTGGCTTTGTTACAATATGCTACACTTAGCTATTTCAAGGCAATCTGTCATCCATTAGTACCCCAAGGGATTTAGTATAGTTTTCATCATCCACAGTTTTAAACTTACCTAATAGCTGAGGAATTATGGAATTTTGATGTGCTGCCAGATAGTCTGATATCAATGTCCGGAACATGCTTTGAACAGACTTTATGTGAATCTGAATGCTTGACACTGAAATTAAGCACTTTTTTGTTTCTTACTCTTGAAGGAGAAATGTCTGAGGTCTTCTGGTCCATGTGCAAATGAACACGAGTCCGAAGACAATGGGCAGCCTTCTGGGTGGTTGGTATGAAACCAACACATTCGCGTTTTAAGCATCTCGGCGGAAGGTTTGCGCTTGTGGTCAAGTCTGGGCTTCCTCCGTATGGTCTCCACTCTCCAGTCACGTATCTGTACTCTTCCACCTTCAACTGCACAACCACAAATCACAAGAAACAGTGCCTGAAATAACTTCAAATTAAATCACAACAACATTTGAACCAAATTGCGATCAAGGGATAGAACAAATCAAAGGCATCACATTACATAATTTGGGAATACAACGTTCCTACTTCCAAAACAAAAGCAAAGAGTGACCACAAAATATCCTAGTATCAAAAGAAGTCCCTTATGTGTTGAAAACCACTCATTTTGCAAATTCTCTTTCACTGGGAGGAGAAGAGGAGTGGTTTCACATTGCCTTACTAAACAAATTGCAGTGATGAATAACAAGAAAGAGGTTTTGTTGTAGTAATGTAAATCAGAGGCTAGTAAATTAGGAAACTAACAAACTCACTGCTTTTTGTTTTTGCTAGAGAGATAAGGGTTTTGATTTGGTCTAGCCTGAAGTTTAATTTAGCAAGTATTTATTATAATTCTGTTTACAGGATATGGATTAAAAGATGGCATAAGTAATAGTAGACAGAAGTTCAAGAAACACCCCTGCTCCTGAATAAAGATGTTGGGCAATGGCACTTAAAGGCTAATTCCATACCTTTAAATACTTGATGGCTGTTTTTCAGAAGGGTCTGTAAGCCTCCACATTCATTTTTCAGATTCTGTAGTGTTTCCTTATCCAAAAGCTCTGCTACTTCTTTAACTGATAGACTTCCTAGGAAAACAAAGAAAGGGTAACATTAAAGAAAAAAAAAAAAAAAAACTACACAGCTTTTTGTTTTTATTGTACATAGTAATCAGTTTTAATTGACTGATGTTTCTGGGCAATTGAAAATTCAGAAAAACTACACCTCATTGTATAACAAAGTTGTACTATAATTGCAGTGTGCCTATCAAAACAGTCCACTGTCAGTGAAACAGACCATTTCCTCCCCCCTCACAATTTTGGCTGAAGCTTTTCCATCAACTGTGTTGTCTAGGAATAAGCTAGTTATTATAACAACCAGCAACAATGTCTGAAATAGCAACACACACAGTTTATTATCAGCAGCCTGTGTTGGTTCACTGCCAGATGAAGTGCTCCCCAAATTCCTTCCACTTTCCATTTGTGGGAAGTTTACTTCAGTTTCCAGTTTACTCCAGAAATAAGGTTTATCTTGTATTGAGTGTCCTCTCAACTTCCACGAGCTCTTCTTTGCCATTTTTGCAATTTCTATCACTGAAATCCTTATTAAACAATAGTTTGGCTGATCGATTGTTCTTTCATTTATTCACACTGTCACACTTCAAATAATAAAAACAATATAAAGAAAACAAATCTGAATTATCCAAGTTAAAATGATTATTAATAACAGACTAATTTAGTCCTTTAACCCTTTATGTCTCTTGCTGATTTTAGTCTAGTTTCTTTAAATTCACCAAAGGTATGGTGACCACAGCTGAACTCTTTCAGGGAAATCCACATAGTACAATCTGTACTGATGAGGCTGTCCACCTACTAACCAAGAGGTTTCAACAGTGCAGAGGATCTGTAATTGAAGCTGGCAGCACAGGATACACTACAACAACTTCTCTCTAACCCTCGTCCCCACAAACTCCCTTCAGTCCCAGCTCAGGTATGTTAGACATACTTTAAATACATCCATTCGTCCTCAGTTTTTTTTTTTTTTTGCCTTAACTGAAGTTAATCTTGTCTGTAGTTTGTGAAAGTAAATAGGCTGTAGAAAGGTGATTTAGTCAAGGACTAGCAGGAATTCTGTTCCAGGTGGAGCCAGTTAGGTGTGAATTGGTGGCAGGTAGACACAGTGTTTCTCGGTCACAGAAAGTTAAGCAGTTGACTAGGGAACAGGAACCAAGAGACAAAAAAAAAAACAAAAAAAAGTAACATTTAGAAGAATGTGGCAACTACAGTGTCAGGTTTGCAGAATGATTGCCTTATTAGAGGTGTAGATCACACTGTGTATTCTAGTGATAAGGAGACCCGCATGGTATCTTGCCTGCCTGGTGCTCAGGTTGCAGATCTCCCTAAACTAGTAGACGGGCTACTGGCCAAAGCTGGGGGAATCCACTGGTCACGGTCCACATTGGAACCAATGACACAGGAAAAGGTAGGACAGAGGTTCTGCAAGACAAATTTAAAGAGTTAGGAAAGAAACTAAAGAGCAGAACCTCCATGGAAGTTTTCTCTGAAATACTTCCGGTACCACGTGCCAGGCCTGGGAGATGGGCAGAGATTAGAACGTTTAACACGTGGTTGAAATCTTTGTGTAGGGAAGAGGGGTTTAGGTTTATGGAGCATTGGTCTTTCTTCTGGGATAGATGGGACCTGTACAAAACGGATGGTCTACATCTAAACAGAAGGGGGGCTAATGCATTGGGAGAGTGTATGTGCAGAGTAATTGAGAATCACTTAAACTAGGGACCAGGGGGGCAGGGAGCTCTGACAATGGCAGATGTTCCACTAAGGAAAGAAAACAAAGGGAAACTGCTGTTAGGAAAGTCCTGAAATGTTTGTACCTCAATGCCAGGAGTATAAGGAACAAGATGTTAGACCTAGAAGCAACAGTGCTGGCATGTGACTATGATGTTGTAGGAGTGACGGAAACATGGCTTACAGAAAATTATGGGGATCAATACAAGTTGGAAGGATACACACAGTTTAGGAGAGACAGGCAAAATCGAATAGGTGGTGGGGTAGCATTATATGTCAGAAATGACATTGAGGCAGAAGAACTCAAACTAGATCCTAGTAATGAAACAGAATCTTTGTGGGTTAAACTTTTGAATAAAAGATCTGGAGGAATAATGGTAGGAGTGTGTTACAGACCACCCAACTATGATATTCAGAAAGATGTTGCATTGTACAGTGTAATCAGGACTGCATGTAGCAAGGATGTGGCTGTTATAATGGGGCATTTCAATTTCCCAAACATAGACTGGGAAAGTCCAGTTGGGACTACAGAAGCAGAAATGGAAATGGTTTAGATAGTAAATGATTGTTTTCTAACTCAATTTGTCAGGGAACCAACCAGGGAGAGTGCATACATTAACTTGATATTTTCATATGACCAAGACAGAGTCAGAGGAACACTAGTTAGAGAACCAATGGCAAACTGCGATCACAATATGGTTAGCTTTGAGGTATACTGTCAAAAAACAAGGACCAAGACTAAAACAATGATTTACAGACAGCACTTTGGAGCACACTGTATACAGATTCAGTTGAAAATGGATGGTTATATTTTAAGAATATACTACTTGAGGCTCAGGAGAATTTTGTACCAAAACTCAGCAAATTGAGCACCAATAAATATTGGCCAAAATGGTTTAATAGAAGTATACAAAAAATATCAAGAGAAAGAAACTTTATAGCGCATACAAAAAAAGATAGAGACGAAACAAAATACAAAGAATATGCTGAACTGCAAAGAGATCTTAAGAAAAGGATCAGGAAAGCAAAGAGGGAAATAGAAAGAAACATAGAAATAAACTCTTGGAGCTAAAACTAATGCTAAGAGCTTTTTTCAATACTACAACAGCAAGAAGTCAATAAAGAAGGAAGTGAAACAGATAAAGGGCAAAAATAGAAGTATCTTGGAAAACGAACAAGATGTGGCAAATGTTCTAAATGAGTATTTCAGAGGTTTTTTACAAAAGAAAAAACAGATAACATGCCACAGGTTAACAACCAGTCCAGTCAAACCCTAAGAGAGATCAGGATAAATTCGGAGGAGGTACTAAAGGGACTAGCAGAATTAAAAACAAACAAATCACGTGGGCCAGATGGGATATTTCCAACAGTAGTTAAAGAAATGAGGGAAATTATTTATAGGCCGCTAACTCAAATATTCCAAATGACACTTAGAACAGGGGATGTGCCAACTGACTGGAAGACAGCAAATGTCATACCAATCCACAAGAAAGGGGACAAAACTGAGCCAGGAAATTACAGACCAATCAGTCTCGCCTGTATTACTTGTAAAATGTTGGCAAAAATGATTCAACAGAAAATAAGGAGCATCTTAATGAAAACCATATTCTTGGAGATAGTCAAGTAGGCAGATCATGTCTTACTAATTTATTTGAATTTTTTGAACATGCAACTGCAGCTGTAGATCATGTGAAAGCATATGATATGATATACTTAGATTTTCAAAAAGCTTCTCACAAGGTTCTGCACCAAAGACTGATCCTCAAATTGGAAGCTGTAGGCATTCAGGGTAATGTAAGTAGATGGATTATGAACTGGTTGATGTATAGGAAACAGAGGGTGTCGATTAGGAGTCGCTTCTAACTGGATTGAGGTTGTTAGTGGAGTTCCACAGGGATCAGTACTAGGGCCTGTGCTTTTTCTAATCTATATTAATGATCAAGACTCTGGGATAGTTAGCAAACTTGTCAAATTTGCAGATGATACTAAAATAGGTGGCTCAGCAGATACAATCTTGGTAGCACAGGTTATTCAAAGGGACTTAGATAATATTCAGCTGTGGGCCGACACCTGGCAAATGAAATTCAATGTGGACAAATGCAAGGTAATACATGCAGGTAACAAAAATGTCCACTATAATTACACTATGGGAGGTACAGACCTAGATGAAGTAACGCATGAGAAAATGAGGAGTCCACATAGACTCCTAGGTCTTTCTCCATCCAAGCAATGTGGGGAAGCAATAAAAAAGGCAAACAATGTTAGGGTATATTGTCAAAAGTGTAGAATTGAGAACAAGGGCAGTAATGTTCAGACTGTACAATGCACTAGTTAGACCTCATCTGGATACTGTGTACAGTTCTGGGCTCCACACTTCAAGAAAGATATCGCTGCTCTAGAGGCAGTTCAGAGGAGAGCAACCAGATTTATTCCAGGTCTGAAGGGAATGTCCTACTGAGAGACTGAGGGAACTGAACCTTTTCACCCTGGAACAGAGGAGACTACGTGGGGACTTGATTCAAGTCTTCAAAATCATGAAAGGCATCGACCACATCAGCTTTTCCAGATCAGCAGGGACACACGCACCCGGGGACACAAATGGAAATTGGGCTTCAAGGCATTCAAGACAGAAAACAGGAGACACTTCTTCACACAGAGAGTTGTCACAATCTGGAACAAACTCCCCAGCGATGTGGCAGAAGCTGAACATTTTTGAACATTCTTGGATAACTTAGTTATTAATGGACACCAAACAAGCACGATGGGTCAAATGGCCTCCTTTGTGAACTCTTATGTTCTTAAACTCAAAGGAGTAGTTTTCTATTACAAAGCAATTTTGACAACTTCACAAAGCTGGAATTTATCTTTAACTTATAAAAGCAATTACCGTTTCAAACCAGTGGCACTGAAAAATCTTTTCACACCCACGTAATCACTAGATCAACAAATGCATTATCATTACCCTTTTGAATCAATACCACAAATGGGTACTTATGAGTTTCTTTGTCATTTTGACTGCTTATACACAAACTCCCTGAATGCTGCTTAACATCTTCAGCGAAGCACTCCACTCCAATGGTGCTGGCACTCTCCACAGATGTAACCTTGAGAAGATTTTCTCTGAAGAACAATATTCACTGCTTATTTTCATTATGTGATTGTTTAATGATGCTTTTAAAGACATGAAAATAGAAAGTAAAACAAACAAATGGCTTATGAAAATAACTAAACAATAAAACCACAGATGACATTATAGAAGCCATTGCAATCTTACGAATCTACCCAAAAGTGGTATTACAGAGATGAGCACCGACGTCATGAGGTAGAAATTAATAATTTGACAATCAGAGAATAAACTCACGTCAAGGACACTGAAGCTTAGACAGATTAAGCTTTTATGCGATTCAGAAAATAAAATAAAAGTTTAAAAACATCTGCCAAGCCAGTGTTCATTAATTGAATCAGTTTTGCTTGAATTCAGGCTTTTGAGGACTGAACAGCAATAGACATAAAATTCGGTCAGAATCTGTGTCATTACCACACTATCATTCAACCTTTTGTAGTCAAATATAATTTTAATCAAATATTTACTTTGATTAAATATCAGGCTGGTGTTACATTTGTGATCAACTGATTTTGCATATCTATTCTCAGATTGATAGGAGGTGTGTAGGTTAAATATTTTGTATGAGCTGGTTTATATTGTAGGGAGCGGTTTTTGATGGATGCTAGCATATGCAAGGACACCTGGAGCTAAAGGGTTGATGGCCGAGCTACATTTATACCACAATTATAGCAGCAGCAGTGAAGAGAACAGATCCAGGCAGTTCACAGACAGAATATCCTAAAATACTAGAGGCTGGCTAAAGTTCAAAAGAGAGCAGCTTAAGATAAAAAGCGGTGTCTGTAAACGTGGCAGGCTGGACTGATTAACTACCTGCAGCATACATTTGAGAAAAAATAGGAACAGATGTTGCTTGATTATGGGTCCACGGCAGCCTGGTAATCCATGATTAAGATTCGCTTCCTACGAATGAGTGGGCTGGCCTGGCCACCCACCCAAACCCAACTGCAACCACATTTTCAAGAAGATGCTAAAATAAAGTGTGCAGCTTGAATACATTTCATTGGGTCTTCATCAATGAATAATAAAATCTCACCTCCCCGGTTCCAGGTCTTCTCATCACTTGGTGTATGTTTATCGTCGATTTTCAAAAGCAGCAGAGCATTTGCCACTTGTAGCACAACTTTGTCAATTAAAGTGCGAGGAAGAGTAGCACAGTTTCTCATCGGCTCGATCTTTGATCTGGGCTGAAATCCTTCTGCCCACTTCCTAGTGACAGGGATTTGTTTCTCCACTTCATGAAGAAACCCCTCGGCATTGTCGTGAGGATGCCGTTCAGTGTTGGAACTATCACCTGTTGGTTCTGTAGAAGAGGTTTCTCTTTTGCTAGAAACATTTGCTATTGTACTCCATTGTCTTTTCTTAATATACTGGGTTCTTTGATCATCCACCATGGCCTCCCTTGAGGAGTCATAGCTTCTAGACTTCCCAATAAGGCACACCTAACGGAAAGTTAAGGAGAAAAACATTTTTATTAATTGTGACTTATAACATTACAAAATGTTTTGGGCGACATTTCAAAACCAATGATGTATAGTACAACTTCATTTCCAAATATGGGTGGTGCCACAAGCCTAGACAATGGGCAAGCTCTCAAGACAGTAAAAGGGAACTTTCCCATTACATATTCTGTTCCTGCTTCATGGATGTCAGGCCCAAATGTGACCAATCCTACCCCTCTAATAGACACCAATGTTTATAGTCCAATATTTAGTACCAGCAGGACTAACAGTAGGACAAAAAGACAATATGCTAAAAATACTTTACTCATTTCCTTCATTAAGCTGTGAGGGAAGCTTGAGTAAAGTAAGATTTCCTTATTGAAATCTGCTGTATACAAGCAATGAATTTCAAAAATCGGCATACCCTTTTCGTTGAAGGAATTCTTAGACAGTCTTCTTCCACTTCAAAACCACACACATGGCTCACTTCAGCTATGAAATCAATATATTCCTTGTACTGGGACTTCTTACAATGTTGCCGGTTATACTTGCCATAAAAATCAAAGAAGCAACAAGGCAGTACAAAGAAGCGGCTACAATACGAGGACCTAAAGTTCAAGACATTGAAAAAGGTTATTTATATAAATGCAGCATATATTAAATTGGAAGTGTAGATCTGGTAGATACATGTATTATAGGGGTTGACAGTGTGCTGAATTAGCTCAATTGAATACAAGTAAATGTAAGATTCTCCAATTTTCATAAACACCTTCTACAAAAACAAATCTAAAAGAATGTGTGTGATTGTTTGAATCCCTAGCCTGACCGTTGTTAATCACAACCTCAATGTACGTTTCAAGTATAAAACTCAACACTACCACCAAGTGGCAGAAATAGACTTCCTTTGAACCTGGGATACTAGGACTGAAGCAAATCAATTTCTCAACTGGAACTACAACCTACTCAAATACATCACGAGATTACATGCCTGGCAGATATAACAGGTATCCATGGCGTTAACTCATCTGAGTGGTTTCCAATCAACCAGTCTGTTTCTGGGAATAAGAAGCTATCACTTGGCGTGATTGTGCATTCCTTCAAAAGACAAGAGAGAAAGCAGATGTATTTTATCAGTCCTTCCACATTCAAATGATTAGCACATTTTTTCCAATTTATCTTCTCAGATTTAATGAAATGCTTCAAGGCTTTCTATAAGAAACTGACAGAAACATTTCTAAATTGCAAAGCTTTATATTAAAAATAATTGTATTACTTTGTCTTTTTCAGAACCTTGGCCACAGGAAAATAGATTGAATCAGTATTTCTGGTCTTCAGACCATTCCAGGAACATATATTGTACTGGTGGAAGAACCAAAACTTCCCATTCAATTCTGTATATACTAAAAAACACTAAGATGTTTATAAAATTCATAATTATTCAATCTTGTCAAATAAATACTACCTGGCTGAAGGATTGACTGTTACATGCAAGAAGCAGATTACAGTATAGTACAATCAAAATTGAAAGTATTTATATACTTTACAAGGCAGAAAAAAATTGAATAAAACTATAATTAATTATTTCAACATGAATCTGCAGTATAGTTTAACATCACACAAACCCACGGTATTCAAGATACAGGAGACCAATCTTTCCGCAAGGAATCCAAAACACAAAAACAAAGAAAAAAAAGGCTCCAGATGCATCAGAGCAAAGTTGAATAGAGTGTAAATAATGTATGGCTGGGAATGTTCTGCAGTGCATTTACAATTCTGCTGATAGACAAATTGGGCATAAAGTTATTTGGTGTGTTGTTTTTGCCTCTGAATAGTGTAAGAGTACAGATATCCAAGGAAATTAAACTGTGTTAAAATAAAGTTCTTAAATTGTTTTCAAACTTGCATTTACCGTAAAGTATCATAATATGACTAAGTGAAGCTCTTACCTTAAGATTGGTTTGTGGTCCATACATGTCCCAGATCTTTCTTTTTCTAACATCAATGCCACTTCCACTATGCTGTATTGTGCAAATCGACATAAAATATCAATTAAAAGTTGGTAAATACGAGAAACACACCAGCTGATTTCATGGACATTACATGACTGTACATTATTAGATTTATTTTATTATTTATTTATTTTTAAGTACAACTATACATGACTCATGAAGTTTGATCAAAGGGCTTCTTAAAATTACAATGTTTCACATGCCTAATTTGCATTAGCTGTAAATCTATTTGTAAATGCAATGAGCTGCAAGAGACAATATAACATTGGTTATACAAGCTAGGTGCAACATACTCCTTCATTGCTTAATATATGAACTAAAAGTCCATTTCCACAGCCCAGATCTACAAAGGATTGTTTCTCTGTCAAGCCCTTCTCTGCACGTTCTTCTTCCCACAAGACCTAAAACGTTAGAGAAAATAATATATGAATAAATCATAAATAAATGTGCAAGCAACTGCTTCCAAAAGTGAAACCATTAATATTATCAGAACATATATTTATTTTCTAAATGCATTAAAGAAGTTTGTGTATTCAAGGCCCAAAAATAGCATGCCCTGTGATGTAAAATTAATTGTCTGCACATCAAATTGTTAGTATTACACAATTGTACATTGTTGTTAAATATGAATATGATAGTTTTGAATTACAATTATTTTATTTATTTCACTAACAGCAGGCTTTGCTTGCATTTATTTTTCCACAATTACAAAAGCTCTCAAAATCTCTGTTGAGGCTCTTTAAAAAATTAAACACTAATGCCAAAATCCACATTCTGACATTCCTTCAAGTTTTTATCTGGTTTGTAATTGTTTCATCTTGATATAATATACATTGTCTGAAAAACCCTGACATTAACAGACAAGCAAAAATGATACTGTTGGTTCAAAAATAACACATACCAATAGATAAGTTGCAATGGCGACATCCTCATAAACAAATTTTTCAGGATCAGTGACTTCAGGCCAAACCTGACAAATAACATAACCATGTTAAAAACAAAAACAAACAAACAATGAATGTTTGTCTTGTTCAGACAGTGACTCAGCAATGCCAGTTGTCAATTCCAATTCAAATCCAGTTTCAATACTTGGAATTAGAGGTCGACCGATATATCGGTTTTGCCGATTAATCGGCACCGATAACAATTTCTGGAATGATCGGTTATCGGCAAAAATCCACACCGATATTTTTTTCCCCGGTGCTGCAGCGCTGTGAAGGGCGCTGTGTTATACAGCATGAGCGCGGCCTCTAGAGGCGAATAAACACTCACTGAGGCTGAGACTGCACGAAGCTGAACAATGCAGATTTAAAACACCAACAACTAAAGCTCTGTATACAGTACACTACAGTACACGTTGTCATATCATTATAAAGTCATTAATTTCTTGACTAGATGCTGCATTAATAGAGAACAGCTGTATGTTTGCCGACAATCTGACAGGACGCCAACATTAAAGCTATCCTCAAGCGGTTGGAACAATGTGACAAAAAACACGCAAGTCCCTCCCAAATGTTTAAATGTCAGGATTTTTACAATTAATTACCATCTATTTGCATTATGCTGGGGTCAGACTACACGATTTTAAGGCCGATTTGAGCCCGATTTGGCCCTCACGACAAATCGGCACTGATCGTCACAGGCAGCCTGGTCGGGCGCGTCCCGCTGCCGATGGTCGTGCAGTGAGAGATGGGCTGATGCATCGCTGCCCTCCGAGACTGTGACTGGTGCTCAGCTGCAGCTCTCACGGCCATGTGTTCACACTCATCCTCTTTTCTGTGTGGGGTTGCAGGCTGTGACGCAGGTCGCCACGACATGGATGTCAGATCAGTCAGTGTGTCCCTGCACTGAAGCGCTCGGGTGTACGCGCTCCTTCACCACGCAAAAGACACAAATTCACTGTTCACAAAATCGGGTCGGATTGTAGAAATCGTGTAGTGTGTAGTTTATATCCAGTCACGTTCATGCTTTAGCCAGCTTGTATATTTAAAGGTTAGTGAATGATTTGAGAAAAAAATCTTCATGCAGTCAAGAGAAACGTATAAACAAATCAGAAACGCATCTGATTTTAATTCATTTTTGATGTATCTATTTTTATTTATGCTATTTGGAGTGTTACTCTTTGGTTCAGTTTGGATGTATATATTGTATTTACTTTAATATTTATTAATATAGTTCATATATTAATATTTATTTTATTTTAAAAAGTACAAAACATTTTCATGGTTCAGTCAGTACTGTTTATTTTTGTAATATTTCAGCATTATTTTACTTTAAGTTGTTTTTTCATTCAGTATCAATTTTAAAAACTATCGGCCGATTAATAGGTTATCGGCTTGTCTTCCCAACTTAGTTATTGGTATCGGCAAAATCCTATATCGATCGACCTCTACTTGGAATTACTACAAAAAAATTGTAAAAAAATTCAACCTTTGAATACTGGGTTATTCAATAATGATTGATGGGGGGGTCAAATGTTTGATTTGGAACCAGCATAAGTCAGAAATAAAACTTTTCTATAAAACCAATGCTGACAGTAAATGATGCATCCATCTAAGTTCTGTCAAATGGCTTCATGAATTTATGCCAAATACAAAGGGATACTTACAGTCTATCAGTGCCAGGCCTTGCCCTACACCATATCCCAACGTTGCACTACATGTGAATACAAACTACTGCTAATCTCAGTTTAATTTATTGTCAGAACCCACTTTCTATTGCTTACATGCAAAAACATAGTAATTTGTAATGTGAAATCTAGGAACAGTCTGAATGTTAATAAAAAAATAAAATTAAGATCTGAGAAGTGAGCTAAAGTGAGTGATTGCAATAACGTATGCATAGGAAAATGTGTGTTTGAATACCCACTAGAGTGCCTGCTTCTTTTGATAGGGAGTATAACTGATCTTTAATTTTTAAACATAGAAAGTTACAATCCATATATTATTCACTTACTTTCACCATTTCTTTGTATTTTTCCTTCAGTTTCTGATACAAGTGGCTGTACTTTTCCACAGGAATAAGCGAAAGAGTACTCTTAAATTCACTCTTTGTGTTCTCAGTGGACCACTTTACCAGCTTTGGCAGCAGCTCTGTGCTGAGCCATGCAAGTTTGGGATAAATCACCCCATCTGAAAACCAGCTTTCGGAACTTAGAGTGGAAATGGAAATGGACCTATGAAGGAAGTGCAAGAATACCTTAGAAAACATCACTAATATGAATAAAACCAAACAAGACACTCAGCATTATTATTACGTAACAATAAAGCTAAGGTATGGGGAGTAAAATGTGTAATATTAAAACACTTTTCTGGTTTATTTTAGAACTGTCTAGGCCTATGTGTTTCGTTGTTGTTGTTGTTGTTAATATCAATAATAACACTATGTAACACCATTTTTGTTCCTGGGTAGTAAGTGATATTTCTTAATTGCTTATGCCTCAAAAGTATGGAAAATGGCTATTATTCCCCACCAACTTTGCTTTTGTGACCAGGACAGTGATATTTTGAAATGTAACGGTTTCCAATGAGAAAACGGGCAAATGTGTGTCTTTTCGTTCACATAAAGTCCGAATAAAACAACATATGAATCCAAATTAACATGTATTTATACTAAAGTAATACAAAAATGACTACAAAAGATTTAGAAGGGAGTAGTTTTGAGATTTACGATTATACTGTAAATACAGTATAATTGTAAATCTCGAAAAACTACTCGCTTGTAAATCTTTTGTAGCAATGAGGAAATAACAATTACTACCCAGGAACAACATTACTATTCCAGTAAGAAAATTTGATTCCCTTTGAATGACTGATAGCACTAAATAATTTGTACTTATGAATTAGAAGTTTAAATTCAGATAGTTTAATAGGTTTGTAATCTAGCAGAGAATGCACTAATACCTGATGTTCAATGTCTCTGCTTTTATTTATTTACATTTCCCCAATAAATCAAAAACAAATCTGGGACTGAACTGATCTTTAGGCTTGGGTAAGTTTTAGTGGAGCAAAAGTTCATCACTTGGTGGTTTTCAGAGTTAACTCACCATTCTTCACAATTTACTGATTGGAGTTGTATTTGGTAAATGTTGCTCTTTTTAATAACCAAATGTCTTTCTGCATTTTCTTCTAATGGCAGAAATGTCACACGGTGGCTGGAAATGTCTAAAAAGATGTCAGGAAGAAAAGGTACATTATAAACTGTTCAAATCAAACTGGAAAATATAGGTTTTGAAGAGCCTGAGCCTTTGTAGGGACACAATTGCAGACAAACATATTTCAACTGCTCCACATGCTAGGCAACCTCATATTCATATAACATCTTTAAATCATCCATCATTAGGTGATTAGGATGGAATTGCCAATTACTATTGAAACTGAAAAACTGAAAAAAGACTTTCCACGTCATTCATATATTTTGAAATATCATTATAATTGTTCTTACCTTTCAGAGTGATTTCTTTGAAGTGAGTTTCAGTCAGATGCACTTTTGGGATTATTGATCTTATTGCAAAACTCAGTCCCCCATTCGTAGTATGGTGTTGGTTATTCCCTTCAAGACCGTTATTTAAATAGTAAATTACATCTTTCAGGTCTTCAACGTCTTCTTTCCAAAATGCAGACAAAATGTGTTCAATATCTGCAGCTTCAACAACTTTACTCTCTTCCTCTTTGGATCCACACAGTCTTTTATTCACAACATTAGGTTTTTTTAACCAGACATCTATAGCAGACCAAAACCCCTCTGGCACTGCAACGCAATTGCCTTTAAATTGTATTTCGGAAAGTTTTGACATGGTTTTGTTTTTAACAGAAAGCCATTCTACTGGGCTGCCATGCTACAACGCACACTGATGACGTCAAGGCATTTCATCTTTCCTTCGGCCCCTACTTTAGTCGTCACCTAGTAATTGATATGATGTATTTGTGTTTGCTGATTTATTTAAGCACTGCAGAATCCTACATAACAATACAATACCTCATATGACTCTAAAATAAAGACACAAATAAGAAAGATTTGCCCAGATGTTTCCTTATTACGTTGGTCGCGTACTTGCAGTGCAGATTCTCGCAGTTCTGCGCAGCTCCAGCAATGGGAGCGCGGAACTCTGCAGATCTGCGCAGAAGTGCGGAAACCTGCCCTACAACGCTGTATTAAATAATTAGGCTACGTCAAACGTAATGTTGGCTAAATCTATGGGGTATAACAAAGGTGTAACCTGAATGATCGGCGGTTCCAAATGAATAAATAGCGCGATGTTAAATCCTACTTCAATGATATAATGCCAATCAATTTCATCGATTACTGCAGCTGCGTGGAAGATGTTTTTCGATTAGCTGTGTGACGTCAGACAGTGCAGCCCTGAGCAGCAGGTTGTGCAATAGGTGACCTGATCGTCAGTTTGTATCCGCGACACCTGGCGCTTTGCTCGTATTGTACAAGCCTGCCGTAATAAGTGTGTTCGTCCAGGCCATTCGTAGCAGCATTGTCGTCGCACAAGTTTAGCGTCATTAGTCGGCGAAAGGTCCGGGAAGGTAAGTGTAGCTAAAACTGTTCTTTAATATTTTACTGAGAAACAGAATTGCTGTTATTGGAAAAACTATTGTTCTGTGCTATGATTTGAGTTGATCTGTGTAATTATACATATATTAATGACATACATTTCCAATGACTTATTCGTGGATTAACTGTCCTGTCATGTCACCTCTGTGAGAGGGAGAACCTCAGAATAAGTTGTAAAGATTTGCATCAGATGTGCTTTTTGCACCCAAGGAGAGGTACGGATGTAATTAATGTAAATATGCAATGTATTTTCTAGTGAAAGTCATGGTAGTCAACGTAGCCAGTTGCAACATTAACATCCCTTCTTCAGGTTGTAGGTGTCAAAAAGTGTTGATCGGTTTAATTTTATCCTGAATAAAGTGCAAAGTCTAATCAGTATTTTTATGCATACTCTGTTTTTATTTTTTAATTAAGTATTTAACTTTTTCTTGATCTTACTAATTTAAAATGCCTTTTTATTACCGGTGGTGACTTGAAGTTGTCAAAGTTGTACATATTTAAAGGAATGCAATATAAGAGTAAGGATATTTTACTGAATTTGACTAAATAAACTAAACTTGCAGAAAATGCAGGGCATGGACTTGAACCTGACACACCTTTTTGAGGTGAATGCTCGCTGTATTGATAACGTAGGTCTATAATGAACCAACACACATTTGCTTTATGTTGTAGTGTAATTTTCAATTTTGTTCTATTGTAATTTATAATGTGTCAATGATTCTACAATGTGTAATATTTACCTATTTGAACACATTAAATCTTTGACGGCGGTCCAAATAAATATTGACAGTATATTTTGATTTGTGTCAACTGATATGTATTTTTATATTTACAAATGTTAATGGATTATATATTGGCATTTTTCAGGAATCACATTTATTTGAAAAAAGAAACATGAGCTATACAGAAACCAAGTCTGGCCAAAATGATATTGGCCAGGATTTGCCTGATTTTCCCAGTGGACCCCTGGAGTCTTATCGAAATAAATCCTCTTTTAATTGGAAGGAGATGGTCAAATTTTTAGACGGTGAAGAAATATTTGCATTTAAGGTATGGGAAGACTTCTTATTCCGAATAAGCTGCGATCATGTCATTTTGTGATAAGTGGCAAAGCTGAATTCTACATAAGTGAACTGTTATGTAGTAGAGACATTGTTTGATACCATGTTGAGTCTTATACTATTCCCTGATTTCTATTTCCAGCCTGCATTCCTAGATATTTCATTATTGCAAGACTATCTGGGGTGTGGAGACTCAAGTTGGACTCTTCAGATGTCTGTTACACCTCCACCACTTATTTTTGTGTGTGTTCATTTTGGTCATGTTATTGTATGTAATATTGTGAAGACGCGTTACATTTCCCCCTCTTTTGTTAATAGCTAAAGGTTTACAAGGCTCTTGAAAATGACCCACTGTTTGCACGTCAGCCCGGTGAAGACGTCTCTTTGGAAAGGCAACGTGAGATAAACTTTCAGCGCTGCAAACAACTATTTAAGTACAACTTTCTGACTGTCCAGGAAGTCATGGAAAACCCATTTAAGATGTCAGCTCTTAGTGAGTGCTTGGGCATGTACGACTGGTCTCTGTCTGGCAAATATTTTCTCAACACAGGGGTGAGTTGCCATATACAACACTTTAAGATAATGCTCTCAAAAATCATACAATTTCTACTGTTCTGCTTTGGAAATTACCTTTAAGACTAAAATATTGAAAACCGTTCCAACGGTCTTTGATGGAAACCTACAAATAGCATATAAGTATACAGACTACAGTATTAGAAACCACCTCATTCCCTCACACACGCTTTCAGTAGTCATTTCATGTAAAGTTACTATTGGTCACACACAAAGTTCTAAAATCTTACAAAATAGTTTGATTATTAAATAATGATTTGCATGTATTCGCCAGATGGGAATGAAATGATGCAATTGGAATCTAGGCCTACATCTAAATTCTGCATAATCATGTTCTTCATCAGATACTGTGAAGCTGTATGTGCACGGCTGGAGTGATTTTGAATCTTGTTGCTGATTGCTGCTTTCCTCCAGTATTGCAATATGCTATTACTCTGTCAAGTTCAAGGTTCTATAGCATGGTGATTTGACAGGGAATTTGCACCATACAGATTACACTGAGTAGAGAGACCATACAAATTTAAAATAAAAACAAATCAAAGTTTTATTTTGTTGTTGTTGTCTGATTACTTGGTCTGTGGCTATATGTTTAAGGTCTATTAACTAGTAGAACAGTGTGTGCAATGACTACATCTAAACTTAGTCCACAGGTTTTTGTAACTGGGATTAAATGAGCATACTAATTTACCTTGTGCTTGCCTAAATGTGATAGTTTAGATTGTCTTGTATAATTCCCTTAAGAGCTAGCACAGTATTTAGCCTACATATTGATTTTGTTTGCTCGTTTTTTATAGTATTCTGATCTGCTTTGTGGATATTGCACTTCTAGGCTACATGAATACACGCCCATTACTACATTCTAAACTTCCACATAAAAAAAATGATTTTCTCAAGTCTGATTTAACATGTGAATTAGAAGTTATTGTTCATTTGTATCAACATATTGACTGGGATTGCAAACTAGATCATGTACAGTAATTGTATTAAGACCGCTGTTGTACCTCTTATTTTACAAATGTTGGCTCTCCACAACAAAGAACTTAACTTAATCATACTTTTAGTAAATCTCTTGTGAGCTGAGCGGGAGCAATGATGACAGCAGATCTGTATCCCCAGCCAGGTATTTACTGTGGCTTTCCAGAAAACTGACCTTCGTGTCTGTCCCCATTGTTCTCAAATTCTATCCAGCATAATGAAAAGTACTATTCATTCTCTTGCATTTTAATGATCCGTGCACTACATGTTTCACCAGACTGATAGCTGCACTGTACACTATGTATCAATGTAATCCTTGACTACCTGCATACAAATCTCTGAGGATTTAAAATATGGGTCAATAATCCTTCACTTTATTCACTGACATTGGAGACAAAAGGGCTTGTGTGTGAATATCCCTCATTCATTTGTGCTTCAATTGGATGCCTTACAGCAAATCTTATGCTATCCCTTCCATTATTTGAATCATTGTACTGACACTCCTGTTAAATGATTTGATTTTTAAAGAACACAAAATATTTTGTTACAGATGTTTGGTGCGTCAGTTGCCAATTCTGGATCGACGAGACATGGAAAGTTTTTGAAAGATGCCGAGGACATGGTGGTAAGATTCTGAATTAATCTAGAACCCAGAATATGTTATGGACTTTCGCCAGTCTTTTTTTTTTTAGTGAACAGATATCTTGGCCTTAACTTTAAATCTGTAATTTTCTGTAAATTATTAACTTATTGTACAACATGCCCTTTGATATTGATAAGTTATTTGCACTGTGATGCACCTCCTGCCCCTTGGTCTAAAAGCTGTTACTGACGATCATGCTTTTGTCCTTTTATAAATCACTTTGCATTAACAGAATCGTACAGAAATGTGTTTTTCAAAGTGTATATTTCAAGCAAATTAAAGTAACCCACAGACTCCAGTATTCTGAATCGTTCTTTCCTTCATTTTTTGTATGGTTGTATATCGTCCTGCAGAATTTATTTACACTTGGTCATAGACAAGCCACTGAAGAGACAGATGTGCCTTAAATAAATTGGTTTGCAAAGTTATAAAAAATCAGTAGGCTATATGCACGTGTATTTGAGAATGAAACTAACTATTCTGTAATTGAGAGGTGTCTTATTAACCCATCCATATTTCCTTTTTAGTTAAGCTTTCCTCAATGCATTTCCTTTTAATTAAACCCAACACTTCATTCAAACTTGTTAGTTAGTCTTAAATTGTTCCTTTTCAACTTTATCTAGATATTTGGATGCTTTGCTCTCACAGAACTGAGTCATGGCAGCAATACAAGAGCTTTGAGGACAACCGCAAAATATGACCCAAACACACAGGTCTGTACCTTTGGGATGGCACCTGTCTTGTAAGACCTACTTATTAGATATAGCCATTTTTAAAAATCTAATTAGAAAGAAAGCATTTATCATTTGTATATTTTCTGTTTTCTTAGGGGTGTCACTTGCAAGAATGTACACTGAACAAAAATATAACTGCAACATACAACAGTGTCAAAGATTTTACTGCGTTACAGTTCATATCAGGAAATTGGTCAATTTAAATAAATCCATTAGGCCCCAATCTATGGATTTCAAGTCTCAAGTTTAGAGGGAGCGTATGATTGGGTGCTGCTTGTGGGAATGTCCACCAGAGCTGCAGTCCGGTCAAGACCCTGGTGAGGACGACGAGCCGCAGATGAGCTTCCCTGAGACGCTTTCTGACAGTTTGTGCAGGAATTCTTTGGTTATGCAAACCCACTATTTCATCAGCAGTCCAGGTGGCTGGTCTTGGATGATCCTGCAGGTGAAGAGGCCAGATGTGGAGTCCTGGGCTCGCATGGCTACACGTGGTCTGTGTTTGTGAGGCCCATTGGACGTACTGCCAAATTCTCTAAAGTGACATTGGAGGCGGCTTATGGTAGAGAAATTAACATTAAATTCTCTGACAACAGCTCTGGTGGACATTCCTGCAGTCAGCATGCCATGACCTTTTATTCTCCACACAAGGTGCATCTGTGTAACGATCACGCTGTTGTAGCGTAAGGTACACTTATAAAATTCAATTAAAGAAGTGAATTTATAGTATCACCTTATCACGAATCCTGGAATCTTGTAGAACTCAATTTCTGTAATAATTGGACGCAGACACCAATTCCAAAGATATAAATTGTCAAATGTATTCAAAACAAAGACTAAATGTAGCACTACACTAATTATACAAAAGGGAAAAACTAATTAAAATTCAACTCTAGATCAACAAATCAAAGACAAATCACTTCCGTGACCAAATCAAAGACCATGGGATCGCATATGATAACACAAATCGTTAAACAAAAAAGGTTATAAACACATTGACTACAATACCGGTTAGTAAGACGAAGGTGAGTCTCTCGTTAGTATTGTTAGTCAGACATTAAATAACTACGCAGGTTAGTATTTATGTCAGGTAACTTCTCGTTATGTATATATCAGTCTCATTTACGTTTAGGTACCGAGAAAGATCCTATCATTACTTGTTACCACAATTTCCCTTAACTGATTATTATTCAATGATTAAGGATAGGCAGGGCCACCACTAATCTAATGTCTATTAACTTGTGTCAATTTCAGACTAAACGGTTAAACAGGAATGAGAAGATATTTCTCGGCGTTGACAGATTTTATTTCTAAAATTATCAACAAAACAGTTTAATGCAACACACATTTATATTTAAGAAAACTAAATGATATTACACATTCTAGAGTTATGAATCACAGATTAACATTTCTAATTGATTTCTCAAATGTCATGAATCATGAACTCCAAACTTAAACTTATCTGAACTTCGTCGCAGAGAGGCCTCTCTGGCTTCGGGCTCAGATAACAGCACACGGCACGAGGTCCATGTGGTTTGGAACAAAGGCAGTCCGGTTCGGCTTTGTCCAAGAACTTCCACTCAGTCGATGCACCTGGAAGTTGGGGTTTCGCGAAAGTAGAGTCGTTTCCAAACAGATTTTCCACTGGTTTGAAGGCTCCAAGGTTGTGCACAAAATCTTCTTGGCAAGCAGGGTCTCTCACCGTACTTATTTGAAGACAAAATCTTTGAGGAAAGCAGGGCCCTGTTCGTTCCAAGGGTCAAGTTCCTTAAGACTCAAATAGCTATTTAAATGACTGACACTTTCGTATACAGTCGACTTAGTCAATTGTCCAGCTGTAAAACTCCACTGATCAGGTGGGCACAGGCGGGCAGCGCAGTCTGTAAAGTTCTTTATTTAATAAAGTCCTTTAAAAGAATTCTTCGTACGGCTCAATCTCCTTCTCCCAGTTTAACTCTTCTGTTGCCAGCAAAGACTTGGTTGGTTTCTGGTTCCGGTTCTGGCAACAGAGCTACAGGTTGAGCTGTGGCAGCGAGTTACTGGTTCAGGTGAGAGAGAGAGAGAGAGAGAGACTGTCCGCTGTTCCTTATAGTCTGTCAGATCAATAGGTGATTGGTCCCTGAGTTCTTGAGATTGGATTTCGGTTTCAGCCCCCAGTGTCCTATTGGAGGGGGGCTTGATTTATGACTGATGTCAATCCATGCCATCTTTTGGAAATACCGGTTGGCCCGGGTTCGTAGCTCTATGTCGGGATTTCGACTCTCGTCCACTTCAAAGAGTTTTTATCACCTACAGGCCCCTTTCTCCAGACATCTCATAGCAGAATTCCAAACTATTTGGCCTCTTCTTGGTGCCATCCTCCCCAAAACGGTCACTTTGATGCAAACCAGTTCCAAGCTGATGAGCTAAGGGAATCTGATAACTTTGGGGGGGGAGAGGTCTTCTTTAGATCAGTGCTTCAGCTCAGAGCCCAAATGCTCTTATCCAAATACACCCAACATAACGCTACACTGTTTAATCTGCTTCTTGATACGCCACCTGTCAGGTGGATGGATTATCTTGGCAAAGGAGAAATGCTCACTAACAGACTAAAGACAAAAAACTAAAAAACGTATTTGTGCACAAAACTTGAGAGAATTTGTGTGAATGGAACATTTCTGGGATATTGCATTTCAACTCCTGAAACATGAGACCAATACTTTGTTTCTATTTTTGTACAGTGTATAATTTAAGATATTTATGAAACGTACATAAATCAAGAGAGAGGAGCTCAAAAACATAAGAACTAATAATAAACAAATTAGAATTAAATGGCAAGTTCAAGTTACCACAAAATCCACTTTAGTTATTCTTTATGCTAAAATCTATTTCCTTAAAGATGATCTTTCTTCCAATGTCTCCTTTAGGAATTCATTATAAATTCCCCAGACTTTGAGGCTGCTAAGTTTTGGGTTGGAAACCTTGGAAAGACAGCCACGCATGCTTTGGTTTTTGCTCAGCTTTTTACACCTGATGGACTTTGTCACGGACTTCATTCCTTTGTAGTTCAGGTATAAAATCAGTCCTGTGTGCTCCTGCACTTAATACACCAAGTTTCCCCCCCCTTACTATTTTTTATTTTTTGGTAATACAATGTAAGACATTTCTGGATTTGTTGGATTTTGGTAAAAAGTTTCAGCGCATTATTTACTATTAAACTCTAGTCAAAGGTATTCATGCCCTTAATTTAAAACCATTGTATTCATTCAGATGAATACTCTTCTTAAATTGTATCTATGGTACCTTACAGAGTTTATTGAGCACTCCTTTAGCCTAAACTATATATGCCAGGTTCCTGAATTAAGAGTTGTGGAGTGGAAGACAAATATTTAAGTCAAGCATAATGAAATTCACTAAACAAGAATTTCAAATTCTCTGTGGGATAATGCAGTTTTCAATAAACTCTAAAAATATAGAATGAATCCCTGTATCATAACTATTTATTGCTTTGTTTTAGTTATATAGCTCTCTAGGCCTAGGTAGATATTCTATTATATTCCTTTGCTTTACATATATGTATTATTTTGACTTTAGAGCTCAGTTACTTTTCAATGCATATGCATCAGTGCAGCAGGAAAGTATAAAGGCTTTTAATTACCTACCACATTGAATTGTTATTAACTTTTAGGTAATTAATCTGAAACTCGAGACATGGTGCAGGTATGTTGGTCTAAACCTTTGGTCTATTTACATATAGGTTAGAGATCCAAAAACTCTTCTTCCAATGCCAGGTGTGATGGTTGGTGATATGGGCAAGAAAATTGGGCAGAATGGCCTGGACAATGGGTTTGTAGCCATTCACTTACTTACCATGTTCATCAGAAGCATTTGATTTGCTTTATCATGTACTAGATATTATGCTAAAATGACCAGTTTTATAGAAAAATACAAGTTATACATGTATTTCTAGGTAACAATGTTTTTTAGTTTTTTTTTAAATCTAAGATATTTCATGTCTGACCAGTTTGAAATAACTTTACTTTCAATTTTTTTTTCTTCTAAATATACTCACAAACTGGAAGTTTAAAATTAAGTTTTCATAAATGATTATGAAAAGTGTGTGTAAGATGCATGTAATTTAACATAAGCAGCTCTGGTCCATTCCTCTACTCCACTCAAAAATAAATCTGAATTGCCCTAATGTTCCACCAGGTGGCACTTAGTTCTTGCAATGTACATTAATTTGCAGTTTGAGTTGATTTTTCATTGCAGCTGCCAAACAATTACCAAAAAGCAAACTACTAAATGGAAAAAGCAGATGAATGAAAATCTATAGACCAGGTTGCATGTTAGGAGGGATGCCAGGAGACCTCTATAGATTTACCTCTCGAAGTCTCCTAAATTTACTTCTCTTAGTTGGACACAGATATGGATAGTCCCCTAGTCACTATTCTGTAAGTAATTAAATGCAGCTAATTAAAACATGCCTTCAACTTTATTTTAAACCTTGCCTCTCAATGAGTTTACTGTTTTTGCTGAAAAAAGCATTTTTGGATGAGTTTTGTGTGTGCCACCCAAACTAAACTCTAAAATCCATTGAGTTTAAACATCTGGGAAAACCAATTCAGCGATGTATCCATTTGTGTCTCTGTACATGATTTGTTGCTGTTATAATTCAATTTATACTTGTTCAGCTTTTAAAAGATTTAACTAATGAGTTACAAAAGCATAGCGTCAATGTAATTCTTTCAAAGAAAAGGACAGGATCACAATCTCAATGTTGAGATTTTTTAGTTATTTTAAGAAAACGCGGCAAGAGGTCGAGTTTTCAGGACTGGGTTGTAGTCGGGACTGGCGGGTCCTGTAACTGGAAATAAACAGATCTGTACTGCCAATATGATATAATTTAAAGTTCAACTTAATAGAGAAACAAAGAGTCTGATAATGAATCCCAAGTTTTTTGACTGTTCCTACATATTCAAGGTGCCAACTTTCCTCAGTTTGCTTTTGCTCCACAAAAACATCACTTCCATGCTGGAAGGTATTTGTGTGACATTGCCTGGTATTTGTTGTCCTTTTTGATGAGCTGCATGTGGGATAAAGGGGGCAGCTCAAGGGGTGTAAAACATACACTTGTTCCCTCACTATTCATAGCCAATTTTTTTTTACTGTCAAAGTAAAGTTCAAATGTTAATGTTATTGTGTTAAAAGACCTCTCCTAATATTTAGAAACATGTCCGTTCAGTAGCAATCATAGTTGGAATAAATACATCAATTTTTGATATTCAACTTAACATTGTTGAAATATAGCCAATATATATAGTTGATGTTTAAACACAAACTAATTCAACTTGATTTTACAATTAAACCGTTTTAGCCAATATAATTGTGCTCACTGGTTTCCCATTTGTTGGAGCTGTGAATCGTGAAATTTTCCGTGTCAGTTATAAAGTGCTGACAGCTGCCATGACTCCGGCCTTTTTCCGTATTGCAGCAGACCACTTGTTGTCTGGCCCTTGTTTGCACACTGTCTTTCCTCAGCATGGTTCTGTCTAGTTAAGACCTCTGCTACCACACTGTATTTCTAACAGACAGGCCTCCACAACATATAAAATGCCCAACAGAGAATAATCCCAACTGTTCTTGCACATGGTGTTATGATTCAGGATTATAACAATTAAAGTCTCTGAATTGTATTTTCTTGAGCCATTCCGTGTAACTCTTAATGATCATGAGCATTTCTCTTTTAAAGGGGTTCTAGTGTTGTGTTGGGTTGCCAATTTGATGTCTTACTAAAGCATAAACCAGCAGATTTTTGTATTACTTTCTGAAAATACAATATATATATATATATATATATATATATATATAATATAAATGTATACTCTTGATTACAGATTTCTTAAAACGCATGATTGTAATTCTTAATATAAAACTGTACAGTTGTATTATGAGCAGTTATTAGCATTATTATTTTACTGTTATATTACAGATTTGCAGTGTTTCATAATGTTAGAATTCCACGGGAAAATCTACTGAACAAAACTGGAGATGTCACCCCTGAAGGCCGTTATGTCACGCCATTCAAGGTAAACAAAGGGCTTGTATTTGGTCTGTTTGGGAACAGTGGAGTCAAACATGAATCAAGGGGTGTAGTAGCCAAGAATCTTAACTCGGCCAGTTTAACTTGATGATTTTAACATTTAAACGCTTCAAGATTTGAATGAAACAAAGTGTACATTTTGTGAAATGATTAAGGAAATGTTCTAGCCACCTACCAGCAATACTTTAATGAGCCATTAGTCAGTGTTGTTGATCTAATTGTGTCTTTAAGGATCCAAATAAGCGGTTTGGTGCCTCGCTTGGTGCTTTATCGGGAGGCCGAGTATCCATTACTAGGATGGGAGTTCTGAACTTGAAGCTAGCCGTTTCAATAGCCATTCGCTTCTCTGCAACACGGCGCCAATTTGGGCCCAAGGATGGGGAGGAGATTCCGGTACTGGAATATCAACTACAGGTACACGTTTTATTTTAAATAGATCTGTGAATGTGCCATGTTTCTTTTAAAGTAGTCTCCATTGAAACCTTTTTCCATTTAGAAGAACATTTGAAAGCATATTTTAAAAGGAAGTGACTGAGTATAGTCTTGTTTTCCTGTTTCAGCAATGGCGCCTCATTCCCTATTTGGCTGCTGCAATGGCCTTGGATCATTTATCAAAATCTCTTTTTACAAACCTCATGGAGCTTCAGATTGGCCTCATGATGAAGGATACAAGTGACAGACAGGTAATAATTGGGACATCTACCTAGGCCTATAGGTCAATATAACTAAAATACTAAATTTATTTAAAAAATCTATTGTAAAAAATAATATACTTTAATCAATCTTAAAAAGACACTTGAACCCAAATAAAATGTCTCAAATATCATTATCACTATTTCACATAGTTGTGTATCCATAAATGTCTTCCTCTGCAGATAATGAAGATGTGCAACTTCTGTGCACTACCACCTTCCTTTGGGAGAGTAGTAGTTGGAAAAGTGAATATTTAACCCTTGACAATATGTTGTCCTTCTTCTGCTTTCATTAAACAAAACAGGCAGAACTCGGCAGAGAGATCCACGCCTTATCCTGTGCCAGCAAGGCCCTGGCTTCATGGACGGCTCAGCATGGTATCCAGGAGTGTAGAGAAGCCTGCGGAGGACATGGCTATTTGGCCAGTAAGACAAACGGGAACTGAGTTAACCAGGACATGTAACCTTTTATAGTCTTTTGTGAATGAGTGCATGTTATCCATATCTGCTTCAGTCTCCACACTGATGGTCTTGATTAGAGCCATGTGGAAAGCTACCAAGATGGGAAAATCCTTCTAAAACCTTTGCCTTATGCAACATATTGTTATCCTCCATGGTGACTTATCATGGCTTCAAAGTAGGGGATACGTAATATTTTTAATGTGTCCATAGCTACCCTTCATATTTGAGGGGAATTTCAAGTAAAATGAAAGCTTTACGTAATGTCCTAGGCTATTCCTCTTGTGACGAACACTTGTTGCCGATTTCAATTGCCCAAGACATTTTCCCCATATAAGCGAAAAGTATGTTAAAAAGCTGTTCTTTGAGACGAGAACAATGTCAACAAGTTTTGGATGTGCAGTAAAGCCTGGATATCAGTCAAAGCTTTGGAGAAGGGTGTTATGGGAACATTAAATATTGTTATGATGTTCTCACCTCCCAGAGGAAACCCTCTGTGAGAAGAAAAACGGATGAAAGCGTGTCCAAGTCTTGTGCAGTGCACATAGTGACCTCTGTAAATAATGGAAGTCATAAAGCAAAGGCTTGGAATTGTTATTAATTTGCTGATGCAGATCTAGGTAATATAGTAAAGCTGTGGTTTATTCAGCTCTTTAACGGCATGAATGATTCCATATTGGTGTGTTGTGAGAACGTTCTAAATGTGCTCTCCATGCTCTTTTGATCAAGTAATTACAGTGGGAGTTCTGTAATACGGTGACATAGACATAATACTTTCTAATTCTCCTGTAATTGTGTAATGCTGAAAATGCACTCTTTGCAGGGACATCTGTTTTTTTTTTCTATAGTAAGGTAAGCATGAAACGAAGGAATACAAAAAAGGAAAGATTTAACTATTGACCATGTGACATTATAATCAGGATAATTTTTTTAGTTTTTTGGCTTGTATTGTGATTTATTTCTCCCACTTATTAGTGAATAGACTTGGTGACATCAGGAATGACAACGATCCAAACTGCACATATGAAGGAGACAATAATGTGATTCTGCAGCAAACCAGCAACTACCTACTTAGTTGGGTGAATGCAAAACATCATGGTAAGTCAACAAAAATACTTAACATTTTCACTAACGGGCTGCTACAAATATAGAAATTTACAACCTGACGAATATCATTGCAGTCATGGGAATTTCTGTTGTAGTACATAACCCTGATTTTTTGAAATACACTGACAAGGGAAGTGCTGAAATAACACTATTAACAATCAAGGTCAAACCTGGTTTGTGCTTCTGCAAGTATAAATTATCTTCATTAACCGCTTCAGCTCGTGGGGGGATAAAATGTATATTAGTGACCTCTCCATGTCTTAATACACAAACAGAAATTATTTCTGTTTCTTACAATATAAGTAAAACATTTGTGACCTTTTTGTGAAAGGAAATGTTTACTCCATTTCCAGACAAAGTAACCATTGAGTCTCCACTGGGATCAGTCAACTTTCTTGAGGACTTCAACACTATCCTGGGAAACCGATTTACAGCAACTACAGAGGAGCAGTGCATGGACTCAGCAGGTAAAATTAGTTTGTTCAAACTACTAGCAAAACAATGATGTGCTGTTCTGTCTTTCATTAGTATTTTCTATTCCCTTGTCCCAACATTAAGAATGACTAATTTGGGTCTGTGGTTTGACTTTTCCCATTGCTAGCATTTCTTGACATAATTTACAGGAAGGCATTCTATGTCAACCGTGTTGACATCTGGTCCAAAATAACTGAGCAACAAGTTTGTAACCAAAGAGAGCCTATATAGTAAATTAAGGTATAAATGTTGGTCTGGTAAATATTTTACAAATACTTCTGTGTGCGTTTCTCTAAACAAACACTTGATACATCTGACATTAATAACCTATTTGGAAAGTGTTGTGGGTGTAATCTTCACTGTTTAAGCAAAGTCATTTTCCCCCCAAATTAAAACTTAACAATTTTGATGTGGATACAAAAGATTGATTTTAATATCGCTTACGTTTCTGAGTCTAGGTAATGTTATTTCAAAATAAAGTTCCCTACCCACTTCTGCGCTTAGCCTCCCTGACCTTTAACAAATAAATCCTGAAATATTGAGGATTACTATAAACGTCTAGTTCTTGCTTGCAGCAGAAACTAGTCTTTTGCCATTTAGTTAGACAGTACTAGTATCTCCATGAACACTGAGATTGCCAGTTCGCACCTAGCCATTGCCTATCACACCTGACTGTGTTACCAATTGTTGGCAGGGTGGCCGCAGAATAGATGACCAAAGCACATTACATTTTTCTTTAAGTTTTTGAACGTGCTCCCTTGTAGATGTAGATATTTATAGACATTTTGTAGTTGGCAATTATAGCAACCTTCACATTAGAAGTGTACATTTTCCTTCTTATTGATAAATATGGCAGTTCAGTGAGAAAACTGAGTTAGGAAATGCATGTCCTGCCATTCTGGTCATGGAGGTCCTTGCAGAGTACATCCCAAATAAAAAGTCCAGAGTCCACTCTCCAAAGGGAAGTAGACTCTTCAGTCGCTTTTGCTGACCACAGAAAAGTAACAAACTCCCTTCAGCCATTGCTATCAGATGGGGCAAAGTGAGTGTGGAAAACAAAAGGCACCACACAGTGCCCATATATATGGATTTGGAGAAGCAGTGTTGGGAGGTTATCAGATTTCAATTTCATCATTTAAAATGTACTATTCTTTACAAATAAAAGGAACTGAAGGAATCCCATGTAATCCCCTTCTAATGTGATCTGCAATGGACAAACATTCTTGCACACAGACAAATGTTCACACACTTTAATGGACAAATCAGGGGGAAGGAAAATAAACAGCTTTTCCAATAAGAAGGTAGGGCAACAGTGCTTTGTAATGGGTTTAATTTGTTTCCTCCAAGAGAAAGCACTTCCAAGGTAAAGAAAGTTGTAGAGAGAAACATAAACCTTGGATGGCGTTTCTCCACAGATGTGAAACATCTGTTGTATTTATTGACATCATACCACAGCTGGTGAGTCACTAGTTACTCAGTGAGGAAGATCAGTCGTATGGGCTGCCTTACTGATTAGGGAAGCATTTTATATCTACAGTTGTCCCCCAACACTCGTGTGTGTGTGTGTGTGTGTGTGTGTGTGTGTGTGTATGTGTGTGTATGTATATATATATAATAATTATTTTTTTAATCACAAATTTGAAGTGTTCATTTTAAACTCTTCTTTATATAAACCGTTATAAAATTATATTTTTAAACTAGAAATGAATTATGATTTTGTTTTGTTTCTTTCTTCCCCCTTTCTCCTTATTGTTAATTCTATATTTCAAAGAACATGTTTAGTGCTGTGTCTTTGCAAATGGTTTTGATTATTTAAGGCAGGGTTATATAAACAAGATCAAAATGTCTTTCCTTTTATATGGCAAAAGTAAATGCAATTAAGTTAATGTAAAGCCATTAAGCATATATATTTGTACCAGTTTCCTTTCAACTAGCATATGTGTTTAAGACCTACACTATTCACCTTCAAAATGTTATATTTTTAAAATGTATAGCCTACATGTGAAGGCCAAGCCAGAAACTTTCCATACTTCGCAGCTGCTGTATCTGATCTGGAGCACTGCTGATCTAAAATAAACATGATGATAATGAAGGGTTAAAACCTTTCTCTCCCCTAATGCTCAGTGCATACTGCAAAGATAATAGAGACACATCTGTTCAAAGTTTCTCCTCTGTGTATTTGTGCACTAATACCCATGCCATGGAATGTTACCTGAATGGTTGGGGAAAATGTACCTCAATGTTTGTATTTTGTTTCTATGGAAAATACCTACATTTAATTTAGTTAATTAAATTATACACTCAACTCTTGGTATTGTAATGTGAATCTTTGCCAGCTCTTTTATATTTTCCAGTGCTCCTGTCTTACACAGCTCTCCATTAAAGTAGTGTATAAATACTGAAGTATTTGAAGAGTGGAAGAATTCTATGTAGTAGTGATGACAACAGTGAAGAGGTCTTAATGAACACAAGTGAAATACCAGATGTGATTCCAGAAGAAGCAGGCTAGTAGAGAGAATGGGAAATAATCTGGGGAAGAAATTGAGAAGTTTCTTGCACAAACTTTTCACAAAGTGTCTAAAAATTAAAAAAAATATGAGATGTGGAACAAAGCAACCATCATTATCCTACGCAAGAAAGATCTGAAGAACTATAGGCCCATTAGTCTACATCCCACAATTTGTATGAGAAGTATTGGAAAGATGCAGAAAATATGAGCTTCCTCTGTGCCTTAGGGTTTATTGACTACAAGAAAGCATTTCTCCTCCCCACAACACTGACAAGATCAAGATCTACAAAGGAGACCATCTCCAAAGAACTTTTGAAGTGTTAGACTCCAAGGAGGAAAAGGGAATAAAGTTTAACCAGTTAAATGCTTATTTGAACAACTCTTGGATTTGCCAATGGCATTGTCAGATTTGCAAAAACACCTGCAGACCTGCAACTTGAATTTAAAGAACTCTCAGATGCAGGCAAGAAACCTTGACTTTAAATGCACCAGAGTTAAACCAAAGTAATGTTTAACAGTTTTGTAAAATCTAAGAAAATTGAAGTAGATCAAAAGATTCTTGAAGTCAAAAGTTGTCTACCTTGGTCAAGAAATCAGCGCAGATGTGAAATGAAGAGCAGAAATAAGGAATGGAATGCATTGGGAAGAAACCGTATGCTGTTGAAAGGAAATTACAATTTGCCTGAAGAGAAGTGTTTGATCAATGCATACTACCAGTGCTCACTTGAAACCTGTTCACTAACTGCAAAAACTAGAGAAATGGCAGATGATGCAAGGAAGCATGGAAAGCTGTATGATTGGAATAACAGATGAAGAAATGAATGAATGGATTACAGAACAAACAAAAATGTGACCTCATTGAAAGTGTTAAAATGGCAATGGACTGAACACATTGCAAGAAAAACTGATTTAAAGATGGACAAAGGAACCTTCAGAATGGATCCCGTAAAGGCCACATAAAAGATGGGAAGATTAGATGAACTAAATAAGCATTCATGACAAGGAAAGCTGTAGATTGAAGCAAGTGGAAACATCTTGGGGAGCCCTTCATCCAGCAGTGGATTGATATGGGCTGATTATTCTCATTAGGTTTTATGTTTCTTGGTTATACCCAGACATCAAATTCTACCCACAACTGTAGCAGAATGTTTCAGATTCATTTGTTGATTATGACTATCCAATTTTGTTCCTTTTTTGTCTTTTGTTCATGTGCACAAGCTTATTCATGGTATTTGTCATGTTGTCCCCAGTTCCATTGGCAGCCTACAAGTGGTTAGTGTGTTTCCTGCTGAAAGAAAGTTACCACAAACTAAGTCAAGAGAAAGCATCTAGGAAAGCGGACTTTGAGGCACGAAACAACAGCCAGGTAAATGCCCCCCCGAGAGAGGCAGTCCTTCCTGTTGTGTTTGCAGATAATTAGGTTTTTAAGAGCACAATTATAAACTTGCACATTACACAGTCCTGGGTCAGTCTCTAAATGCCTCAGAATTGTGCACCTCCCAATTGTTGACCCACAACTAATGTTTTTATATTCCACCACCTCACTCATTTTTATTCTTTCCTGTAAAATGGGTTATTTAAGAGATGTGTTCACATTGTACTTCCTGAAGCTTTAGAAATAACCGGCAAGAGGTTCATTGTCTGTTTCAGGAATTATCTAGAGCTTTCTGGCACAATTGAAAAAGGAAATGGAATGTCATTTTTAATGTGGACTGTCAGTATTTAACAGCTGTAGTTTCCTGCAAGTAGATGTTCCCATCCATGCCCTCTTTTTAAACTAAAACATTTTGTTTTATTTAAGGGTGTCTCTAAAGTGTATATTTATGCAGACTTGGTTACACCAGTACATACAAATCCTGTACTGGTACTCTATATTCAGTCATATTCATATAACCCAGAAGACAATAACTATAAGAAGTGCCAATGTACAGTTAATTCCTGGATTCAACAGGAATTTAAGAACCAATCACCTCTCCTTAAGCAAATCCTTCAAATATTATGATGCCTTTTTTAATACAAGTCAGTATCTCTTATATTGTTAATATCTCTATAGTAAAAGCTTTTCTGCAAGATTTCATGGTAACAAGGGTCAGTATCTGTGTAGGCCAGTTTGTATAGGTCATTTCCTTTTTTTTTTCCCATGTAAATGCAGAAATTTAGGTAAATTAAAAGATCCACCCAGACTGAGCACAGCAGTGCCCCTCATTACAAAGTAAATAGTCCTTCAGGATTATAATGACAAGGCAGTACTACTTATAGGATTGACATGCACACTTTCATTACAAAAGATTGCTTTGTGTGTATTTTGAATGCAATTCCAACAACGGGGCAAACTTGTTAATTTATTTAAATCCAATAAAATTAAACTGAAATGGAAATGGGCATTGGATTACATGTATACAGACTCGCAATGATTCCACCATAAGAAGTCAGACACAAACTGATTCTGATTCTGAAGAGTATTTGAGATTTAGTTTTAAGGAATCCAAATCTAGAATTTTACAACTTTTATTTAATCTCTCTTGGCCCCCACTTTTTTTTTTTTTTTAAATACACAAGTCTTTATTTCATTGAAGAAGAATGCTTTCAAAATTATATTCTTTCACTTAAAAGGACAACAAAATGAAAACTAAATGAATGGATGGTGTGTATTATTAATTGGTTCATGACACAGGAGTCCTAGTGTTTTTTGGCAATATTAGTTTAGTCTCATATGGCATGGATGGCCAGCAGAACTGTAATTAAAAACAGCTGAGGGACAGCTCACTTCTGTGTCTGGCTAGGTTTCTGCTCAAGTGTTTTCATTGTGTTGCATACACAGCAAAATATTAACTAAGGATTAAATATTTGCATGTGGTTTAAAAGATTGTAATGCACCGTAATTCAGCCTGATTTATTAAAGCCATGTGGATGATCTCAGGATGTAAGAGAAAAGCAGTATCACCCAGAAAGTATGGCTCAAGATCAAGGAATATGAATATATATTCTTTTTTTTTTGTTATAGAGAGGCATACAGTGTTTGTTGTATTAAATATTGCTGAAGCTATGAATGAATACTTGGGAATGGTAAAATATGTATTTAGTAATATTTTAAATGCATACAAATAGAGAATTGGCCAACCCAGCATCTAGAGAATACATATCATATTGCTAAGGCAAAGTGACTGACCTATGTGAAAGTCCTACTGGAATATACAGTGAGGGAAAAAAGTATTTGATCCCCTGCTGATTTTGTACGTTTGCCCACTGACAAAGAAATGATCAGTCTATAATTTTAATGGTAGGTGTATTTTAACAGTGAGAGACAGAATAACAACAAAAAAATCCAGAAAAACGCATTTCAAAAAAGTTATAAATTGATTTGCATGTTAATGAGGGAAATAAGTATTTGATCCCCTATCAATCAGCAAGATTTCTGGCTCCCAGGTGTCTTTTATACAGGTAACGAGCTGAGATTAGGGGCACTCTCTTAAAGGGAGTGCTCCTAATCTCAGCTCGTTACCTGTATAAAAGACACCTGTCCACAGAAGCAATCAATCAATCAGATTCCAAACTCTCCACAATGGCCAAGACCAAAGAGCTGTCCAAGGATGTCAGGGACAAGATTGTAGACCTACACAAGGCTGGAATGGGCTACAAGACCATCGCCAAGCAGCTGGGTGAGAAGGTGACAACAGTTGGTGTGATTATTCGCAAATGGAAGAAACACAAAATAACTGTCAGTCTCCCTCGGTCTGGGGCTCCATGCAAGATCTCACCTCGTGGAGTTTCAATGATCATGAGAACAGTGAGGAATCAGCCCAGAACTACACGGGAGGATCTTGTTAATGATCGCAAGGCAGCTGGGACCATAGTCACCAAGAAAACAATTGGTAAAACACTATGCAGTGAAGGACTGAAATCCTGCAGCGCCCGCAAGGTCCCCCTGCTCAAGAAAGCACATGTACAGGCCCGTCTGAAGTTTGCCAATGAACATCTGAATGATTCAGAGGAGAACTGGGTGAAAGTGTTGTGGTCAGATGAGACCAAAATCAAGCTCTTTGGCATCAACTCAACTCACCGTGTTTGGAGGAGGAGGAATGACCCCAACAACACCATCCCCACCGTCAAACATGGAGGTGGAAACATTATGCTTTGGGGGTGTTTTTCTGCTAAGGGGACAGGACAACTGCACCGCATCAAAGAGACGATGGACGGGGCCATGTACCGTCAAATCTTGGGTGAGAACCTCCTTCCCACAGCCAGGGCATTGAAAATGGGTCGTGGATGGGTATTCCAGCATGACAATGACCCAAAACACACAGCCAAGGCAACAAAGGAGTGGCTCAAGAAGAAGCACATTAAGGTCCTGGAGTGGCCTAGCCAGTCTCCAGACCTTAATCCCATAGAAAATCTGTGGAGGGAGCTGAAGGTTCGAGTTGCCAAACGTCAGCCTCGAAACCTTAATGACTTGGAGAGGATCTGCAAAGAGGAGTGGGACTAAATCCCTCCTGAGATGTGTGCAAACCTGGTGGCCAACTACAAGAAACGTCTGACCTCTGTGATTGCCAACAAGGGTTTTGCCACAAAGTACTAAGTCGAAGGGGTCAAATACTTATTTCCCTCATTAACATGCAAATCAATTTATAACTTTTTTGAAATGTGTTTTTCTGGATTTTTTTGTTGTTACTCTGTCTCTCACTGTTAAAATACACCTACCATTAAAATTATAGACTGATCATTTCTTTGTCAGTGGGCAAACGTACAAAATCAGCAGGGGATCAAATACTTTTTTCCCCCCACTGTATATGTAGATTGAGACTAACCACTAAGGTGCATTGGGAGTTCTATAGACCTGATATTAATTAAGGCAAAGTAAGAGGAAGGATTGGAAGTACTTTTTCTGTAGGTTCACTACGGTTGTAATGTTTGGTACTGGATAAACCCATTCATTCTCCCGTTTTCTCTTTGTTAGGTGTATTTCTGCCGCTCTTTGGCTATTGCCTACATAGAGCACACTTCGCTGCAGAGATTCCATGACTTGACACATGATTCCTCCACCCCAGACAGTCTGAAACCTGCATTGCAACGCCTCAGTGGATTGTATGGCCTGTGGACTCTCAGCAAACACTTGGCTGTTTTATATCAAGGTATAGATTTATGTGCATGGAGAAGAAAAATGCCCCACCTTCCTGTGAGAAACCTGTCTGCTGACTATGAAGCATTTCCACCTACATTTTGATTACACTTCTGTGCAGACATCCATTTAGCTGCAGCATGATCTTTCCCAAAAAATGCTCACATGCTGTTGAACAGTATAAGAAATGTACTGCTGAATTAGATTGTCCTTATTTTGTTCAATTTCATTCAAGGCGGATACTTCTCCAGCAAGCAACACGCAGACCTGATTCAAAATGCTGTCCTTAGACTCTGTTCACAGGTAGTAGTTTTGTATTTGTGTGTGTGTGTGTGTGTGTGTGTGTACATATTTATTTTCTTTAAATCTGTAATAAGCTTTATGACTTGCATGTTTCAGAGTTGTTTAAACAAATGTAATTTTAATTCTCTAATGACCTATTGTAAGAGAGCAGTTATTTGCTTTTGTAATGTGTTAATCCTTTGCTTTCTTTAAAATAGCTGAAGGATGATGCTGTTTCTTTGGTGGATGTCATTGCTCCCCCTGACTTCATCCTGAACTCGCCCATTGGCAAGGCAGATGGTGAGGTAAGGAACAAGTAACTTGCTACTCAACTTGGATTTGAAATCAATGTGACTTCCATTAAGCTTATTTGTGCTTCTCAAAATTGGTTCAGAATATTACAATATATTCATTTTTTCTTTTATCTAGAAGTGTTTTCGTTCCAGCTTTTATTTTCCTAGATACTCCTGTGGTCCAGATTTTTATTTCCAGAAATTTAAATGCAGTACTTGGGAATTGAATGGGAATGTTTTTTTTTTCATAAACAAGGACCGCCTCGGTAAGAAGACACGGCAAACATTGTGGTTAGAAATATATATTTTATGTTTTTTCTCAAATGTAGAAGATTACAAGATGATTCCTTATTCATTTAAAGGGCTCTTTGGTGAATGTATTTTTCTGTGCAGAAGTCTAATAACCAGTGTACTTAACTATTTCCACAGTAAACGCTGTTTCATAGATTTTAGTATTATTAATAAAATGCAGTTCTGAGGTAAAGCAAATTTTGAATATTTATCTACACACGTCATAACATTTTTGAATGAAAAAGGCATCATTCCAAATATTTTAATAGAATGCAAAATGTTGCCACACACTGCTTTATAAACTGAGACTGATGGAAACATCCCTTCTCTATAAGGATTGACACCGAGGACTAGGTGGTTTGTTTTTTTCACTGGGACATTTGCACATATTTACTTGAAAATAATTGTCTCTGTTTGCAGTGTCTGGTACTTATTTCTGACTTCCTTTAAGATACCATCTGGTCCCAAAAGGACATATTGTTATGTGCAGTTTTTGCTGTTTGAACACTCATGTCAGCTACTGTATATTTAAAGTCTTTTGACCTTTTTTAGGTTACAAACTGGAAATTACAAAGTTATTACACTATAAAGGTGGTTTATGAGGACATTGCCAATGTCCCCATAATTCAAATCGCTTATAAAACATACTAAATGATTTTTTTATTGAAAATGTAAAAATGCAGAAAGTTTGTTATTAGGGTTAGGGTTAGGGTTAGGGGATAGAATCTATAGTTTGTACAGTATAAAAATCATTGTCTGTGGAGAGTCCTCATAATGATAGCGGCACCGACGTGTGTGTGTGTACACATAGAGAGATGAGGAGAGTGGGTCAGGACAAAGAACAGGCCAGTAGGGGTAGTAGAGTTCTCGGGGGAGATCCACATTTCTGTAAGAGCAAGGAAATGCGGAGAGTTGGGAGACAAAAGCGGAGATGAAGTCTGATTGTTTGAAGCCGAATGGTAGTTCCAAAAGCCACCAGAGAGGGGAATGGAGGGGAGAGGCTGAGAGATGAGGCTGGAAGGATAAGGGAAGCAGCATTCATCATGTCAGTGAAAGCATCACTTTAAGAACTATATCTTATGAAATCGACAACCAAATAAACAGACTCCTTAAACATCAGTGATCCACTTTCAGAAGGTGCATGCTTCATGGATGAAGATAAAACTGGTATTCTTTAAATTTGTCTGGGAATTCACACACAACAATTTGATGGACTAAAAGACTCCTCGTAAACTAGCTATTTCAAGCAATTTAAATTCCAAGTATGTTCTTTAGTACATCATTAAAAAACACCCCTGCATGGTGAAAGAATTCACAGGACCCATTTTAAGAATGCTTAGGGCTGTTTTCTGGTTCTTTACTGAAACCTCAAAATAGTTGTATTAATGTACAGCTGGAATGTTCCATAGGAATTTCCATACGGTAAAGATCTGTTTATGTTGTTGAACTATTATTTACAGATGAACATGTTAGTAATTCATTAGGAATTAAACCCTAATGTGGGTCATGTCTGTATTTTGAAGAACATATTCTGAGAAGAGGCACAGGACTGTTCTGAAAGGTTTATAAATCCGCGAATTACACTACATTATCCCCATGTTTGGTGGTCATTATAAACCATGCATAAATGCTAGTAAATTTTCCCCCCAAAACCATGTGTGTGTTACTGAAATCTGATCTTTCTATTAGTTAAATATTCCTTCAAATGTTTCTAATTCTCATTGGCAGCATACAAAAGTAGCCTTAAGGTCGATGCTGCAAAATTATATAAAGGTTATGAAAAGTAAACAGTCAGGACTTTACCTCTCAACTGGGTTTGTGTGACTTTGCCCTCTCCCTGAATAAGGGTCATGCTTGAGCTCTTCAACATGTTGGAGCTTGTACACACCAGGTAACCCCCACTGGTCCACAGGAAAAGTATAAATGCTGTATAAAAGCCATCACATTTATTTATACTGTAAAGTATTTTAGTTTTCATGTTACCAGTTAAATTAGTTAATTTTAGAGCAATTTATAAACCTGCTTCCCAGTAAATCGGATTAAATCGCATGATTATGGCAATAAAAAAAATACATTCAGTATTAATTTTAAAATGTCCGCAACAAAGTTGACTAATAAACTAATTGCATTGACTAGTTCACTAATTATAACTGGGAAGTTTTTTTTAATGGAAGCTAAATATCATTTTAGGGGAACTTTCAGTGTGAATATATTTGTATAGAATGTACATGCATGGTTTTGTATGTGTGTATATTTTTTCCGATCTTGACATTTGTGAAGATCCCAGGAATTAATCGTGTCGTTGTTTCCTTAGCCTCATTTTTTTTTTTTTTTAGCCACCCATCATTGACCTAAAGTAACTATGCAGATTGTTTTTCATAGATGTCTAACCTGTATTGGTGTTTGTTTTTACAGCTTTATAAGAACCTTTGGGCTACAATTCTTCAGGGCAGCAAGGTGCTGGAGAGGCCATCGTGGTGGTCCGAGTTCTGCTGGGATAAACCCTCGGTGGGCAGCCTCAGGGCGAAGCTTTAGAGCTCGCACACTGAACACAGGTGATCAGTTCACCAGCACATGGGATACACATCGGGACCATGTTTGTTGTGGTTCACTGTAATTGAGCCATTTCATAGATGTACTTTGTAGTTATGCAATGACATAGCACAGCACATTCTACTGCGTTTCTCTGTTAAATTAACAATAGAAATGTATAGTTTTATCATTGTATTAATCACTTTCATGTATATGACATCAGATCTGTTATTAGTGATGCAATACTGTACATTCACTTACATGAGAACCGTCCTCAGTCTGTTGATTTAGTGTTTGATTCTAATTGTTTTAAATTCTACACTTTTGACAATATACCCTAGCATTCTGTTAGCCTTTTTTATTGCTTCCCCACATTGCTTGGATGGAGAAAGACCTAGGAGTCTATGTGGACTCCCCACTTTCTCATGCGTTACTTCATCTAGATCTGTACCTCCCATAGTGTAATTATAGTGGACATTTATGTTACCTGCATGTATTACCTTGCACTTGTCCACATTGAATTTCATTTGCCAGGTGTCGGCCCACAGCTGAATATTATCTAAGTCCCTCTGAATAGCCTGTGCTGCCAAGATTGTATCTGCTGAGCCACCTATTTTAGTATCATCTGCAAATTTGAGAATTTTGTTGACTATCCCAGAGTCCAGATCATTAATATAGATTAGAAAAAGCAAAGGCCCTAGTACTGATCCCTGTGGAACTCCACTAACAACCTCACTCCAGTTAGAAGCGACTCCTCTAATCGACACCCTCTGTTTCCTATACATCAACCAGTTCATAATCCATCTACTTACATTACCCTGAATGCCTACAGCTTCCAATCTGAGGATCAGTTTTTGGTGTGTAACCTTATCAACAGCTTTTTGGAATTCTAAGTATATCATATCATATGCTTTCACATGATCTACAGCTGCAGTTGCATGTTCAAAACAATTTAATAAATTAGTAAGACATGATCTGCCTCATCTAAACCCATGTTGACTATCTCCAAGAATATGGTTTTCATTGAGATGCTCCTCTATTTTCTGTAATAATCAAGTTAGCGGCCTGTAAATAATTTCCCTCATTTCTCATAATGTGCCTAACATGTTTGATATTTCATGTAAATGTTTCACTAAGGGAAAGTAATATTGTAATACCATATTGCCAAATATATGTATGTTTACAATGTTGGTCATGAATATTTATTCCACACTAATTAAATAAATTAAAATGAATTTCTAAAATTATACAGAAGTTTTTGCATGTCTTTTAGTATGCTTTTTTAATCATGACATTATCAAACTAAATCAATTGTATAAATCAATGTGAATAGTTTGCCTTATAGACAATATACTAGCTTTTGGTTCATTTATTAAAACCACAGAGTTACATTTCTAATATAATGTATCATCTGGAAGTTAAGCAGTTGTTAATATTCACAAGCTATTGTCTGAGAAAATACACAGGATCATATTTACAGAGTAACTCCATTACTTCAGATTATAATTCTGAGATGCCAAAGTCTAAATTCAGTTACATAATATGTAATATAATGTATAATTGAATTGAATTTGGAAGATGCAGAAATGTGTAGTCAACAAAAAACATTATCTAATCTGTCCCATAATGTTTGGAAGTCATTACATCAAACATGAAACTGCTAAAGGTTTGTCATTATCCACCTTCAATACTTACTGTTGAATGTAGAACACCTTACAGGGCAGTCCATGTCAATGAAAGCAGACCTTTGTCTTCTGGTAAGTTTTTTGTGGGAATCCAGGGGTAACTTTTAGATTGCCCTCGGTATAATGAACAACAAACAAGACTTTAATATTTGCTTACATGGCCTTGCTTCGTCCATTTGTTTGATTTAACAACATACCACACGTTAGGAAAAAAAACATGAAGTAACTGGCTATGGTCTGGAACCCTTAAGGTATGTTTTGTTGTGAGTTAGTCACGTTTGCATCTTTGCTCTCCAAGTACAGAGCAAGGCCATGTTACACAATGGTTGGTCGTTGTTCAGTTTCTCATAACAAGATCAGTTTTATAGACCTGAGCTTATTTATCTTCCATGTCTTTGATTAAGTTGCGATTATCCTTTTCCAGGGCAGATGGCATTTATTGTATTGTAAATGGTACTTAACCCTTATTACTTTCATTTACAAGGCTTCACAGTGGTTTTCAGAAAATTAAAATCTAGGAATTAGCAGATGTATTGTTCATGGCAGACAATGCAGTGATACGGTTTTTCATTTTATAATACAATGAAAGAACACGCAGTACTTAACAGCACACTGATACAATTCTAGATGGTAAAAGGCCAGAATAAATCCAGTTGACATTGTAGACCTGCAGAAAAGTTTTTTTTGTTTTTGGTAGCTGATAATCTCCTTTTATAAACGTATCCTTTTTAAGTGGGCATTGATGTTTTTGTAGTTGACTGATTTTCACTTGCTATCTAACAGCCAGTGGTCAGTTCACCCACACTCTTCAGCAGGTTGTGAAAATAACTCAACTGACTTTTCTATAATTTTCAGGAGAGTATGTCACAGGACAAAATGGTGTATTAGATGTGCGTTCAGTTCTCTATGGCTTTGAGGAAATATTGTCTCTCTCATTTAACTTTTTTCAGTACTATCATGATGGATTGAGTATGGTGCCCTCTAGAATTGCTTTTGAAACTCGCACCAGGTTTTTTCATTAGTTTCTATTGTCTGCTTTGTTTGAGATTTGAAAGAAGCCATCGCCCTTGCCAACTAACTCCATTATTTTCCTGCTGTAAAAATCCCTGCCTCACGTATAGAACAACCAGTAATTAACGGAATCCTGAAGATCCAACATTCCAGACATTTCTAAAGACCGCCAGGGACAACACTAAGAGCAGTGCTATGGAGATCACAGTCCAGTGCTGTAAGAGAAGATCTGTCTTGGGGACACATACATTATAGTTTGGTGATGTTTTCCTGGAGGAGATTCATAGAGGTCAGGTGAGATGCATGTGAGTCAAGAACAGTATAAATAAACTTGAGTAGGTCATATATATATATTTAAATAGACATTTCCTCACCATACAACTATCTAGACATGATTTTTGATGCAGAATGTTATATTGCTGAACATGTTTATATGATGGTTTAGGACAAGTTGAGAACTACCATCTGTCCTCCAATTTGCACTCTTCTATTATGAAGTATAACTAAATCTATGTGTAAAGACATTATTCATATCACCCCATTCAGTCCTTTGCGTTGTATGTAGAATAATGTTCATAAACACAATACTATTTTGGCAGTTCACAAGTGTGTCATATGTATCCAAACAGTTGTGGGAATGGTATTTCTCCCAACCCTCATTCCAGTGCAATGTGCCAATGAACAGGGACCAGTCTGGGCTGCAGAAAGCCGCTGCTTAAACCGAGCAGAACGTAGACGGCACGTAAAAGCAGTTAAACACAAGTATAAGGTCAAGAACAGATCTGTGTAATAGTCATCCAGGAAACCACAGTGCCTTATTTCTTTAGCTACGTAACAAGAAACTAGTAGTCATATTTCTTACTACTTCGACTCATGACAGATACTAGAGTTTACCAAACAAGGGTATGAATTTAAGACATTTGAAATGTATGCCTGAAAATGTGATTTACAGGACTTTGAAGCAGGACAATTTTCTTTTCGGACACAAGCATATTGAAATATACGTCAATCTGCATACAACGGAAATATTAATAACTTTTATTATTGTGTTAAGTATAAAGTATATGCTTTGCTCACAGCAGCTGCACAGAAAAGACTCGAGCAGTTGAGCGCTTGAAGAACAGGGCTGTCTCAGTGCAGGTACAGTAGTGTCGTTTCACTCACTGACAATATCTCTCTGGTTTCCATTCCTGTTCACAGTGGCCTGACAGCAGTCTAAAAAGATGCCTTGTGTGTGCTTTTGGCCCCACAAAATTGGTCTTATAGTGGCAAGATCACATGATACATTATTTGTTCTGATCTAATCTCCCCTTTGGAAAGACCAGACTCTTTCTATAATTTTAGAAAATTATAATGTATAAATCAGATGTAACCATTAAAAAAATGCTGACTAACAGGCATGTTTGGAGGCAGCTTTTTTTTAACCTTCTTTGACATTGAATTATAGTTTACTATACTCCCACTCCCAAATTTTGGCATTCAAAATCGTGATTGACATAGAGTAGACAACAAATTGCCATTGTAGCCATAAAATGGCAGGTGAGATTTTCGATTGCATTGCATGTGGTCTTGTTTTTGAGCGGTTTATCATAGCTCTGCTTCTTATAAAATTATAATAATAAATAAAAAAGTAAGTTACCAGGTACTCAGGATGATTTAATTTGTACTGAAGTTAATATGCTGAAATTATGCATACAGTGAATATACTTTATATATACTTTGTTATATTATATACTATAATATATATACTTTGATGCTTCATTTGAGCTGTCTGATGTGTTAAAATGAGCTCCCTGCATTAACCAGCACTTACAGAAACTGTAAGACAGACATGGAAAGATGGATATGTGCTTTATCTTTTCTAATGGAAAACAGTATTTTGATGGTCACAATTTTTACTTTTTTAATAAGTGATCTTCAGTATAAATGTTCTCTCGAAGGACGCAAGGTTACTAATGGTAGCCTCCTTTGACATTGTTTAATGTAATTTATTTACATTGCAAAAGATATTTTGAACATCGTGATTAAATCGCAAGAACTTGGCAGCCCTGTCCCCGTGCTGTAGTCAGAATGTCTAAAAGGTTTTATGTGTAAACTTCTTTACTTATCCCTGAAACTGATATCCTAAGCCATAGAGGAGGAAGACCATATTTTATTCATTAATTGGCCACAGAGCTTTGGATTTAATTTGACATCGTATTTCATTAGATTTCAGTCATCTTCATAGCTGACTATTGCGTGGTGTTTTTCTTCGCCAAGGGAAACACTGGCTTTCATAGTTATTATCTTAGTATTCTTCAAAATACATGTAATACCCCTTGCTAAGCTAGAACACTGCAGTCTGTAATAAGCATATATTGTTTTCCTAATTTTTTTAAACCACATAAATAAAAAAATTCCATTGTAAACCCATAGTACTCAGGGCATGCAAAGGGCACAACGAAACTGTTGGAGAGGACACATGTTGTATGAATGCTTTTTGAAACATTGAGTAAGCACTCTCCAACACAAGTGATTATGTATATACATTTTGTAATCCTCAAATAGTTGGTAGGCCTATAAGATTTAAGAATAACATGTTATTGCAACTTAAATCTGCAAGAATACATTCATCTCCTTTTAGTAAACCCATATATGCCACATCGCCTGTGAAGTCATCTAAATTGCATTGTGTGTCATTTCTTAGTGTCTGTTCTAGCAGCATTTGGAGAGGACATCAATTCAAGTTCAAAGGGAGTGAACCATGAATCATGTCATTCTAATGCAGCCGGACTGTAATAAATGCTCTAACCTAGTAACCATGGATTATCGTCTTCTAAAAGGGCAAATTGTAAGGAAAATGTATAATTACATTTGAAATAATCTATTTTAAATGAATGCTTCCATTGCTTGTTACTTTGGAGATATTGCACCAGCATAGTTAGTATTCCATGTGAAAATGTATCAAAGTATCAAAATGAAACTTGTATAGTGATGCTGTTTTACATCCATAGACCCATAACACTGTGCCGTTGAACTGTATGTCAGCTTCCATAATCCCCTTATTTACCAAAAACTGGATTTTATGGTATCTGTATTTTTTACTTTTTATGGTAGAATATGTGATCAGGTGGGTGTGCGAGTTCAGAGTATCTAGATAGTGTGACCAGAAGCTTAGTGAATATTCTGTGGTATTATTAAGAATATGTGCATACATTGAGAAGATTTGATGCATTGTGCAGGATGTTGAGTGTTCTGAAAATGGAATTTCCAAAGTACATAAATGATCAACGTTTATAAGGATGTTTAAACATCTCCAGGAGATTTCAGTGAATGCTTTTTCTATATATAGCAAAGCCAATCCAAACATTCTGGAATATTTATTGCCCCCTTGTGCCATGTTGAACTACAGTGACGCTTATACACTCACTATAAGGTATTTTGGGCCGTGTACTATAAGAGTTTTTCTACAGGATATTCTGGACAACTGTAGGCACTCTTATACTACACATACTTCAGGATCTACAAAGAAATAACTAATACTGTGCTTTTAACATAAATTTGGTTACAACAACCCAATTAAATTCACAATATGAATGATTGATTCATGTTTTAGCATTCATTGATGTATTTTTTTATTTTTGTTTTTTTAATCCAGGACAATTCATTGCACAAGCTTAAGAAATTGTAAACATGTATTCAGTTTTGATGAATACAACAGTCAGAACAATGTGGTTGGCATGATGGCTCTAAATTTCAGCACAAGCTTACCTTAATAAAACAGCAACAAAACTGCAGCTATAAGAGTAATCTAATCACAATAACTTCACTGCTGCCTTTTTATTAGCATTGCTGAATAATCAGTTCTATAAGAATTATTACTTATTGCTTTAAGACAAAATAAACAAGAGTTTAATCTGACCGGCAACTTTTTCTTGCACATTTTCACGTATAAACATTTTAGGTTTCCGGAACCTATGTCATTTAATTTTGCATACAATCTAAAAGTTCCAAGGCTGTGTCAATAATACAAGTTTCTTGATCATAATAAAGTGTTATATGTCTACTACATACATTTTTTTGAGTTACATCAGCATGTTACATCTGTATTGTTACCCAAAACTGTGCTTACACTCATTGTGAACATTTTGATTTTTCATGAAATACCTAAATGGCTACAAAGAACAAATTAAGAATAAGATATAAGACGGACCCTATTTTTTAAACTATAGTGCCGTCGTTGGTGCTCTCATACGCTATCTTCAAGCCTTTGATGTTCTTTATGGAAACGCCCAGCTCAATGTAGCAAACCCGAGCACATGGACTGTCATTAATCACAGTTGCAAAGGCCTGTGGTCCACCATCACTGCATTATGACATCAGGCTCAATGTTGAAGAGCAAGTCGTCATTTCCTCTGCGCACTTCAAGAAGCAGCGGAGATTCGATAGTCAGGGCATCCTGCAAATCATTGGTTGTCAGCAAGGGGCGTCCATTCAGTTTTACAATGATATCCCCTTCTTGGATTCCCCCTCTGTCACAAATAAAAAATAAAAAATAAAAACATTTTAGCTCAGGTTAGTCAATAAGGCCAATATGACCGTCCAAGATCAGCAATTACCCTTCTCTCTCTGGGTTTTCAATAATGTGTTATTTGTAGCTTAGCAAATGTGTGTCTAATATTAAGATTTCAGAAAGTCTTTCTATGCGACTGGACACTTCCTAGAATAAAATGATTTCTCTGAATTGTCGGTCAGCTTTTTCTTCGTAGAGGTGTTCTCGTCTCACAGTTGGAGAGCCTGATGTGGGGAAAAATAGTTATCAACTACAGATCACCCTGTCAGCACATACCGCACACAGCCAAAGTCTGAAAATCTTAAAACTTGTTATTTGTAAGCGTACATACATAGCAGGTAGTGTGAAGTCCAAATCTGATCCTAAGAAATCAGTACAAATAATAACATAAAATCAGACTAAACACCAAATTCTCTGACTTGAATCATCCTTTCCTCAGTAGGAGCACAAAACCTAAAACAATTTGCACATTTATTTATGACAATATTAACTATTAAGTATTTGTACAATGCAGAATTAGTTTTAAATGCACATACTTCTGAGCCGGGGAGTTTGTCAAAACTTCAAGCACGTAGATGCCACTGCTGACCTCAGGGAAATCTGAATTCAGTTGCTTCAGTTCTTCAACCAAACTAAACAAAGAGGCAGATATAGAATCAGATTTGTGGACAGGAACTCTTTGGTTTCATTCACCGCCAAGCAGAGATTAATGAACATCAACGATTGTTTGCATTATTGAAATGTTACCTAGAAGGCTGTCAAAACTTCCAATGGTATGCATGAATACTATATTGATCTACACATTATGAGAGTGAGTACATTTCATATTAATCATTATAATGAATATTAGCAGTTCTCTGAGGACTGTTCTTGGAAGAGTGGATACAAACTTTTCATCTACTGAAACAAAACTATATAACTATCTAATCCACTGCTTTCTGTACATAGTTTCACACTTATTGTGTTTACAGCACATAATGTAACCTTGGTATTCAGTGAAGAACTACATAATCAGTAGGATGCAACGTATTATAAGTGAATTATTTTAAAAAACTCGTTACTTACACTGGAGTAATAGTTAGCATTCGTATCCCAATAAAACGTTTCTTCACTGCTTTAACCTCTGAAACATAAACATGTTTTGCATGCTCAGGTAAGTTAACAGCTGTGAGGGTCACAATAAATCACTATAAAAACAAAACAATCAAGTTCAATTAACAAAGAATCATTAAAAAGTTTTGTTAGAATATAAGAAATCCTACAATGAAGACAATCAATAATATCAGTTTCAGAAAAAAAGATCATCAAAATTATTAAATTGTTTAAATAAAGAGGAGGAGCTGTATATCTATCCCATGGATCATGTGTGTGCAAAATTATGTTGTTAGTGTAAATGTAAAATTTCAAAAATACATTTTCAGTGGTTTCACCAATGGAGCGGCTTGCATTTTGTATGCTGAATGCCTGCAATCCAAAAAGATTTTTAAAAAGAAGGGGAAAAGACCATGACGGCAGTCCAATGCATTTTAACATTGCTTTGTGATGGTTACTGCCAGTTTTCCTTAGTTTGTTAATAAAGAAGACGGCAGAAGAGTATAATCCAACATACACTCACCTAAAGGATTATGAGGAACACCATACTAATACTGTGTTTGACCCCCTTTCGCCTTCAGAACTGCCTTAATTCTACGTGGCATTGATTCAACAAGGTGCTGAAAGCATTCTTTAGAAATGTTGGCCCATATTGATAGGATAGCATCTTGCAGTTGATGGAGATTTGTGGGATGCACATCCAGGGCACGAAGCTCCCGTTCCACCACATCTCAAAGATGCTCTATTGGGTTGAGATCTGGTGACTGTGGGGGCCAGTTTAGTACAGTGAACTCATTGTCATGTTCAAGAAACCAATTTGAAATGATTCCACCTTTGTGACATGGTGCATTATCCTGCTGGAAGTAGCCATCAGAGGATGGGTACATGGTGGTCATAAAGGGATGGACATGGTCAGAAACAATGCTCAGGTAGGCCGTGGCATTTAAACGATGCCCAATTGGCACTAAGGGGCCTAAAGTGTGCCAAGAAAACATCCCCCACACCATTACACCACCACCACCAGCCTGCACAGTGGTAACAAGGCATGATGGATCCATGTTCTCATTCTGTTTACGCCAAATTCTGACTCTACCATCTGAATGTCTCAACAGAAATCGAGACTCATCAGACCAGGCAACATTTTTCCAGTCTTCAACTGTCCAATTTTGGTGAGCTTGTGCAAATTGTAGCCTCTTATTCCTATTTGTAGTGGAGATGAGTGGTACCTGGTGGGGTCTTCTGCTGTTGTAGCCCATCCGCCTCAAGGTTGTACGTGTTGTGGCTTCACAAATGCTTTGCTGCATACCTCGGTTGTAACGAGTGGTTATTTCAGTCAAAGTTGCTCTTCTATCAGCTTGAATCAGTCGGCCCATTCTCCTCTGACCTCTAGCATCAACAAGGCATTTTCGCCCACAGGACTGCCGCATACTGGATGTTTTTCCCTTTTCACACCATTCTTTGTAAACCCTAGAAATGGTTGTGCGTGAAAATCCCAGTAACTGAGCAGATTGTGAAATACTCAGACCGGCCCGTCTGGCACCAACAACCATGCCACGCTCAAAATTGCTTAAATCACCTTTCTTTCCCATTCAGACATTCAGTTTGGAGTTCAGGAGATTGTCTTGACCAGGACCACACCCCTAAATGCATTGAAGCAACTGCCATGTGATTGGTTGGTTAGATAATTGCATTAATGAGAAATTGAACAGGTGTTCCTAATAATCCTTTAGGTGAGTGTATATGTCATAAATATATGAAATATTCTATTAATGTATCAGCCTGGTCAGGGATTTGATGGTAAATATTAATAGTTTAAAGAAAACGGAAAGGATAAATGAATGACATGATATGTACAGTGTACATTGTTATTACCTAACATTACACCAGTTTAGAAAACATGCTTAAAATCACCTTTTGTTTACCTGTGGTACAATTAGCAACAGTAATTGTCGTATATGTAGTCAGATATATACTGCTTGTGTTCTTAATGACACAATTATAATATAATAGGATTTTAGAGTTGGTAAAATACAATATCTGCAAAATTACGTTTATCATTCCTTAAAATAATAATCTGAGATTTTCTCTTGATATTTCGTGTCATGTATTTATTTTAATAAGGTCCAAGGCCTGTTGACTACCTCATAAGGCGGAAACCAAACTTATGAAGTTATGTACATTGAACACGTTTGCTGTACTGTTTCCAAAGCAGTGTCTCACCTTTGCTCTGTTTGTCGTGGGATTCATTGAGGAAGCGAGTGATCCGATCAGAGGGAATCGCAAAGGAGATTCCGGCTGTGACCTTTAAGGTATTGATTCCGATCACTTCTCCATCCTTCGGCAAGAAAGTGAAAAAGGCAGGTTTAATTGATAGGGATGAAGCAGATCTTGTCATATTACACCCATGACATCATGATAATATGTTTATTTTTGAAAATAAATGTTTCCATTTTCATTTGTTTTAGTGATAAAATCTCAGAAAATGAATAATGTCCTTGCCAGCACAGTCAATAGTTTAACCCAACTGTAAAATCCTTGTTCAGTTCATAAAAGGCATCTCTCTGGCTGTGTCAGCTAAAATCTTCAAATAAATGCATCTCAGATTACAATACCAGATAATTGCACAGGATATGTTATCTTGCTTTATAAAGTAATGATTTGTACTCTGAATTGTCTCTTCTGACTTACTAAGTAATCAGAACTATAGTGCTATAGTTCATTTGTACTAGGATGTATTTTAACTGATTGTATTTACTCTGCTTTGTAATGTTTTGAAAATGTTTCTTGTGTAAACTGTGAGTAACCTGGGCTAAGGGCGTCTGCTAAGAAATAAATAATAAATATCAGTCTAGTTTAAGGCACGAAATGTCAATATTGTATTATTTAAATTGTGACCAGACACAGTCTATTGGCTATGCTTGTGTTTGTGTTTGTATTCTAGCAATAATCACCTGACTGCAGCTTGAAGGGTTCAAAGGTCAACCAGAGGAGCATGTGTCATTGTTCCAAATTGCATGAGGATATTAGGAATGTAATGCCAACAAACAGGTATGTTACCTTAACACAATGAAATGTCTAAACTATACATTACAGACCCCAGGCTCTTTAAGATGACATTGACTGTTTGCCAAGTTATGCTAAGTTGGTCTACATAAAAATGCATTTGATACAAAAATGACAATAGACTTTATTAAGGAATAGTATGCTAGTGTTATAGCACCAGAGTTATGGTAATTCAAAAGGTATGTTTAAATATTATAAATATACTTTCAAATTTCCACTGTTTCAACTAACCCAGTATTTGTAAGCCATCCTTAAATGATGGAGCAAACATGGGTGGTATAATGAAATGTATCGTGAGAAGCGATTACAATAGCTGAGAAAGGATAACGATCGCTTTGCTTGGATTGTGTACTACTTCATAATTATGCCAAGATAAGAAAATACTTTGATAATAATCCACACATGCTTCTTAAGAAACATAAAACTAACTAAACTGAACAAATGGTGTGAAAGTCAGAATTAAAACAAAGAAATCTGAAACAAATGTTATGCTTTTTAACCCATACTTGTCCGTAAGAACGACTGGGCTGAGTTCTGGCCATATTATCTAATTGTGTTACGAAAGTCTAAAATAATCCAGGTAACATTAAAGCATAGCAAAAAAATATGTTCTTACCAAGTTAACAAGAGGACCTCCTGAATTCCCGTACTGTCAAGTAAAACAAAAAATAGTTATAATTAAGAGGACCAAAACAATATCGGAACTATCCGTCTTTATCTTAAGTGTTTTCACAACAACAAAAAACAAGTTACAGGCAGGCACATTCATCTACATGTACTGCATAATGTTTACTAACAAATAGCTCACCAATAAAATATATATATTTATTATGTTGGTTCATCTTATATGGCTATCTGTTGATAAAATTATAATTTGTTTTTTAGAAGACATTTACACTGACAGGACATAGTACTATATACTCTTGGCATTGTGACAGAACAAAAAGTAATGATGTATTATAATGTATTTCCTTGAACTGATTTATATGTCAAGAGAAAAAAAAATGTTACAGGACACCTATTTAGTTATGCCAAAATAAGATCAACCTTTGAGCTATGCAATGTACAGCCTAAGGATGTCCCACAATCACTAATGCACTTTTAAAGGAAGGCAGAAAACATGTGGATCATTTGGAAGACATGACTACATCTGTGTGCTTTTTCTCTTACGTTGATAATTGCGTCTGTCTGAATGTAGTCCATGTCCGAGTCCCGGAGGCCCAGCTCCTTCCCGTCCCTCTGGGCGGTGCTGACAATCCCAGTAGTAACAGTGTTTTGCAAAGCGAAGGGACTTCCTATGGCCACAACAAATTCACCAGGTCTCAGGTCAGCGGAGTGGCCCAGTAACAAGATCGGCACTTTTTTCTGTCAATGAGAGGGATATCTGATTCAGCCGTAGTGTATAAAGACAGTGGAGGAGAGTGGAGTTGAATGTGATAAGTTGCCAACTGAATGCCAATATGTGCTGGTACTTGTGCAACACACAACATACACATCTAAATTTCCTTAAACCTTTCTGTATGCTACTAGTTTAAGTGGATTACACCACACAACCGTGAGAAAGGAAATTTTCAGCATAAGCAGGAGAAATGAAGGTGAACAAATTTAATGAGATCGTGATTGGATTAAGTTTTATTGAAGCTAAGTGATCATCCACATTTTTTTATGATGCCAGCTGGATCATGTTAAAACTTCTAAAAGAATTCTAATGACGCACTGATCCAAATAATGTGAACTCCCTTGTACTGTCTAGCCTCAACACAGTCCAAATAGACACATTTTTAGGCTTCCTGTGTATATGATGTTAAGCACTAGTGGCAATGCAAGCCAAGTGAACTCCCTATGCAGCTCTGCCAACTCCTGGCGGGGCAGCTAGCAGACACAATCTGTCTTCACGAAATCACATGCAAAGTGCTTTGGATCTCTAGTTGAGTAGCTTGTTAACAAATTGTTGGACAATTCCTGCACTGGATGAGAAATGCAAAACTCATAGACTAACAGCCTGGTAAAGTAATCAAAAGCTACAAAGGACTAAAGGTTGGTGCTTTTTTTATTTCATGACAAAAACAGGGACTATTTCAAACAGTGTAGGTGTGTTGGCTTATTGTATTGTGTCTGATCCTTATAGCCTGAAAAATAAAAAGCAGTGTGAAGTTACCATTGTAAACATTGAATTCAAGCATTCAATCGTGACATCAAGTGCATAACTGACACAAAATAAATCAAGGAAAGCAACCTTTCGCCACAAAGTCTTCTTCAGTGCTCTTATATGTTTTGATATTGTACAGGAAATATTTTCATGTGGCTTTTTTAAATAAGAATTATCTCAAGCAAATTTATCTCTAGCTAATTATTTTCTTAAATTTAACATTTGGGTATTTAGGGAAAAAACTCTTGACAACAACTAAAACATCAAACTTATTTTGCCCAACAATTATCTTTCTTCCTGTGTTTGTTTCCTGTGTTTTACATCATTTTCTTAATGGGATTCCTACACTTTTTTCTGAACAACTAATTTGATATTAAGGAACTCTCTCAGAACCAGTCAGTATAAGATCTATATAAACCAGCTTGTTTTGTTGTTTTAAATGTTACCTAGATCCAATATTAAACATGCATTTTAATGAAGCACATTGTGACTGGGATTTGTTTTAAAATATTAATATATTGTATTAATGTATTCATATTAATACTGAATTATATTTTTTTCACCCTAGACCCCTAGGGAGGTCAACCAGCTGCTCACACCTCATATCTGTACACAGTGTTCTCACGCAGAAAAGCAGGCCAGAATCCAACCTTTACTGGAAAAGGCAGGAAGCAATCACATCATCAGTGCCATCGACACACTTTGTTATGTTTACTACAAGAAAACACCCTGGTTACAAGCACAGTCAGTGGGGCAGAAAAACAACTAAAACTAGCTCAGGGGTATTTTTATTTATAAATAATAAAACTCCAATCATGAACAAAATGTGAGAGATTGGTTATGTTAAACATTAACTTAATTTAAATTAACTAACTACATTAATTAAATAATTAATTAATTCATAAATTATAATCTGGAACAAACTCCCCAGCGATGTGGTAGAAGCAGAAAATGTTAGAACATTCATGGATCACTTAGTTATTAATGGAAACCAAACTAGCATGATGGGTCGAGTGGCCTCCTCTCGATTTGTACACTTTCTTCATAAATACATTTATAAGCAGAGAGTGACACTAGGGCTTAGTCCAAATCAAGATGTTAACCTCCCCACAAATTACAAAGTACAAATATGTGTCCTATCACAGTTTAATTTACTGTTACTTTCTTCTAATTATAAATCAAAACAAGGTACAACTTTGAAATTTGTGAGTCATGGTTGGTTTGATTTGGTCGAGCTCTATAGGCCTCTGTGAGCTTCTCAGCTTTAGTTGAAGAAATTAGCTAATAATAATAATAATAATAATAATAATAATAATAATAATAACTTTATTTAACAGTCTAATTACCAAGTTTAATCACTTTTTAGTGTATTTTCTAAGAGGTGCTGTTTACCTGAGGATTGATCTTTATGGTTGCTATATCTGATTTCTTGTCAATGTCTTTGATAGTTGCCTCATATGTATCTCCATTTTGCAACTGGACCTTCAGCTGCTGTCGCACAGACACCGCAGTGGTGCTTGTCACAACATGGGCGTTGGTGACAATGAGTCCGGCCTCAGACATTATAAATCCTGAGCCACTGGACAAGGGCACATTGCGGCCGAAGAGAGGATGTCTGAAAGCAGAGAAGAGAAAGGGAAGTACAATAAAGATGTTTTTGTTTTCTGTCACAGGAAACTAGGCAAGACTGTTCAGATTAAATAAACAATCAAATCATAGTTCACACTTGACATTAATATTCCAGACATAAATCAAAGGAATGAGAAACATGGAGCAATGTGTTTATATATATTTATATAAATACCTTAAGAAGAGCTCTATGTGGACAACTGCAGGTGCAATCTTTTCCACAACGTCAGCAATGAAGTTAAACTTGTACCTTGGACTGTTGGGGTGTTGAGGACCTATACTAGCAGAAATAATTATTTATGTTAGTAAACAGATTAATCAATTTATAACTAATGTGAGTTCACAAACATTTAGTTTAGTTTATAGCTACTTTGCAGTTTCCTTTTCCAAATGAATGAATGCAAATGTAGTATCAAATTTGGAAACAGTGTTTGTATTGTACCGTAAGAGTTTTGCAATCATAGGAAAAGCATTTCTTCAAGAAACATTAACCAAAATAAAGTTATGCACTGTATGGAAAAAATAAGTAAAGGTGTAGAAGGATAATGAAGCAAGCTGTCAGTGTTTGGCCTTTCTGAATATGGTCTTAAACTATATATGCATAACAGCAGTTATGGGAGAAAAGTATTGATACTTTAATTAACACATTTAACCTCTCTGTCAAACTGCGTACCAGCTATTCTGTCATCTTTAAAAAATCCAGCTGACGTGAAAATGTCTTTCCTTACCCTTACAGATCTTGAAACACTTTTGGTTTTATTATGAAAGGGCGATTACACCCTGTTATTTTCGGCCTTCAGCATCATGAAACATGGGTTTTAATAACAGACTCTATACTGTATCCTTCAAACCACTTTTTCCTGTGAAATTCCTGGCACAGATGAAGTCATATTCATTCTCTGTAATTTGGTGGCTTGCTGGTAGTCGAAAGGCAGGTCTACATCCCCTCTCTAATCTGTCCTTGCCAGCACAGTCAATAGTTTAACCCAACTGTAAAATCCTTGTTCAGTTCATAAAAGGCATCTCTCTGGCTGTGTCAGCTAAAATCTTCAAATAAATGCATCTCAGATTACAATACCAGATAATTGCACAGGATATGTTATCTTGCTTTATAAAGTAATGATTTGTACTCTGAATTGTCTCTTCTGACTTACTAAGTAATCAGAACTATAGTGCTATAGTTCATTTGTACTAGGATGTATTTTAACTGATTGTATTTACTCTGCTTTGTAATGTTTTGAAAATGTTTCTTGTGTAAACTGTGAGTAACCTGGGCTAAGGGCGTCTGCCAAGAAATAAATAATAAATATCAGTCTAGTTTAAGGCACGAAATGTCAATATTGTATTATTTAAATTGTGACCAGACACAGTCTATTGGCTATGCTTGTGTTTGTGTTTGTATTCTAGCAATAATCACCTGACTGCAGCTTGAAGGGTTCAAAGGTCAACCAGAGCATGTGTCATTGTTCCAAATTGCATGAGGATATTAGGAATGTAATGCCAACAAACAGGTATGTTACCTTAACACAATGAAATGTCTAAACTATACATTACAGACCCCAGGCTCTTTAAGATGACATTGACTGTTTGCCAAGTTATGCTAAGTTGGTCTACATAAAAATGCATTTGATACAAAAATGACAATAGACTTTATTAAGGAATAGTATGCTAGTGTTATAGCACCAGAGTTATGGTAATTCAAAAGGTATGTTTAAATATTATAAATATACTTTCAAATTTCCACTGTTTCAACTAACCCAGTATTTGTAAGTCATCCTTAAATGATGGAGCAAACATGGGTGGTATAATGAAATGTATCGTGAGAAGCGATTACAATAGCTGAGAAAGGATAACGATCGCTTTGCTTGGATTGTGTACTACTTCATAATTATGCCAAGATAAGAAAATACTTTGATAATAATCCACACATGCTTCTTAAGAAACATAAAACTAACTAAACTGAACAAATGGTGTGAAAGTCAGAATTAAAACAAAGAAATCTGAATCTTGCCAGTCACAAAAAAATCTAAAACAAATGTTATGCTTTTGAACTCATACTTGTCCGTAAGAATGACTGGGCTGAGTTTTTACACTAACTAGTCATCCATCTCAAGCAAATGATCCAGACTGACACATTTTGACTTCCTAGTCACATGATCATGTGACCCTGGATTGAGGAAGATCAAAGGAATCAAGATCAAACTCAACCACAAAATATATGCCATTCTCTCCTTCAAGTGTTTCCTGTTTCCTGTTAATATTCCTGGGTAAGATGTATGCTTATCACGTTCTCTTTGATCAATTGATGAGCCACATATATCAATTTATATTACTATATAAAAATGTCAATTTCATGCACCAATATTTTACCAAGATCTTTGTTTTCAGCTTCAGAATTTGAATCATCATTTGGGGAGTTAAAATAAGCAAAGACACCATGATTATATATAATAATATATAACATACATTTATGAATTGTTGAATTGTTGGTAGTATAGGTTCTCTAAAACCAAAATAAATAGTATGAATGACATGTGTCATTTCTATTGATACAAACTTTAAAGCAGCACAGGTGAGTGGGACAGTATGGCAAGCCATTGGGACATTTAATCTATAATTGCTGATATCAAGAATACAATTGTTGATATCAACAATTGGCAGTTAATTCTTGATATCAGCAATTGTGTTCTTGATATCAGTAATTGTATTCTTGATATCAAAAATGCATACTAATTAACATTCGGTTAAGGATTAAATGTCACAACAGCTACCATGAATTGCTGATATTAGCAATTATATTCTTGATATCAGCAATTATGGATTAAATGTCACAACAGCTTGCCATAGGACAGTCATAATATATTCAGTAGTGGATGTGACTCTCCAATATAGCAACTAAAGCTGCTTTCAGCATCACATAATCACTGTCTGGATTTAAAGTCATCACCAGCAACTGGAGGACATGAAGAGGTAAAAGCCATCATGGAAAATGTGACAAGAGCTCTAACAGAAAGCGCCAGTGATAATCTTGCTGTTTTAGTGTAGCTGACCCACTGGGGTTACATTCCCCACCGGTGGTTACACTCATAGGTCGACTGCCATCCTCTGGGTGGCATGACTTAACCAGGAACTTCAAGCTTTCGCGTCAGAGTTCCCACAGGCTGGGAAAGGTGTGGCCTGAGAATAAATATGGTTGCATCGTGTCAGGCTTTTACAGAGCTTTAAAGATGGAGAGCCCCACAAAAAGTGTATTCATTTGTTTACAAGGCAGTAAATGGATGGATTTATAAATATGAGCCAACTTTGAAAGCAGTCCAATTAAAATTTTTCCAAAGTAATAATAACATCTTTGTCCAGCAGATGTATGCATGAACAGCATCTTCCAAAATAAGCTGCATTACACAAACTGTTCAATGGAGCAGGACCTGGTGTTAGACTGGATATTTACACACCTGCAACACATACTGTGCGAACTTTTTACAGAATGAATGGGCTTAGAGGATCACCACTTAGAGAGAGAGTCCCCGGCTGATATTAGCAGGAAGATGTGAGAACCTTCAAATTCTTAAGTATAAACTTTGAAATGTTATTTTATGTTATTGGTGTGGAATACCCTGGAATATCCAATACTTATGTGCACAGTGCTTCAGATTATATATATATATATGCAATGTCATGACTTGATTAACTAGTGAACAAATACTACCACAATATAGAAATTCGTTAAACAAGGGCAGAAACACAGACAATAGGTCTTTATGGTACATAGTTGACAAGTCTGATTCAAAGTTTAGGTTGCTGTCATGTTGAATTAAAGCACAGCAGTGTTATAAATGAGAGACACTTTCCTGAGGGAGGTCTGTTGGCGAGTGACTTACCTAATTCACACGGTCCTTTCTGCGCCTGGGTAACGGCGGGCAGTCCCTGCTGCAGAGCCTTCCTGCTCATCGCCTTCAGCTGGCACACATTGCCGTACGTCTTCCCGTCGCTGCCACACACTTTGTAGCCCAGTTTGCATTGGCAGACCCCCTTCGCCAGGCGCTTCCCAGCCGGGTGCTTGCACTCCAGCCCGTCCCCGCAGGGCAGGTCGTCCTTGCGGCCGCAGGGGTCTCCCTCGGCCCGGGCGCACACCAGGCAGCAGCTGCAGCGGTCCGGGACGTAGCCGCTGGGGCAGCCGGGGCTGGGGCAGCGGCTCACATCGCAGCGGGACGCGCACTTAGACCTGGGCTCGGCTGCGAGGCGCTGCTGCAGACACAGTAAAACTGCGGCAAATAGGAGCAGCTGCATCCTGGCTGTGAGACGGCAGTTGTACGGAGACAAGATTAGCTTGTAATGCAATGCGCTCAAATGGGGGGGAAAGACCAGTGCATTGGATGAGAAGCAAAGTCAGCCTTTGCTCACCGTTAATAACATCATCTTAACCTTGTGCCAAAAATGGTTAAATTCAAAAAAGACAAACGGCCACTGCTAGGGGAAATGTGCATCCCACCGCTGAAATAACGAAGGAGCTTCTGCACACAGAGGTAAAGCTCCTATTTGAAGGATTTCTGCATAAATTAGAAAAGAAGGAATTCAAAAGCTACCTGATCCGATAGGTACACTTGTGTTAGCCTTTGCATGTAAAGGAAGTTCATATTCACATGGTTTTACAGGCAAACACTGAAGTCCAGCAGCCCTGTGTGCATCCTCTCCCCACAGTCAGCCCTGCTCTGGTCTGAGTGTGCACTGCCTCCCTACACCCCTGCTGCAGCACTACCCTGTCCGGCCAGGCTGGCAAAGTCGGACCTAGTGCTCAAGAGCAAGAGGGTGGGGAAACTAGAGTGGTTCCCTGAAACGTTTTGCAAGACTTCATTTCAACATTAGCATCTATGTTTTTATATATTTACTATTTACTTCACCCAAGGCAATTTACTTTCACTACCTGACTGAACTTGAAGAAAAAAGTGACTTAATGGCAACAAGTGTCTCAGTTACCTTTCCACATAACTGTGAATGTCCCTCTCTCAGTAATGCATTGCTGTGTTTACATTGTTGTGCATAAAGTATTGAAATTGAACAGTAATCTCTGACTTCATTAAATGTGTTTTATGTTATGTTGTTGACAATGTCTGTGGCAAGCTGATGCTCTTTGTTTGGCCTGCGTCTGCCCCCATATTATTCTCATTCTTTCCTTGTCTGGAAGCGGATATGTAACAGGCCCTTTGTGTAATGGCTTGTAATTGCCTTCACAACAAATACATATGTGAGTTTAAAAACACTAGGTGAAAGTGCAGCCTTTGCTATGACATTGTTATTTACTGTAATGGTTCTTTTATTGTCCACTTAATTTACTAGGTTAATGTTTTCATTGTCGTTTCAGTCAGAAAAGTTTTTCATTGTCCATTTAGCAAAACTATGAGGAATGTTAAGTAATTCCCCCGAAGGTCTGAAGTTTAAATGTTTATTTTTAGACCCCTTTATGGTACATTAAGACTCTGGATAAATAGTTGCTGCAGATGTTATCTTAACCCCATTTTTTAGCACATTCTGTCTTCTGAATGCTTTGGAAAAGGCAAAATCATGACTAGTGAAAATGTGTGTTTGTTTCTTCAGTGAAGAGAGGCTTCTGGTAAATGGTATTTATTTTGTATAAGGGTGAACATGTTTATTTTTCAAATAAGATCCTCACTCAGCATCTGGGATAATAAGTGAAAAGCTTAGCAGAAATGGACTGTAGAAAAAGGCTTGTCATTCAGATGTGAGATACTTTTGGTTACAGTATCCTTTCTTGTAGGCTAAGGACCATTTAACACTAGGTATTAGCCCTTAATAAAATCGGGATTGTGAGATTAAACAAAACACATGACTCCATGGTAGAATTATTTCCTAGAAAAGATTTTCCATTACATAGAGTCGACACAATGTCACGTTCCATCTTTGCTTAAGTGGGGTATTTTTTAATAGTAAACACAGATATCTAAACTATCCTCTTGCAGAACTGACTAAACTTTACAATAAAATGTCCTGTTGCACATTGGGTTTATATTAAACAGGCCAAGTTTATACAATCTTGTGAAATGACCACTGTTAAATGTTGAAAGTGATAATGGCTCCAAATAGTGCCCTGATGAAGGCACTTTTTTGGCAATGTGGCCTTGGAATAAATCCAAGATTGCACCAGAGTGTGCAGCTCATTTCCTCATCTCCTGCCAAACACCTCTTTTCCACTGCCCACCTGACCTGAGAGGGATGGCATTCACAGGCCTGCTATTCATTTTTCAGCAAGCAGACATTGAATATTTGACCTCCAAACACATCTAAGTGCCCTTGTTTTTTTATCCTTGTTATTTTATTCTTGTTCTTGTTCTTGTTATTTTGTTCTTGTTGTTGTTGTTCTTGTTTTATTCTTGTTCTTATCATTTTATTAATGTTCTTGTTCTGGTTTTGGTTCTGGTTCTTGTTCTGGTACTGGTTTGGTCCAGTAAAAACCCAGTTAAATAAATGCATAATCAAATATAAAAAATAATGCTATAATTGCAACATGCTCTAGATAAGGGCCTCTGCTAAGAAATATTATTATAATTGTATATATAGTTATGGAAACAATCTGTGACCAGGGTGTGTTCTGTTAGGGGAAGTCTATCTATTGTCACAAATCTTAAGAGTTTTTATAGAGCATGTTTTATTAGATTTGGAGACAAACTGAACCAGAGAGGGAAATATCAACAAATCTAACCTTGTGAATGTTAATATTTTCTCTAGTTAGATACAGTTTCTTTATTTCTCCTATTTTGTACTGTCAGGTTTGTCTTAATATGTTGTAGTTTTCATAATGTATTTATGTGTGTATATACACTCACCTAAAGGATTATTAGGAACACCTGTTCAATTTCTCATTAATGCAATTATCTAACCAACCAATCACATGGCAGTTGCTTCAATGCATTTAGGGGTGTGGTCCTGGTCAAGACAATCTCCTGAACTCCAAACTGAATGTCTGAATGGGAAAGAAAGGTGATTTATGCAATTTTGAGCGTGGCATGGTTGTTGGTGCCAGACGGGCCGGTCTGAGTATTTCACAATCTGCTCAGTTACTGGGATTTTCACGCACAACCATTTCTAGGGTTTACAAAGAATGGTGTGAAAAGGGAAAAACATCCAGTATGCGGCAGTCCTGTGGGCGAAAATGCCTTGTTGATGCTAGAGGTCAGAGGAGAATGGGACGACTGATTCAAGCTGATAGAAGAGCAACTTTGACTGAAATAACCACTCGTTACAACCGAGGTATGCAGCAAAGCATTTGTGAAGCCACAACACGTACAACCTTGAGGCGGATGGGCTACAACAGCAGAAGACCCCACCGGGTACCACTCATCTCCACTACAAATAGGAAAAAGAGGCTACAATTTGCACAAGCTCACCAAAATTGGACAGTTGAAGACTGGAAAAATGTTGCCTGGTCTGATGAGTCTCGATTTCTGTTGAGACATTCAGATGGTAGAGTCAGAATTTGGCGTAAACAGAATGAGAACATGGATCCATCATGCCTTGTTACCACTGTGCAGGCTGGTGGTGGTGGTGTAATGGTGTGGGGGATGTTTTCTTGGCACACTTTAGGCCCCTTAGTGCCAATTGGGCATCGTTTAAATGCCACGGCCTACCTGAGCATTGTTTCTGACCATGTCCATCCCTTTATGACCACCATGTACCCATCCTCTGATGGCTACTTCCAGCAGGATAATGCACCATGTCACAAAGGTCGAATCATTTCAAATTGGTTTCTTGAACATGACAATGAGTTCACTGTACTAAACTGGCCCCCACAGTCACCAGATCTCAACCCAATAGAGCATCTTTGGGATGTGGTGGAACGGGAGCTTCGTGCCCTGGATGTGCATCCCACAAATCTCCATCAACTGCAAGATGCTATCCTATCAATATGGGCCAACATTTCTAAAGAATGCTTTCAGCACCTTGTTGAATCAATGCCACGTAGAATTAAGGCAGTTCTGAAGGCGAAAGGGGGTCAAACACAGTATTAGTATGGTGTTCCTAATAATCCTTTAGGTGAGTGTGTATATATATATATATATATATATATATATATATATATATATATATATAATCATTATTGTGTAAACTGTAAGTCACCCTGGATAAGGTGTCTGCCAATAAATACATACATAATAATTATTATTAATATTATTTCCCCACTGGTCATAGTAATTTTCGTACAATTTATAATTTTCTTTACTGGGAAAACACATCCAGCAGGACACATGCAATAATCCTACAGCATTTTGGGACCAGAATTCATAGAGATTCCTGACATTTCCTGCACAGCTCCTACAGGAATCCCAATAGGAAAGTCCTGCATGGCTCATTTCACAGGAAAAATAAATAATTCTTGAAGGAGACTAGTAGGATACTTGCAGAGCTAGGGAAAGATTTTTGCCCTGAAATAAGTAGTATTTCGTTACAGGCCTACTAAATTACCTCTGTGGGTAGAGAACATTTCTCCTTTACTTTATCCTTGTCTTTACAAATGGTCGATTTGTGTTACATTCTCTTTAAAACACAGTTCCAGGTGATTTATCTTTTTGTATACCCTGCTGGAGCTGTCAAATTAAATTCCACCTGACTCCTTGTTGAACAAAGGTCTACAAGGGATTGTTACTGGGCCAGGCATTTCATTTCACACCATTAAATTAAAGCCGGTGCTGGAAATTAGAGTGTTTTGTGCCGCTCTAAGGTCAGATACCAGTCTATATGACCTCATAATCCTATAGACAATGGCTAAGCCTTTGGGTATTGCTGCTTAGCACAAATCCCAGAGTTCGATAGCCATCTCTATCTCTATAACTGTCTGTGTTGGTACAGACTCAGCTTGCCAGTGGAGAACTGCATCCGCTGCGAGTAGTAATACAGACTGGATTCAAACAGGACATTATTTCATAATAAATTTCATCCCTGACTGTTGTCTTTTAGGCTCTGGATCACTGTGAGGTTAGTATTTTACAGGAGCTCTCCTGACTGGACACACGTGATTAATTGTAGTATTGTAACGCCGTCTGGTGGTGACTTTTATTAATGTCTTTTTAAATTATCTTAAAGCATTAAGAGATGGAATTAAAGTGGGTCATTTAAGCAAATAATTAGTTCAATTGTGTCATTAAGAGCTCAGGTGGAGCGAAAACCAGAAGAACCTCTGACCCTTGAAGACCACAGTTGTGCACCATGTCCAAAAACACATTACCAGCACTGTAACGCCTATCTGAAGCTTCACAAAGGTCATGAAAATAGTGTATGGAAATAAAAGAGGCGGTGATGCAGCTGTGAAAACACGCTTCAAATACTCCTAGCTGTGGGCTGAAATGTTAGGTCAGCTCAGAGGTCTACAACCCCACACCTGGAGGGCTATGGGTGGGGACTTCTGCTTGTCATTCCAGCTCAGCTGTGACCGATTAGACCAATTATCCTCTTTATTTGTGTTAGTTGACATGTTTTCCAAGTCTACTACTACTTTACTCATTGACCATTGACCATTTCAAGTTATCTAAACAAACTGCAGGATTATGGCTTTCCTGGACCTTGGCAGACACCAGCAGAGTCTCTCCAGAAGGCATCTTAGGTAATATAAACGGCATTTGACGAACATAAAATGAAGTAAATAAAAATCATATCATCAGGGTTAAGTTTTATTGCTAAAGCTATGTGTTGACATTAATAAAATGCCTTTCTTAATCTGTATGGTTTAAGGATAGCACTCCTTAATCTTTCAACACTGTACTTCTCCCTCATTTTTGGGATCTAGTACAGCTGCAGGTCAGAGGGTACAGTGCGTTACACTGACTCAGCATTGTGTGTCTGTGCATCCTTCAGAGCAGCTGGTCCCAATACAGCAGTGTTTAATTCAGCTCCAGACAAATGTAACAACAAACGTCTTCGTTTTTTTCTTCTCACAACATATACTTGAAGCATTCAATACATTATTTAAAAGTATCCATGTCGTATGCTATAATATGGTCTATATGGATAATCACCTATTCAAATGCATTCTACATTATCAACTGAAGTACATAAAAATACAAATATTTATGATACTAATTCTGGAGTTCTAAAAATGATTAATCAAAGTACAACACACCAGCGAAACTGTTTCAAAAGAAGTTGCGTGGATATTCAAACCACTTGTTTGTTTGTTGCATAGCATGAACACGAAGCTGTCGTTATTATGCAATCTCAGAAATGAGCTAAAGTGGGTATTTATGTATTTGTTTGTTTATTTATTTAGTGACACTAAGTCTAAGGCAGAGGAAAATGCAATAATGAAATACTTCTAACCTCTTCAATCATATTGCCCCATCTAGTGGTTTAGACTGAAATAGCAGAGATCCTTGAACCTGCAAAAAATATATTCTCTGTGCACAGATTGACCTGCATTTCTTATTATATTCCATACAGCGCAATATCTTGTCTACAAACATAAGAAAACTATCCTGGTTGAAGGTGTATCACAACAACAACAGTTTTCTTTGTGTAATTTAGAAACTTGTACATAGCAGCCTAGGATAGAGAACATTCTGGAACACATATGTGTCAATATGCTGTAATCTGATGTCTTTTCAGTATTTCACATCATGCACTGTAAGTCAGTGAGTTGTTTCTTTTGGAACAGATCCGCTTGCATTGCTTTGCTGCCCATCAAAAAAAAAAGAATCTCGCTGACCGGTGTGGTCTGGCAGCTCGCCAATCAGATATGAAAGTTGGGGATGAAATATTTCACTCCAAAATGTCTGTAATTAATTATATACTTGGAGTTTACTCCCTGCTTCCATTATTGATTTATTCTCTACATTTCAGAAAGTATTTTGCCATTGATTAATGAGTTAAGGACTCGTACATCTGATACACAATAAATGAATCTGTCACAACTTTGTCTAGAGGTGTAACTTAACAGATTCATTTGGATAAGTTTCCATGTGCCAGTAGACTCCTCTGAGCTATAGCCATCAACTGGAACTGAAAAATATAGATAATTTACAAGTTATTTCTTGTTGGGAAAAAGTTGCGGTTAAGTTAAGTGCATTTTATTTTCTACATGAAAGTACAAACCAATGGAAAGTTTACTCAGTTCCCGAACATCATTTATTTATCTTTGCAAGCATTGACATGGAAGACATTATATAAAACCTAGCTCTGGGCAAAGCTTTCTAAGGAAAGACACTTTCACAGCTGCCACTGTCAAATGTTTGAGTTATCAACGGCTTGACAAGCTATTTTTTTTCTTTCTTTCTTTTTTGTCGAGACCCTAAGGCTAAAAATACTTTGGTGGAGTCTTTAAAAACATAGATCCAAAATTTCCTTAATTAATTGAGATTCACACTTACCTACTTTTACTCCTGTCCCCCTCTGTCTCTCTCTTTCTCTCTCTCAGCATTTCTGTTTAAACGAAACCCATCTGTGATCTAAATAGCGGATAAGTGCGTCTGCCAATAAATACATAAAAATAATAATAAAGTACTCCATTTGCTTGGCCTTCGTGTGTTTTTTGAGCTAATGTATCATTTTCATGCAATAATATTCATTGCTGTCTGGGTTCCTTCAGTCACTGTAGGCCCCTTTTTCTTTTCAATACCAGTTTGTGATAAGGTTTCATACGTATATTTATGTTCCTATCGTTTGTTTGACTGATTTTCATATATACTATTTTATTTCCCTGTAACTGAAGTTGATTGGCATATTTATATGTCCAGTTACAGGATCTGTTTGCATTCTTGTTCTATATTGCATACTTTAAGGGAGAAGAGGGATTATTAAAACCTCATGCCAGTCAAAGCATGCTTGGGAGCACTTCAAATTCCTCGCTCCTCAGGTGAAAGGCAATCGCTGTGCCAAGAGTTTCATTTTTCGTGAGTGGCTTGGGTGGAGTTTCCACTTGAGAAGCAGGTACGAGAGGTGTAGGGTTTATATTTTAATGTATTGACCCGGATTGCATGGTGACCATAGGAGGTTTTCCTTTTCCATTATCAGGTTGAATTTGTAGTGCTAACTCATTGATACAGCTACCAGAACAACTTTCTGGAAGGCATAACACAGTGAAAAATATGACACATTGAGAGGTAGGTTATTTTCTTTTTTGGAACCCTCTATTTCTTTGTATCTCATTCAGTTAAATCATATTGATGATGATATTTGATTTTAATGTCTTATATTTTCAGTTGGTTACTGCAGAGAAACAGATATGTTTATTTTAGGGGCATTATGAAATGTTAGTTCAATTTCTGCTTATTCAGTTGCCTGTGTATCATATTGTTGGCTTACAATTGTCAGATATTTATGGTTTTGAAGGATAAGGAACAATACTGAATCCCTTTGCTTCTTACTACCACGCTAGAAGTGTCTTTAAAAATGCAATAACACATTTCTATTTGAAGGGCTGTGCATAATAATCACATATTATAGATTATACATTTTTTAACTTATCAGTCAATCCATTGCACAATCAATCCATTATTTTGACATTGTTCCTGAGGATTTTAGGATAAGTAATGTTGCAGTGTATTTAATTTTACTGTATGTAATTTTCTAGGGGAGTGGAAGAATTGAATATGAAGATTGAACTAATTATATATTTCCTAATTTTCTACTTGACTTTAATCGGTATGTATTTATATACTTTTTAATTTTTTTCATAATATATATTTTTTAAACAAAAAATGTGTATGGTGTCAAAGTGGGTGTTAATCTTCAAAATACAGGTATATGTATAAAAAAACACAATATTCATGTTGGCTAGTAACTGTCAGGGCAGGAATACTATGAATCAATGACAGTGTTAACAGAAGAGAAACCATAGTTTTAATTGTACTATAAAACATATGTATATATACTTTGACATGTGTATTTGATATATATGACTTTGAACTGGATTAGTTTACAAAGTATTTCACTCAACAACTGTATTTTAGTTGCCTATGGAGAAACCCTGCAGCACCTTATGGCCGATAAAGAAACAATAGTGAAAATATCAGCTTCTGGAAACTGTGAGTATGCATACCCTCATTATAATGTGTTTCATCAAGAACACATGATTTGGAGTAATGATATATATATACCTTGCTTTACAAATAGATATACATATTGATCTAGATCAGAGGTTCCCAGAGGGCCGCAGCAATTCAAAGACACATTTTTATGTTACTTACTTTTTGTAGTGTATGAAACACTTATACAATAGTTCAGAGTCAGTGTGCCTAATCAGAATACATACCTGTTTCTCATCGTTGGAGGTCTGTTTTCACCTGTGCTTCAGTAATCCAGTGTTCGGCAGCTGTGGACATCCTTCTACTCATGGATGGCTCATATAGTATTGGAAAGGGGAGCTTTGAAAGGTCAAAACATTTTGCCATGAAAATGGTTGATGCATTGGACATTAATCCTGACCGGGTAAGAACCACAACATACAAGAGTTCACATTTCGAAATCTGAAGTAACACTCGCTGGGAGCATAACAGCAATAATGACTAAGTGAGATGCCACATTGCGGACTCATTAAGAGATGCTGTTATCAGTTTGTGAAAAATTGACAATTGGGACAATCGTCCATAGGTCAATGCCTTAGAACAGCTGCTGATCTGCAAAGAAAACCAGCAGATTTATTGTCATACAGTCGGCCTCCAGGCATTTCAGTGAAACACAACTGTTGCTTATCCTGCATTCTAGTTCCTTCAACTTTTATTTTTATCCTCAGTTTTTTTGACTAGTTCTTACGTATGAAGAATCTTCTCTTGTACTTCAGGTTCGGATTGGAGTTATACAGTATAGTTCAAAACCCAAGTTGGAATTTGCTCTGAATGTTTACCCTACGAAAGAAGAAGCTAAAGAAGGAATTGGAAGTATTCATTTCAGGTGAGACCAACTCATATCTGCTTTACAATACATACAAAATACATATATTAATACAATAAAGCTTACTGTCAATTAGTGGATGGGGAAATTATCCTTGAATTACAGCATTTTATAAAGCACTGTTATGCAAAATATATATTTTTAAATGTTGGAAATATATGTATTTGTTTAAGAGGGGGGAGTACAGCAAGTGGCCGAGCCATTAAGCATGTCCTGAGGAAGGGGTATCCGGGGGGGAGAGAGGACACGCCCAAGATCCTCATCCTGCTCACCGATGGAAAATCACAGGACAACGTCATGACTTCAGCCACCTTTGCCAGGAAAAGTGGAGTCAAACTGTTTGCAGTAGGAATCAAATATCCCAAGTACGTTTACATTTCATATTAGATGATGTTTCTCAGTAGACTATATTACACCCTGGAATGCATAGAACTCCCAAGTGAAAGCGGAAAAACCTGTCCTCCCAAGATTTCTGCAATTCAAGTCAAAGTCTCTACAAAAAGAACAGATTGAGAAATAGAAAAGTGTTGCAGTGATGTTTCAGCTGTTTTCAGTCTATATATTAATCACTAACACTAGAACTCTGAAATGCAATAAAGTGTGCGAATGCTGTTTAATAGCAACCTGTAAAATGCTCAGTCTGACACACTGCAACTCTGTCCCTGCAGGTGGGAGGTTCTGCACAGCCTGGCCAGTGATCCCAGCGAGATGTATGTTTTCTTTGCTGAACACTATAATGATGCAGTCAATGGCCTTGTCACAACTTTAACCCAGATATCAGTTTGCAATGATGTCCATCCTAGTAGGTGATTCTTTACTTAGATTTAAGGTTTATATTTTTAGATTATATATATATATATATATATGTATATGTATATATATATATATATATATATATATATGTATATATATGTATATATATATATATATATATACGTATATATATATATATATATATACGTATATATATATATATATATATATATGTATACGTATATATATATATATATATATATATATATATATATATATATATATATGTATATGTATATATATATATATGTATATATATATATATATATATATATATATATATATATATGTATATATATATATATATATATATATATATGTGTATATATATGTGTATATATGTATATATATGTGTATATATATATGTGTATATATATGTGTATATATGTATATATATGTGTATATATATATGTGTGTATATATGTGTATATATGTATATATGTGTATATATATGTGTATATATATGTGTATATATATATATATGTATATACAGGTAGTGGACATAATAATGGAAACACCTGGGTAAATGAGGGACTACAAGTATATTAAAAGTAAGGGCTTCCACACAGGTGTGGTTCATGTGGAAATTAAGCAAATAACATCCCAGCATGCTTAGGGTCATGTATACAAATGATTTGCCTATAATTATGGCTAACATGGCCATATTTATTTTTTGTTATTCACATTTTTGGATGTTTCAGCAGATAAGTCTGTTCAAAGTTTGGAATTTGGATCTATTTAATTTCTCATACATATTAATTTTTGCCGCGTGGGATGAAGTATCGTTGCAAAAATGATACCTTTTGAAGTTCCGAATTAAAGATAAAGGGTGTAATTTATTAAACAGCTTAAAAGATAACCAGATTAATTGAAGGTGTTTGAATCTTTGTATATATTCAGCATGTAAAGTGGAGTCGCGTTACTGCCTGAGATCCACTGTAGAGGCTCACAGACAGTTCCAGGGAAATCATGTTTGTTGGAAGAGAAAAAGCAAAGCACAGCATGGAGGACCCATGGCCAGTATATGTCCTCACTATGGGTAAGTCCATCGTATGTTAAACCAGTCCTAGAGCTGTTTTTAAATAGTATACATTTCAATTCATTATTACTCTATAGGGTGAGAGAAACATATATCATTTTAAAAGATGATGTTTAAATGAAGTAATAATAATTTGGTGTATGTTATTTGGATTCAAAAATGAAAAAAAAAAGATTTGATTTAAAATTTCTCTGAATTGCAGATGGAAACGCATCAACACTACAATACAAACTCGATGTCACAGGACAGTGTGTCCAGGTACCAAAACTGCTGGCATAAATCTTTATTTGAACAGTGTATATATCTTTATAAAGTTGTATAGAATCTGTATACAAGGTAACATATTCAGCCTTTCTCTTAAAGGTGAAATATGTGATTTGTAAACAATAACCAACTCAATAACTGAAACATAGCATAGAGTTTTCATTTCAATTTGTGCCTTCCCATATGCCTTTTCCTGCCAATATACATGGCAGATTGCATTCTGTGTAACCTCTGTTCTGGGAACAAATTCCTCTCTGTGGTCATAGACCCCTGTGAGTCCGGCCCATGTTTAAATGGAGGCACCTGCATTACAGAGAGCGTGGACGACTTCAGCTGCCTCTGCCCACTAGGATACGGAGGAGACCAGAACTGTGGTAAACACACCTGCGAATATAATGAAATAATAATTATGCATATCCAAATTATAGCTTTTCATTGTTTCTTGGAGGTTTACCGATTATTAAAATAATTAAAATGCCTGCATATGCTAATGTACAATAAGAAATATGAAAAAGCTGTATCTTTGCATACAGTCCAAAGTTATCTACAAAGAATGTAAATTGTACAACATGGAATTGTTGAATGGTTTGATGAGTGAAATCATTTGCATCTGATGTTGTTTTCTCTTTTTCTAACAGCTGGAAACCGGTACCTTAGTAAGTATCCAAATACACTATGAAATCCATTCCAAATGTTGTCCACAACTGATGAAATATAACTGAACTTGCACCCTTTAGTACCTGCAGGGCTAGTGGACTGTGCAGTGGACCTGCTGTTCTTGTTAGATGGATCCTGGAAAATGGGCCTTGAAGGGTTTCTCGTAGCCCGAGATTTTGCTAAGCGATTCGTCCAGACCGTCTTTGCATCTTCAGCCAAAATCCTGGTCGGGGTGGCGCAGTATGGGGACGAGGTGAATATGGAGATCCCCATTGGTGGCTACGGCAGTGTCTCAGAATTGACGAAGGCCATCGACAGCATCCACTTCCAGGGAGGCAATACATTCACAGGGAAAGCGCTGAGCTACATTGCAGAGAAGGGATTCAGAGCTGTGGAGGGTTCGAGAATGGAGGTGCCCCATGTCCTCATAGTCCTCTCTAATGCCAAGTCACATGACGCGGTGACAGCTGCAGCAGAGCATGCCAGGCAGAGGGAGCTCTTCATTCTGACTGTGGGCAGCAGCAGGCTGGTCCCTGAAATGAGCCTCATCACTGGGGATTCCCAACTGGTCTTTACATACGCACAGCCACAAGAGTTATACAAAAAGGTACAAGAAGTGAGAACAACAATGTGTGGATTAAACACCCCAGGTGAGCAGAAACCTTCTTCTAAACGTTGATGTTAGAGAGTAGAAAAATGGGAAGCTATAGTTCATTACTAAGCATGATCTTTTTTCACTTTGAACAATGAACCATTTTTAATTTGTGCTCATAGGATACCTGGTGTTTCAGCATTGTAAATAAGTGTATCTGTGAAATTGCTAATCCATCTTTATTAACCAATGTGTTTTTAAAAGTAGGATATATCGGATATATATATGTGAATCTATGAAGTAAAAAAATACAATAAATCCCCTTTTTCACTATGCAGGTTGCTATTCAAAGACTTTGGATCTGGTATTTGCAATAGATGCATCTAGTAATGTGGGACGACACGACTTTCGTCAGATCAAGATCTTTGTTAAGAATGTTATTTCCCAGTTTGACATTGACGCTGAGCTCACCCAGATTGGAATGGTGATATACAGTGACAAGCCTCGAACCCTGTTCCACCTCGGCCATTTTGACAGCGATAGGAAAATGAAGAAAAGCATCAGCCTGGCCCCTTACTTAGATGGAAGTGCTCAGACGGGTGTGGCCCTGAAGTATGTTTTGAAAGACACCCTGAGTTTCAAGAAAGGAGCCAGACCAGACGTGCATAAGGTGGTGGTTGTTATTACAGATGGCCAAAGCACAGATGATGTCATTCCCTTTTCTCATCAACTGAGACAAAATGGAGTCACTGTTATCTCAATAGGGCCTGGGGCAGCCCAGTCCCAAAGGCTTCTGACAATAGCAGACAGTCCCAGATTTATGATTCTAGTACCTTCATATGAACACCTGAAGCATTACGCAACAAATCTCGTTCGTAAGATTTGTGAAGGTAAGGACTGTATCTGCTTCTCCTCAGTCACACAATTTCTACACAACTTAGTATGACATTCGGATTTAAAATGTGTGAAACCAAAAATAATTTAGAAAGCAATATGTACATCCAGACCAATATGAGAAATATAAATTCAAAATATAAGTTTTTGTTTTTATCTATTATAGGTACACTTGTATTCAGTTCACTCTGCAAAACAATCTAAAGCTTTACCTTTTTTGCATTCATCCTAATCACATCTTCTGCATGAATGGATAGGCTTGGTGTTAAAAAAAAACTATGTTTTTAAATTTATTCTCTGGCAATCCTTCCCTCAGAAACAGCAAAGCACTGACAGGCAAACTTCATAAACCTGTATCAATGTTTAACTACAAAAAAAACAACTTAAGAATCTGTCAACAATGTATTAACCTTTGTACAAAGAGGTTTGCTCATATTCAGCTTTTGTTTGCAGACAGCAGGGCTTCTGCCAATGTGTGTCAACCAAACCCCTGCCTGAATGGAGGTGTGTGCCTGCAGAGAAACAAAAGCTACAGCTGTGAATGTTACGGCTGGGGAGGAGCGCATTGTGAACTATGTATGTGAAACCTGCTTTTCACCTTCCAGCAGCACTCAACACCAGTGTACTGTAGCATTTATTTTACAAAGCACTATATGCCTCACATTCTCACGCTGGGGAATAAAGTCCTCCCAACTACTTGAAACATACACTACAACTCCACAATGTCAGAACCAGCTGATGCACCATTATCTCCTGTTCTTTTTTAGTATAGAACACCATCCATAGCAGAGTTGGAAATTTTAACACAAAACAGAAATTGTGATAATAATCTTGCATGTTCAAAAAGTGGTATGTGATATGTGATATGTGGTATGTTTTCAGGACCATCACAGGAAAGTGTTTTCTGGCCGTGACATGCTGAGGAGCTCCTTGGCTGATGCAAACGAAGGTGCGCACGTCACACATCCTTGCTAATAGTTTTACATTTTCCCACAAATCATAACTTGTGGAGAATAGAAAGACAGAAATAATGTGGATTTAACTTACATGGATACATCTGGAGTGACGCAGGTCCAGTTGATTATTTACACTGTAGTGACTCAGATTGTGTGCATGGAAATAATGATGCTAGAATACCAGATACCAAAGCATAGAAAAATCATCTAGAAACATCTGCCAAGATTGAATGAACCACAGGCTGTGGTGTGATGGATAAGATTTTTGTTAAGATTTTCAAATACCCCATGACCTCTACATTTGATTTATTATATTTGTAATGTTATTTTCTAATTTGTATATTGCCCAAAATGCATACATCTTTGTCTGAGGTCTGCAAATCAGAGATGTTCCTTGTTTGTGTTACAGAAGTGAAACTTGAAGAATTAACAACCACTACCTCCCAACTACTCCCTATCCATGGCACTTAAAAAGACAGATTTCTTTACACATCTACATTCTCAGTGATGAGTGTTATTTTCTGTACTTAACAATTGGATATGACAACTCTGAATCCTACGTTTGCCTGTTGGTTATGAATTATTATTATTATTTATATTATTACATATTTTACAATTAAAATAAAAGTTGAAAAACTACTGGAGTGTTTCTGCTATTGGCTATTGACTTATGTGGCCCTGAGTGAAGCAGGCAAAACTCTGTATCTGCTTTGTCCTTGTCTGAGCCCTACAGCCATCTCGTAACTCTTTGTTTGGGACGCCATAACTCCTTCTTATTAGCACTGTGGAATGTGCTTGCAGGCGAAATAATACAAACCAAGTCAGTAAATGGTTGAAAAAAGACACCCCTATTTAACAAGGCATTTAGGTAAGAGAGAGGGTTCTCTTTGCTGTGGCTCCTGTAAGCATTTCGTGAAATGTGGTATAAGCTGCATGATCTGCATGTTTTTCTAGGATATACAGCTTGAATCACTTTATTCTGAAAAAAACATTTGTTAATTGTTTGGGATGCACAGAGCTCTCCCTCCTCAACCCTGTTAATACTGGTGTGCCGTTATTAATAAAAACTGATTTTCCGATGGGTACACTGTGCAGATTATACTTCATTTAATGTATTCTTCAGAGGTAGGACCTGCACACGACAGGACAAAGAAAATGTATTCAATGGTCTGAATATGATATTTGCACATTTAATGATTAAAAAAATGATATTACATTCTCAAATTTTTTATTTATTAGGCTCAACCCACACATACATGGAAAATACTAATAATAATAATAATGTAGCTTGATTCTTACTAACCACGGAGTCAAAAGAAAATTAACACCTTTTTAAAATGTCACTTCTACATTTAAAACTTTAAAAAGCCTTTTGATTTGTATTGGTAGATACATGTTTAAAGGCAGTCCACCTGCAGTTTAGTCTGCTAAAATGTAGGTATGATAAGCAGTTTCAATGTGCTGACCAATGTGGTAAACAAAGGCACAAACGATTTGCTGCTGATGTGATTACTGAACCAATCTATTCTCATTTACTAACAGCAGTTTACCTGTACAGACATTATTTTACATTATTATAAGACTATTCCCATAGTCTAATCTTGACCTTGTTCAAAATGCAACACTGTCTGTAATGTAACAAAAGGTCACTGAAGCCGTAACCCAGAACTTGGATATATTCTGAACCCTTAACATGTGAACTATGAAGTTGCTTGATATTAAATGAGCAGTTGAGATCTCTCTCTCTCTCTGCTTTGTATTTTGTATCTGCACTTTGGACAACCTTAGAACATATTTGTGTTTGAATGCCAACTGATACACAAAATATTAAGGCCTGTTCAGGTTTATACAATACTTTTTGTCTGCTGTAGAATTTGTGTTAATCCAAACATTCACGCTATAAAGTAAAATGACTGCCCAAAACAGATCTACGGTTCAGTGTAAAATACCATAATACATCCAATAAATCAGTAAGCATGCAGAGTGACCTTCTGAACAACTATCCATCAATCTGAAACATTAAAAAAAATCGCACCTATAAAGATTAAAAATAAATATATGCTTCTTTTCACAGTACTTTTGAGATCACACCAAACAAACTGCACTGAATGAATGCACCCATCATGCTCCATTATGTCACACTTTCCATCTGCTTAGAGCTGTGTTACCTTACACGGTCACTTCCAGAGAGGCCCAGCTCTCAGGGACATGTTTTATACTGGGACACGCTCTGGTAATACTGGTCTGGTGACAGGTTGATCCTGCGCACGTTCAGGTCGGCAGCAAAGACTCTGGCCTTCTGGTAGAAGAAAAGAGAGAGCTCTCTGTTGATGAGGAAGTTGTGGTAGATAGTGGCCAGCCGTGTGCACAGCTTCAGCTGAGATTTCTTATTGCCCAGGTCCATGGCAGCTGCCAGAGCCAGGTGGTAATACCCAGCAGCATCGAAGGGATCCTGTATGCAGGTGAAGTAGAGAGGAGTGTTTAATGGGCACACAATCTGGTTCAATAACTGCCTCACTGGGATCCCTGACACGCAATGCTGGATACAAACTACTATTCAGACAGACAACACTGAATGAATGGAATGTTAATGGGCAGCTGCATGATAAATATTTGTATAATTGAAAGAAGAATCAAAAAGTCCTTCACCTTTAGATCATAAAAAATCATATCCCCAAGTGTTTGATACACCTTTACGTAGTACAGAGTCTCCTCATCGAATTGCAGTGGGGAGGAGCAGAGGGACAGTGCTTTCAGGTAGTAGTGCTCCGCCAACTCGTACTGTCTGAGGCAATGGTACACAGCGGCCAGTCGGTGAAACGCCACCCTCTCGTTCAGCTGCTCACCTGTCAGCACAGTAACACAGCATTACCACGCCAATATTACACTGACTAGTCGACAAAACACAATGCTTATTTATTTCAGTCAGGGTGAATACCAGCTCACTCACCAATCACAAATTCAAATCACAATACCTGATGTTGGCTAGCATCCTCTATCAAACAAAAAGCTAACCATCATGCATTGGAACTGGAGATTGTGCTTTTTTATGTCATGTTTTAAAACCTCTTCCTTCCTTAAAGGTTACAGGATGTTCATTACATCTGTGATTTGTGCCCCCAGCTCATCAGACTGGTTAAACTAGTTCTTTAAGAATTAAGGTAAATATGAAATGAGGATATGTATTGAATGCAGCTTTTCTTGATTGTTAGCTAACTGTTAAAAGTTAGTTCCCCACCTGAACAATCCCTTTATGTCATTTTCTTCAAGAAAATGTTTTCACATGACTTAACAAACGGATATGTGTAATTTAATGTGAGACATACCAAACCAAAAACCATTGCAGGTTCAAGACCTCTAAGGGAAGCTGATAATAACCCCACAAACCAATCATATAAAGTTTTACTGGAAGCGCAGTGTTGTTTCAGTGTCGAAAGCTGTGCTGCTGTTTTACCCAGGCTGATGCTGATGGCCAATGCAGCTTGTGCATGTTCCACAGCATCCCCATAGAGCTTCATCTGCATCAGTAACTCCACCAGCTTGTTGGACAGCCTGAGTTGGGCCCTCACATTGCCCGTCTTCATTGCGATCGGAAGCGCCCTGTCCTGAAACGTACAAATCTCTGTCATACTCCACCTGACCATATTTGCGCTGATTAGCTTTCCTGCATTAGATTTTGTGTGAGGAGCATAAAGCTTCATAATGTAATGTTCATGTATTGTAATTGCTTGTTATAAGCCTGTATAGCAATTTTATGACACAATAATTAATAGATTTTTCTGATTCAATGTGAAATTCAGGAATAATACAAAAATATATTTAATCCTACCCTGTAGAAAAGAATGGCTTTGTCTCTGTCCAGAGACCCATTGAAAAACACATCCCCTGCAAGTTCTAGCAGCTCCAAATTAAAGTACATATCTCCAGTGCTTACACCACAGTCCTGCGCAACCTGCAGGAAACCAGGAGACACAATGATAATGAACTTTCACAGGTTGGGATATTGTCAGTATCAGGAACTTGTGTAGAACATTTTTCTAAGGATAATAAAAAACAGATTTGCCATTAATTACCAAGAATTAATGTAACATCTCTGCTTTGGAACAGTTAGGTGTGCTCAAAATCTTTAATTATGTTTTACGGTATGCCAGGGAACGGTATATTGAATGGAGTGACCCACAAGAGGATTCACAAGAACCACATACCTGAATGTAAAGGTCCACAAGCTCGTTTTGTTGCAGGATGTGGTAGATCTTCCCAGCCTGAAGCCATGCATAAGCCTCTTTTTCTTTCTTTTTAAGATCAATGAAAATGCCAAGGCTCCTCTTGGTGTACTCTAGAGCAGATCTATATGCTCTAAAAGAGAAGGATTGAATCAGCAACAACGATTCACTGATGAAAGCCTCTGAAAGTTGTAAGCATGACTAAGTACACAGCACGCAGCTACAGTACTAAAGGTAGAACTGTTATTTGTCAAGGATATTTGTTTATTTTGCCCATGTTTGCTGATGTATTTATTCATAACTGAAATGGACAGCAATTATTATTTTTCCATTTGTTCTTTACCCAACTTTAAACCCACTCACCTTTCAGTGCCTAAACTGAAGTATAGTTGGCTAATGGTTTCCAGTATTTCTCCTTCCTGATTCTTGTCACCTGCCTTTCGAACTAAAGACAGCTGGTACTCATTGTAGATTATGCATTGGGCCTGGTTAGGGTACACCGTGTTGTAGAAATGGCTCAGCTGTCTAGTGGCTTGGAGCTGGCCTGTGCAAAAAGAGCATCGCAGCATTAACAGAAATGTCAAATCAGGGAAACAAAGGGTAGACACAGAGCAGACAAACAATTTAGAACTGTTTTAGAATGTAGTTGGACTTGGAATGGGAGATGCATGATTCTTAAACGTACGTTAACAAGTTAACATCCCTCAGAACATGTTATTTAATCATATGTGAATTCATTTAACAAAATACATTTATGACACCATAGTTTGATATGTCCCCTTAAGCCGTTTTTAAAACATCTTGTAAGATTTTGGAATCAAAATCAACTTGAATTATTTTGACTTTAATGCAAACGTCGAGAAAAGCAAAATACATTCATGCCTCCAAAATAAACTCAGCAGGAATATGCAACCATTCCTTTACTACCATGAATTATTTCTCTTAGGAAATTGAGCTGTGACACCCCTAATATAAAATAATGTTGTTTCAGCTGTTCAAATCCCCAAATCTGTCAGCTGAAGACAGATGGGCTTCAAATCATATAAAATCAGTTGCAGCCACCTTGTTCTGTACTATGTGAGTATGGTGAAGACCTCCTGTCAAAACTTAGTTACAAAGGCAATATTGTCTGCTAACTTTGCCACCCCAGGGTTCCCTGAACATAGGGGAAGGTCAGGCTCTTCCGAGTAAATGGCAATGAGATTATAGGCCTTGTTTTTCCTATTTTTAACACAATGTTTTTGAAGCCTAAGTGTTTTTATGGTCCCTCAATCAAAAGTGCCCTGACAAAAAAGAAGAACAAGAATGTATATCTGAAACACAACTAAACATTAAAGGTATAATTAAATACTGTAATTCAATTAATTAACTTATCCCTTGGTGCCTCTTCCTAGAAATCCACCCACAATGCGCCTTTAAAGCAAATCACTTTTAGTTATTATTGTTTTAAAAAGTGACACAATTGACATCTTCCTTCTTGATCCAAGTCTAATAAAATAAAAGACAGTACTTACAGTCAGTGAGGTTTGCCTTGATCGCCATTAGAAAAGCCCATTCATAATAAATCCTCCCCTTTTCAAGTTGCATCCGGCTGACATAATACTGGCCAAGCTCAAGCAGGACCGTTATGAAGTTAACCTCGTGGGTCACATCCTCAAGCTCCGAAAAAAGCTCCACTGCTTTCACCAGGCTCAGCTCTGCTAGGTCTCTAGTGCCGGTATGCAAGCACAGGAAGCCGAAGTTAGCCTGTGCGATAGCCTGGTTATGCTTGAACTCGCACGTGTGCATTGCTTTCTGATAACTCTCGGCCGCCTGCTTGATGTCACTGCTGTACTTCAGAGCAATGCCACTCATGTTGTAAACCACCCCTTTCTGAAGGTCAGTGCAGGTTTCAGAAAAGGACACTAGCATGGAGGTCAATATATCCAATGCGAAGTGGTGCTGGTTATTTAAAATGTAAAGCCATGCCAGGTAAATTAAAGCATTCACCGCCTCAGAAGAGACTGGCCACGATTTCTTGTCAATGACAGCATGCATGTACCTAATGGCCTTGTCGAACATGCTGTGACGTTGATGCAGCTGGGATAAACACAAGGAAAGAGTCTGGCAAGGTTGTTGGTCTTCCCTGTCTACTGTAAAAGAAAGAGCTCGCCGAAGGTAAGGTGCAACCTGCGTAGGCACTGATATGCCACATTTTCCTAAACTGTACAACCTTGGTGTGTTTTCTATGACAAAGCCAATCCCTCTTAAACAGTCCATAAAGGTAGCACTAGAGTGCAAGGAAGCATGCTTGATTGAGCTCACTGATAGGTGTGGGAGATATTTCTCACTATAAACTTGACCCAAAGCCAGATAACAGTCACTGGGTTTTTCCTTGCTTATTAAAGAGAATTCCTTGGCTAGAATTTGCAGTCTCTCAATGAAAGGCAAAGCTCTCTGGCTCTGGTTAAGTCTTGTGTAGAGCCGGGCTAACAGGAAGCAAGTCCTTGCTTCGGCCACCTTGTTCTGAGCCAGGACTGCTTTCTTCAAGATGTATTTTAAGATCTCAGGCTCCTGCTCTGTGCTGCAGATATAGTTGGGAATTCCCATCAGAAAGGCAGCTATCCGCTCAAAAGTGGTCAAATATTTATCTTTGTTCTTCTGCTTTAGATAGATGGCCCCAAGGTTGGTGTAAATAGCTTTTAACAAGAATATATCCATGAACTGTTCTTTTGCAACACTCAGAGCCTCCTCGAAGTAGACCCTAGCTTGGGAGAACTTATACTTCTTGGCACACAGCTTCCCCAAGAGGAAACAGATTCTCGTCTGAGCCCAGTGGGACTTCTTCTTTCTCGCCATCTCCCTTGCCAATCCCAAATAGGACACCAGTTCTTCGTCGTCTGCGAAGCCTTGGAACATGGAGTGAAGAAACAGCAAGGAGAAGTCATAGAGGTCCTTGAATTCCTGTTTGTATTCACTGCAGTTGAGGAACTCGAGCAGCGACTGAAAGCTGTCGGGGCTGTGATTGTTCTCGTCTTCACTGTCCACAGGGAAGCAGGAGTCTCTGCGCTCGCTGAAGGGCTGAGAGTCGCCATGCTCTGCTTGTCTCTCTTCGCTCTGTGTTACACTTGGAGTAACATGAGGCTCCTTCACTCCACTCAGAAACACACTTATTTTACTCTGCAACTCCTTTCTCATTGGATCGCTCTCATTACTGGAAGAGGCAGATGCTGAAAATAAAGTATAGATGTTAACATATATCACATCATAATCTATACATTAATTCAAACCTATAAATACAATGCAATACAATGCTTGTCAATATTGTGATAATATGTGTCAAGTAATGGGGAAAACTATTAGTTACATTTACTGTATTCTAGCTTTTTCTTTGATTCAATTATTATACAGGCAAAGCATTTCTGAGATAGCAGTATGAGGAACTAACATCTAATCATTTAGATTTCCTTTATTTATTTAATTTTAAATAATTTTAAAAGCATATTCTTCAGGTGCAAATACTAGATAATATAACTTAGAAAACAGGTTTACTACAAGCAGGGATAGGGATTCTTACATTGTCTTGATATATGTGGAGAATCTGGTATATCAAGTTTATCTGAATAAAAAATATGGAAAAAACAATCAGATTAATGATGATGATGATTTGATAAATCATATAAAATATATAATAACATGGTTTCCCTGAATATTATTACTGTATTTTATAGCCACTCTGCTTAGAAACACTATATCTATTCCTGATGGAAGTTAGCATAAACCTACTAAACCTAAACCAATTAAAGCACTGTATTTAGGGGCTATTTCTATAATATAATGCATGATATTGATATTATCCATTAGTATATGCTCAAATTAAAGATTATTCCTTTGTCACCAAATGGATTAACTTAATTCACTAACCAAGCTTGTAAACGGCACCAATGTCTGTTTGTGAAATTTTTTTAATCAGATGAAAGGTTTCTTCTTCAATGCACTGATCTTTAAACAAAGATCTATCTTCCCCCTTTAGAAAAAATTCAGATGATCTGCCAAAAAAAAAAAGTATTGTTTGCATTGGACATTAATGTCTATAAAGAAAAACAATTAAACATAGTGGTATAGGAGTGCATTCAAATTAAATGGCACAAAGATAATTAAAATAAGAGCAAAACAAGATGCTATGTAAGTCCAAACTGAACTAAATTTAACAAATTTAACAAAGTGTTTTGGGAGAAAGGCAGACGTCAGGTATATCATATAGCTGCATGAGTTCTTCACTTAGACTGGGTACCTTTGGGATTCATTTCAAGACTGAGTTGGTGATCATTTTATTTATATAAGAATATATTCTATAGTTGTTGAAGTGAGTATCGTTCTTTAAGACACTCTAAAACCTAATTCATGTTTGTTTATTTATTTTTATTTTTTTAATACCACATCATCTTTAATTAATATGATAAATATCAGGACAAATCCTTGCAAAGATGCCAGGCAGTCTACACTGAGGTATTAGAAGCCTAAGACAAATACATTTTTTTGGCTAAACACTTAATACAAATATTATGATCAAATGCATCCAAAGTAAAGCAATATTATTACAAGTAAGTGGAAAACTCCACCATATAAATATAAATGTTTTGTGTTAAAAAGAGTATAAATTGACTTACTCGTTAACAGATTCGCTTGGCTTTACAAGGCTTGTCTTCACCAGTCCAACCCTTCCAGTTTCTGCATGCTTTCCCACAAACCACTCAAAGCACGAAACTAGAAAACCCACAATTTCAACACAATCGCCACGTTCAAAGCTGAGTTCGTCTGGCCCACAGCCTTCATACTCCACCACAGCCAGGCAGGAGCCCACAGCTAGGAAAGCAAAGGAGGAAAATACCAGTCGGTTGGGGCACTTATTTCATCCACATGTTGTTCAGATTGGAGGCCATTTATGAGCAGTTAGCAAACGCTTTCTCATGTGGTCTGAAGATAAGTGTCATATCCTCTGACTTTGGATTTCACACTATATCAGAGACCCTTTTTCACCACCTAAACAACTGAACCCTGGATTGCACCTTTATTGCTCTATACTTGAATGCCTCTTGTATTAGAATGAAAGGGGTTACTCTATAACACACAGATAAGTCATTATATTTTGAAACCGGGGTGGTGAGTACAATAAATGTGGATCGTGTGATGCCAACATTTTCTGCAAACTGATAAGAGTGAGTTTTTCTTACCAAACTGAAACGGAAATTCACAAACCATTTCCCCAGTGCTCATCAGGATGTTTTCAGGGCACGATTTAAGGAACCATCTAAAAAAGAAATACAAATTCACTTTTTAGTATTCCTTACAACACATGCAACCACAAAAAGCGCAGTGTTTCTCATGATGCAGTTTATTGTGTATGGATGACACAACTGTTTGTTTTATGTCTGCTTGATTAAATATTAAAATGTTGAAACAATCATAGCATATCATTTTATTATCATTTAAATTTTGTTTTTTAAATCACTGTAATTGCAGCTATGTTAACACTCCAGCATTAAGACATTTTAGGCTCCTTATTGTAATTCATTTAAGTATGTTTTTATTTCAATCTAGTAATTACTTTGGCTGCTAACTAGAGAAAACTGTTTCTGAAAACATTTCTATCATTTTCTCTCACAATTCCAGAAGCCCCTTTGTGAAGCCGTTTTCAAACACTAATCTTCTTCCCCAGTTCATTTTAAAACCCATACAACTGGAATGAGAAACAGGAGACTCCCCAACAACACAAGTACGGACCCTGTACACAACCCTGCTGGACGGACTACACTCCCATGAACACATAACACAAAACAGTTTAAGCACAAATATGAGAAATATGATATGAAAATGACATTTCAGTTGTTTATTATTACTCAAACCTCAAACAGGGGTTTCATTTAAATCACATTTATTAACTCCAGACACTTGCCAAAAATATTAGTAATTAAAGTACTGTGGAGAAATATCCAGAAATCTCATCTTGTACCTCTGAGGAGCATTTACAACACATGTACATTTGCACATATTATTCATTTTGACAGATTTGTTACTGAGGATTTAAAGTCTCTGGTGATGTTAATATAATGCTATACATCATTAACCACCACAATATCAAATACTACAAGGCATATTAAATCAATTTCCAATTAATGTGCACTCATTTAGCAATTCATATGAGGGGTGTGTAGGCTACATGCACAACTCAAGCTGTCTGAAGACATTAGGTAGGTGCTGAGATCAACTGAGCTCTACTTACTGATGAAATGGGATAACTGGCTCCAATGCTGGCTTGGAAATGGACCCTCTTGAGCCATCGGCCAGTGACTGTACTGTCCATTCAGAGCCACTGGACGGGGGTTCAAAGATGTGTATGTGTCCCTGGTCCAGCAGCAGCTCACAGCCTGAGGACATGCTCTCGAAGACTTGATTTTCAGTGCACTTTGCAAAGAAGGATTCTGAGAAGGATATCAGCTGTTTTAAAGGCAAGAACTCCACAGGCCCTCTCAGAAGAAACCAGTGTACAGTGGAAGTCAATGCTACCATTTATGGCACTTCAGTATCACACAAACCTGAGCATAAGAGTAGTCGTAATGGACACTTTAGAAAAACCATGTATGCCACAGTAATACTACAAAAAATATAAATATATAAGAACTATATGAATTTCAGACATCCCGGATTACAAATATGAAAATACCTTTAAATAAAGTCTAACTACTTATTGAATTGATACATGACACAGCAATCTAAAAAGAAGAACTGTCATGTGATAATACCATACCATTTGTGGAATATTATTATTATTATTATTATTTATTTCTTACCAGACGCCCTTGTCCAGGGTGACTTACAAAATATAAGAGCAATATGAATACATTAAGGCAAAGCTAAGCTGGAGTAGAAAAAATGTTTACCTTCCTGCATCAGGATCCCTCTGTACATTAAATGTAATGCTTCCTCATTGATTAGGACTTCAATTCCAACATCCTCGTCATCCAGGTGGCTCAACCAGAAGACTTGGTCAAGCAAGAGATTCTCCATGCAGTGCCCAAGGAAGCCTAATGCCATATTTAGACAAATGTCAGATGCCACTACAGTTTCAACAGGTTACAGTTTTCAAAAACACATCAAACTTTTTCAGCAAGAGTGGACACAAACAAAGTATCAATACAGATATGTAAATAATGGATTAGTTCAAGATTGGGTTGTGACATTTTTCCAACGTTGCATTATGGGATACATTCCAGAAAAAAGAAAAACATCACAAAAACATACCGAGGTCGTAATATGTGTAAAATTTCCAAATCTCTTCAAATGTTTTGAAAGTGACCATTATTACACCCTCATCACTGTGGACTGACAGAAGCCTGACTGAAAGTTCCTAAAAAAAGAAACAATACTTTTAACAACAATTTATCCATCCACTCCATATCCAAAAAATGTGATATTCAGCCTCAATTAGCCTCAGTGTCAATTATATAATTTCTGAGAGTGACACAAGGGTTAAAGTCTTATAGATACCACATTTAAATTCAAATTCCACACACTCAACCATTTTGAAGTTATTCTGAAACCTCTTTAAGAGACCTTGAACAAAGGGAAACAAACAAAAAACGTTCTACAAAAAGGGTCATGTATGGTTGAATCATGTAAATAACCACTGAATGTATGAACAGTTGATTTGCAGTGCTGTGCGGAGGCATTTGTCTTCTCTTTTTAGAAGACAAAGTACAAGAAAACTTTTTTTTTATATATCTTTCCTATTACATTTTTAATATTACCATTTATATCAATACAATCAGTTTCTTTTAATGAAATTAACAAAATATACTAATAATATCCTTGAAACTGAAATAGTTTAGTTTCCGACTTGTCTGCAATGTCCTCACTTTCAGAGGACGGGTCACATGAGCATACTGACATGTCCGAGAAGTGTAAAGTAACATCCTAGGTGTTCACTAATTGTCTGTGTTAGTGGTAGGATTTGGAGTCACTGCACCAACCAGTTATTTGATTCTCTGCCAACAGCAAGTTTTCTGAAGCACACACACTAGTGCTGACCTGCAAAAGACCACTATAACAATGAGTCACACGGAGCCACGGCAGGGCCTTACACTGAACAGTGCCATGACCTCTCCACTGTCATTCTCCAGAATACGCAGCTTTCCTCTCAGGACTTCCTGCAGCCCCTCATCAGGATGTCCGCTCTTCCGTCGCACCATCACCAGCTTCATGAAGATCGCTGGAAAGGAAGTCATATGAAGAAGCTCGAGTGTCATGCCACGTTTTCATAATAAAGGATCATGTTTTTAGATGTAAATGAAATGAAAAATTGGACACTTGATTCTGGTTAATGTTTAGTGAAGCAGTACAAGTACAGACCAACCTTTTACTATATCAGCTGCATTTCACAACATACCTCTAAACAACAGCCGGGTAGGGCTTTTAAAACATAAAACGGGAACTGGAAATTTATATATTTAAAAGAAATGTTGAGTTTTGGTTGGCAATAGCAAATAAATCATAGTATTTTATGGAAAAAGTGGAAAACAGTGAGAATTCATAGTGACAAAAATGTAGCCTGGATTGTTGTCAATGTCCCCAAATAGAGTATATAACATTAGATTTCCTTGACCTAGCTATCACCAATCTCTAAAGCATTGTATCTTCTATATCATTACTAATAAAATGAATAATGTATCTCTTCATTTATGTTAGATTTTTACACATCTGGAAATACAAATATCTTATTGAAATGTAGGCCTATACGATCTTTAGCAGGCCCTAAAATGCACAAAACTATTAAAAGTCCATGTCTATAGTACTATACAAGGGTATCACCAATAAAAGGCAAAATAGTGTTTGCCGACACTCAAGTTAAACTATACATTTTCAAATTTAAGTCTGTAAAATGGGGTTAAATGGGGTAAGAGGATCTTTGCTCATAATTTCTCACATTTAGCCAGTGAGTGTAGATCTCTACATAAAAGTAATATATTGTTGCTGTCCAGTTGACCAAACCTATTAATAAGTAACCAATGTGCACAGGTTACACATTCAAAGGGCACTGGAGTTAAGAAGTGATGACCAGGCTGTTGACATGCATGACCAGGCTAACTTTCCCTTTGCAAATATGTTTTTTAAAGGAAGTCATGTTTTTATTGTTTCCCAAACATATGGACTGTATTGCTTTTATCTACTAAAATATAAGAAAATATACAGCATACATTACTGAAGTGACATCATCTGTCCTATATAATTATAATTAATACATACATACATTCATAAGTGTTTGTGTATATTTATAGTATTTAACATATGTAGAAAAAGGGTATTTAAAGCTCATTCATATTTTTTTTTTGTCCATGTAATATAACTTCCAAATTTTCTATTTTATATTGAACATTTACTTCTTGTACATCTGGTACAAACATGTATATAATTTAGAACAATCTCAAACATAGCTCTGTCACTTGCTCTTGGACCTTCAGAAAGAACAGTTTACATTCAAAACAAACATCTGCAATGACATAGAAAATTATCTGACTGTTCGCACATATTGTCTTAACCACACAGGGAAAAACAATTCATACCTTTCACGTACTCTACAGACAACTATATTTTTTCCATTTATGTAATAGTAGGTGGACCTAAGGTGTGTTAATTTCAAGCACTAGACATAATTGCAAAAGCTTATAATGTTTCAGGTCACTCCACCTTTTCTAACAATAAACAAACGTACATTGAGGTGTGGCAAAATCACAATTTAATTGGAATGAAAGCTGTTGACCCGTGTCTTTTGTGCCTTAGGCTGTGTTTGGTGTACAGAATTCCTCACACTACACGAACGAGTTCATCAAATGTAACCTACATCTATGTTCTGCTGGAACTGATTTGGTCTTTTTCAAGTACAAGATGTGTAGGAAGCAATTCATTGTCAATTGATGCATTAAGACCTCAGATAAATTTAAAGGTGAGAATGAAATGCTTAGATAAAGACACAGGTGTCTCTTAGTACATGCGGGAAACAGATGTATAATTTCTGAGAAGACCTAAAACACCTTCTCTAAGACTCAGCTTAATTACTCAAATTTAATTTTCAGTCAGGTGATTTGATTTAAATGCCACAGACATCCTGACTCAGAGTGCATACGAATGTCACAGTTTAAAGTCATTTTACCTGTTGGAAAGGTGTCTTCCGATGCTGCAGAGGCTGCCATTAGTGCTTTGGGCTCCTGCAGGTGATCAGAGTCTGAAAATAAAGTGTACATCATGGGGTTATTATTATAACAGCCTCCAATTTATGGAATTGGTATCAACAGCAAGCCAGAGACCAATGTTATTGTTTTCTGCTTTTAAAACCTGAGAAAATTTGGTCGAAAATAATCCTGTGATGCATTCCTGCTAAAAATGCAAACAATTCCTGCGGTCTATTTCAGATGCTAAATTTAATTCTCTGTTCAGCTGCTGCAGTTCTCTGCAAAATCTTAAATTGCTTTTCTAATTAATGCCCCAGCTTATTCCACTTCAGAAGGTGAGAGCAGTCTGATAGAACTGTTTCCTCTCTTGTTGTTCAGGTAGAATATAAATGTATGAGTTTGTTTTGGTCCATACGTTTCACTGCAAACAGATAACTGGTGACCAGAGTCAAACTGAAACTGAATTAGGCAGCATCATCTCTGTGAGCTGGATTCAATGTGAGTAGAGAATTTGAGTCAGATGTCACACATATAGACTAAAATATTTGGGATTCACATTTCAGATCTCTGGCTGTACTTATGCAAATGTGCCTTTTTCCCTATGAAATTAATACCTGGATAATACAGATCATGGAGCTAGAAAGGCTGAGAATCCTCTGGTTAGACTTTTGCATAATCCAAGTGAACTTGATAAGAGTAATGGACGGATGGATTTACATGGGTCAAATTTACAGATTTCAAATCGGGAATAAGGAACACAGTCCAATAAGGAAAGGACAGTCAAATCATTGGATGGACTGCAATATCTAATTCAACTTTAAATATCAATATAAAATTTGCATTAATTAACATATATTTGAAGAAACATTTAATAAGGCTGTAACACCTTTAAATATATTATTATTACATAGTTATTTATTAAAGTTCTTTATACTGTATTATACTGTATATCCCAAAGTGAAATTCAGTTTTATGTACCAGTATTTCCAATCTAACACATCTAAAGGACTTTTGGGGGCTCCATATCCCCCAAAGCTTCTTCACGGTAAGAAATAATGAGATAGTAAAAACAGGAGACATCTGTCTGGCCTTGACTGCCTCTGAAATGTCCCAACGCTTGGCTGGGGTCTATCCAACTCAAGAACAATGGAATCTCTCAGGGATATTTCTGTGTACAGAACAGGCACAGAAAACTAATAATATTGTAGAAAACGGCCATCTGAATTTAAAAAGTATTCTGCACAGAAGTGTGGGATTATTAGCCCTTTAAACGACGGAAAGGATTCTTGATTCATCAATGTTTTATTGGGGGAAATATGAAAATGATTTGAATTTAGTGGGGAAAACACATGTAAAAACTACTTTCATAGTGGAAAAAAATAATATCGTCTAATAATCTATTGGCTATATGATTCTACAAGGAGAGTTATGTTATTGATAGTCATACCAGCTTGGTTATCTTCTGGTCAATTTTGAAGGTATTATGTAATGAGGTGATACTTCTCTACTTTTAATCTACTTTCCTTTTTTTAATCATAAGTACTAGTACAGTATTCACAAGTCTTTACACACATGTGAAACAGGCCACAAGTTTTGCTCTGCACATTAAGAAAACCATGACATAGGCAAAGTACTGTCTCTCACCCATTTCATCTGTCCCAGTACCGATGGCCATATCTGCCGGCTCCTGCTGGTGTCCAGTGGTTAGGAGTGTCTTCCCTGTGGATGACATATTTCCAACATCCATCTGGCCTCCATTCCCCACCAGGGCATCTGCATTATCGCTGAGCACCATCATGTCCCTGGACCCGCTCACAGCTGCTCGTCCTTTTTGGGTGCAGAGAAAAAGAGCCTGGTTTCATTTCCTTCACCTTCTCCAAAGTCACAGTGCAATAATACACTCAGATCGCATGCAGTGCAAAGGAAGTGATCTTTGGGTGGAAAATATAACTGAAACTGCAAGGCATGTTATTGCTGTCTTTCTGAAGACTTCAGTCTCAGTGATCCAAACTCGATCGGCCTGCCGTCTGTTTCCGCGACAGGTGTCCGCCTGTCCTTTTCTTTGTGGACAGTAAGAGTACAGTGCAAACACAATTGAACTACCCGTTTCCAACAGTAGCTTTGTGAAGACTACGCATTAAACGCAAGCATGGTCTAGCCACTTCGCAAATCAATGTAATACATCATTTCCGTGTCTACCGCATTTACAGCAGCCTTGCTGTCCTCACTGAGTCCTGTGCGACGTTGGTTTAACTTTAACTTACAGTTTCAGTCTCACGTCCACAGTATATCGTCTATCGTCAGTTTCTTTACCTGTGCATTGCCCTGGTCAAAGCAGTTCACAATGTATTCATCACTGGAGCAATACTGTCCCTCACAGCATCCAGGGCATGATCTAGGGAGTGTGCGCATTTTCCCTTTTCCCGAAAGTTTGCCAGTCCCGCCCCCCGCCTACACTTTCATTTTAAAGAGTACATGATGAGGTGTGTTGCCAGGTCCTCTCCCAAACTGTTTCTAAATATCCCCCCAATCACATATTTTCCTTTTTTTGTACTGAAACTTGGTTTAATATTATTGTAAGATTAGAGGGGTGTGCTGCTGATTTGTCTAGGGGTACTGAATTGTCCATGGAGGGGAATCAAATATCTATAGAACCTAAATACACAGAACATAACATCTGAATCCCCCTAGGTTAAAACAAAAATCCCCCAGGAGTTCCTAAACATTGCCCCTAAGTTTCGCCCAGTGGCAATTAAAAATCCCCCCAGGCCTGAGGAGCAGCGATGGACGCCCTGATTCCTGCGGAGGACCATCTAAGGGACAGTCCAGGTGAGATTGACTCTTTCAACAGCACTGCGGATGTAATCACAATGCCAGCTTTCAACGCAGCTGGCGGAGTGGACCGCCAGGGCCGGAGGAGACGGCTGACCCCCAGGCTGAAGGGACCCCAGCAGCAGGTCAGGCCAGGCCAGAGGAGAGGAGCCTGAGGGTCTCCCATCTGGTGGGTTCTGATAAGACGTCTCTCAGTGGGAGACCTGCTGTTTCTGCCAGTGGGTTATATTGTTTTCATGAGGGCCACTTGAAAATGTGTTGCACGGGTGTAGAAAATGTGGTTCCTGTAGTTTCCTGCAACACTTGAGGTTTGAACCAAATTCAGAAGCCAGGGTGGCAGGACAGTCAAGGGGGAGGCGATGATGAGGAACAGAAAAAGCGAGGCTTGTTTCGCTTTGTGTTTCAGGGGCTGCGGAGGCCAACCTCTCCAACAGAGACACATTGCCCAGCATCCTGTCCCTATGCAGAGAACCAGTCACCCTGCACGGGCACATGCTTGTTTTGAGTGGAGTTTTAGACATTTTAAAACTTATTTCTTTAAAACCCATGTTTCTTTTATATGGTTATCAGTAGTTAAATTATTGAGACACAGTAAAGACACATGTGTCCATCATTCAGAGACATTGATTTCACTTAATCTACTGCTTGTCAAACTGATTTTACAATAACAGAGTTCCCACCCTTTTTAAAAACAGGACATTTCAGCCATTTTCCATGACGTTAATGCCATGCTAACCTACCATTTCCTAACACTTTTAAAATGTATTTTAATTAAATTAACCACAATTTAATTTGTTTATAATTGTTTAATTTAATTATAAATTCCTTCTAACAAATGAGTAGCCTACATATAAACAAATCATTGTTAGGACTGCCAGTAACTGCAATATGTCAACCATTGCACATATTCTGTGGTCTTAAATTTCCATTTATTTTGTACAAAGCCAGAGTGTAATTTGCATTAACTTATAATGCAAATAACTAAGGTTGTTGGTTGGTTTTGCATATTACTTCTTTTTGATTTGCAGGTCCAAATAATTGTGTATGAAAATAGAGAAAACTATAATTCATTACCATTCTAGAATCATAACATTAAAATATTTTAATACTGATTTAATATTTTTTCCTCTAATACTGAAACTTGTGAAGGTATAATAGAATGCAGCTTAAAAGTTATATAAATTATATTACTCTAAAACAGAGAGGTTATTTTTTATTTTGCTATTTCTTTCCTTTTTCCTTTCATTAACTTTCTTTTTTTCCTTTTTCCAGGCTCATCCATATCTTAGGAAAAGTGTCAGCATTTCCCTTTCCTTTCCAAAACTGCTTTTGAATCTCATCTTACAGGAAAACCTCAAAGTTCCCCTGTCTGGATTACAGAGTTGAGGAAACCATGTCGTCCAGCAGTCTGAATGAATCGCTGAATAAAAAAATGTTAACAATGTAATACGGAATGACTGCAGTATGGTTGCAGAGACCAACAGCAAAATTATCAGAACGCTTAATAGAAGAAGGTTAGATATTTAACACCTTAAATATATATTTATATATTTTGTATCTTTACATATTTACTGTACCATACTGTCAGTTGTAATAGTTTAATTAAATCAATCAAAATCAATGAAAAATGTATAACTATTAAATAATCATGAATGAAATCACAGATTACTCAAAGAAATATGCTCTCAGTATTGAAACAGCTGGTGTTACATAAAGTGTCATGCAATACTTTGTAATACAGTTTGTAATACTGTTTTAATCCGTGTTGCCCTCCCTGCTTAGAGACCTTCTTCTAATCACTATCTTTTGGGTGAAGGCTAAAATAAATGGTGAAGAAATTTGAACTAGAACAAACCTACAAATAGATACACTCACCTAAAGGATTATTAGGAACATCATACTAATACTATGTTTGACCCCCTTTCGCCTTCAGAACTGCCTTAATTCTACGTGGCATTGATTCAACAAGGTGCTGAAAGCATTCTTTAGAAATGTTGGCCCATATTGATAGGATAGCATCTTGCAGTTGATGGGGATTTGTGGGATGCACATCCAGGGCACGAAGCTCCCGTTCCACCACATCCCAAAGATGCTCTATTGGGTTGAGATCTGGTGACTGTGGGGGCCAGTTTAGTACAGTGAACTCATTGTCATGTTCAAGAAACCAATTTGAAATGATTCGACCTTTGTGACATGGTGCATTATCCTGCTGGAAGTAGCCATCAGAGGATGGGTACATGGTGGTCATAAAGGGATGGACATGGTCAGAAACAATGCTCAGGTAGGCCGTGGCATTTAAACGATGCCCAATTGGCACTAAGGGGCCTAAAGTGTGCCAAGAAAACATCCCCCACACCATTACACCACCACCACCAGCCTGCACAGTGCTAACAAGGCATGATGGATCCATGTTCTCATTCTGTTTACGCCAAATTCTGACTCTACCATCTGAATGTCTCAACAGAAATCGAGACTCATCAGACCAGGCAACATTTTTCCAGTCTTCAACTGTCCAATTTTGGTGAGCTTGTGCAAATTGTAGCCTCTTTTTCCTATTTGTAGTGGAGATGAGTGGTACCCGGTGGGGTCTTCTGCTGTTGTAGCCCATCCGCCTCAAGGTTGTACGTGTTGTGGCTTCACAAATGCTTTGCTGCATACCTCGGTTGTAACGAGTGGTTATTTCAGTCAAAGTTGCTCTTCTATCAGCTTGAATCAGTCGGCCCATTCTCCTCTGACCTCTAGCATCAACAAGGCATTTTCGCCCACAGGACTGCCGCATACTGGATGTTTTTCCCTTTTCACACCATTCTTTGTAAACCCTAGAAATGGTTGTGCGTGAAAATCCCAGTAACTGAGCAGATTGTGAAATACTCAGACCGGCCCGTCTGGCACCAACAACCATGCCACGCTCAAAATTGCTTAAATCACCTTTCTTTCCCATTCAGACATTCAGTTTGGAGTTCAGGAGATTGTCTTGACCAGGACCACACCCCTAAATGCATTGAAGCAACTGCCATGTGATTGGTTGGTTAGATAATTGCATTAATGAGAAATTGAACAGGTGTTCCTAATAATCCTTTAGGTGAGTGTATGTTCCCTATGTTTACAATTTGGTTCTGTCTACCATTCATAATGCACTTTGTCATCATACAACATAACCAACATTCTTTCAATTGTTCTAGTTCGTGTGGTTTGTGTGTGTAGCGATGGTGAGATCATGTACAAGATTCATATTAATTATATGACTGATGTGATCACTTTCAAAAATACAAATTGGACCAGCTTTCCAACAGAATGTTTTTTTGTTAACAAATCTGTTAAACTTTACAGCAAAATATGTTACTGTAATATATTAGTTTATATTGGTTTGTACCCACAAATAAAACACAATCTAGGGACACAATCTGGAATTGAACAGATACCAAGAGATGAAACAATACCTAGAAAATGACCACATAAAAGATGGGACGATGAAATTATAACATTTTCAGGTGTGATGTGGGAAAGAGAAGCTGTAGATCAAAGTAAGTGGAAACATACATTTCTCCAATGTCCAATTGTACTTATACTATAATAATAATAATAATAATAATAATAATAATAATAATAATAATAATAATAATAATAATAATAATTGTGTTGTTGTTGTTAAGTATTATAGAAAATCAGCCAATAAAACAGCATTGATTCTAATGAAGATAAAAGAAGAAGCAAAAGAAGGAGAAAAATAACATACTTGTACTTTTTTTTAGGCATAAACTACTTTGTAATTGTTTAACCCTTCATAGATATTGCATGCAAATCAGAATTGTTGCTGATGACTGTTGTTTAATATTCCTGATACATTTGTAATGTCGCACCTCTCCATGTGTTATATATCATGACCTTTATACTTGTATATTTCTATTAATACGAATTTTAGTTTTGGCAATACCATCTTCATTTGCAGATTCAATTTCACAGACTACCAAACCTATGGGGATGACCTGTTATATAGGCTTTTCTTCACTTTCTCTCTCTGGACACCAGGGGGCTGCATGTTCCTAGTTTAGCATTCCAGCACCATATGTCTGACTTCAAATTTGCCCTTTGCTCTATTTGCTAAGGCTTTTTCTTAATTTATTTTTTGTTATCTCAGATGTTTGTGAAGTAATCTTGAAAACCATAGGATGGTTTCTCTGGTGTCCACTCTGTTTTTGTTCCCAGCTGTCTGCTGCATAACATATCTTCCACTGGGTGTGTGTGCTTCAGTGGGGGCTTGGCTGAACTTTTGTGCCTCTTTTTGAAGGATCTGGGTGTACTCTAGTGTAGGGTTTCTGTTTATGAACTCTTGGAAGACAGGTCTATAGATACCATTTAGCACTGAAAGAAAACTGATGTCTGGTTATAGATTCAATGAATGTAGGTTTTAGATATGCATATCAAACTGTGAGAGCCTATTTGTGCCTTTTTGGTTATCTGGTTGTGAGTAGCTGGTCAGGGTGAGCATCTCATCATCTCATTGTTTTCTATTTGTGCTTTTATTAAGAAGAAAAAATATTATTAATACTTATATGTATTATTATTATTATTATTATTATTTAAATATAATAATACATAGACTTGAAATGTAAATTATATATTCAAACGTTTACTAAGCAAGTTAGGGGATTAATTACCCTTCAGATAAACTGGCCAACATAAGATGTACAGCTCCTTTTCACATTTGACATCCTAAGTCTCCGCCCAATGCAGTACTACCTTTCCCATTAGCACATTTTAATTTGTTTTCAAAAAAGAAACGATCAATGGCGTTAAAGGTTCAGCACAAAAACAAAAGCAGAATCGCAACTTTTACTTGTGGTGTGTGCAACTGTCGTGACATATTTGCTCGTAGATCGATGTGATAGTCTTTTTTTTTCCACTTCGTAAGATGGCTCATGGAAGTTGTAGTCTCCTTTCTCTGCACTTTGGCTTAACCCGGAATGCCTCTCCTGGGTTGGAACTACATTTCCCAGACGCCTCTCCGGTGGCTTGTACGCAGTGGAGCTGTCAGGTCCACTATTTATCACCTGGCTGCAGAAAGATGCTGAGGCAGAGGCGCAGCGGAGCGGTGGGCAGCGACTGCTCGGCTGGGCTGGTGCGTTTGCAAAAGGGAGCGACAGACAGCCTTCGTACTTATCGAAATGACATTGTCATAATGAAAAAAAACCGCAACGTGCTGCGTAGCACCGTGACAAGTCTACATTATTGAAGAATATTACCTTCTGCATCTTCTGCGGGGTTACCATTAAATGTGCAAAACCTTTGATGCCCAAAAGGAAACACTTAAAAGTGGATTTCAACTGCTGAAGTGAGGAACTTAAAATTAAATATGAGCACCGGTAAGTAGGCGAGTTTTGCATTTGCAATTACTGAATCTGAAAGACCAAAATCAAAGGCTGTATTATTATTATTATTATTATTATTATTATTATTATTATTATTATTATTATTATTATTATTGTAACAATTGATTTGATTTTGTACATTATTGTGTTTTGGTGTTTAGATATATATTGTGCTATTCTAATGTGTGGGATGTTGTATTATAAAGCTATTCCTCCATATACCTTAGACAGGGAATGGTTAAAGGGTTTGCATGTTTGTAGTTGCAACAGTGCAACCTCTTGTTTATAAGGGATGTATTCAGTATCTTGCTACAACTACAATTTTTAAAGAGGAATTAGGTGAACAGCAACCCTTTTCTGTGTATTCATGTATGCATTTATATTTATACTATAATTTTGTAATAGGCCTACAATGAAAATGCTCATAGGTAACACAGTTGCAGATGTGGCGTATTTGTCTTCGGTACTTATGACGGCATGCAAATCGTCCAACTTCACAGGCGTATTGCTGAAAGTGTTAAACCAGTTATGTTTAATTTCTGAATAATTAAAAAAAGCAAACCATTTCATTACCCCACCAAAAAGCAATAGTACTTCATGATCCCACTTGTAGCAGCTGGAACGTCTCACATCTGCTTTGCAAAGGATCCTGTTATTGTCAGTTACATGAAAAAGAAGGAAAAAAAGGAAAATCATTTTAAGAGGCCATCTGATTGAAGTGGCCCTCATTATAGCTCTGTAAAATACTCTGAAGAGCTTGAGAGCAGTCACATGTAGGTTTTGACAAGGCTTCTGTCTACCTGGTGTCACATTTCCTGAGTAAGCACTGATGTGACTCAGCTCAGTAAAGCCTGTTTGATAGATGAATTCTAGCCACAGTAGTCATTTATGGAGCCGAGGTGCAGAATTTGCACTTGAGTGTAACCTGTTGCATCTGCATTGCATTTACAGCTGTCATCCTGGGATATAAGCAGCAAAGCTGTGTCTAAAACTCAGACCTTTGCCAAATAAGACACCAAGACACACACAGCATTGCACACATGCCTATTAGTTCGCATTTGTGCATTTGACAACGCAATGGTTTGAGTGTTTTACACTGTTATCCCTCTACTAACGCATCATTTCTGCCTTGAAGATCACATGGAGTTGTTTCTAAGCTTCTGTCAAATTATTATTGATTGATCAAAATAAAACATTTTCTTATAGTGTGAGCATGATCCTGTTTCACCGTCACTTTGGGAGCATTACTGCTATATACAGCAGATTTGGTATTCTTATCTGATTGGGTTTTAAACCTGTCAGTATGTACACAAAGCACTGTTGCGGATATGATCATGCAATATTTATGTGTATAAAAGCAGTAGACAATAATTTATTGTAACTAGCTTTCAAGCCTTTAGAAATAGTACATCCAGTGAATTTGTCTACAAGTAAGGATGATATTGCATTTATTATACGCAGTTCATGTAGCTGATGGTGATGTAAATGTTGAAAAGCAGGAAGGTGTCTTTGAGTAATGTAGAACAAATTGTACAAATGTCATTGCTGCAGCAAAAGCAGTGACGTCTCCAGCATTATTTCTTTAACAATTTTGAAGATTTCCTTAAAAAAATAAATACAAAAAATGACAGTTCAAATAAAGTTTAGATATGTGTTAGATAAGAGGGGGCAACATTAGGAGGATTATAGTACTTCTGAATATAGCCATTTTCAATAACCAGTGATTTACATCTGAGGTCTGTGTTTGAAAAGAGAAAAGAGAAAACTTTTTTTTTTAGATCTACTTGTTGCAGCACCAAATTAGTGCTGGTGGATCAAACTGCTCTGTTTGCATAGTTTTGCAATCGCACTGTAATCATAACTTAGTGTAGAATTTTGCAAGATTTCTGGTATAATTAAAATTTGAAACCATTGGACATCTTCTGAGATGCTGTTGCTTAAAGTGGACTGGTCTCTTTGCTTGGTGCTTGTATTATTGTCCAATTTATCTGCTCTGCAAAGGCTGTCAAATAGTTGGAACTCTTTACCTCTGGTCCACCCAGATTGCTGAGAGTAAACATGACTTAATGTCTCATCTGGGTATAGTATGTGTAAGTAACACAAGTTTGTTGCGACTCAAGCAGTTATATCTTGGTGTTTATTAGCTCATCCTAAAACATATCGAGTTCCATTCATATCCAGCAGTACTAATATGTTTTCCTACCCCAGGCCTTAAGGACTCTACCCAGAACATGTTTTTCATTCTTCACCAATTACTTGTACGGCTATCCTACTCTTTTGCAGTGTGTCTGTCCGTGAATAGCAAAGGCATGTGTAAGTATATTTTAGCTGCAGTAAGTTATGTTATCAAGTGTGCAACTATGAATTTAAATGACTGCAAAACAATATAATTTTGTTTTTGTACACTATTTAAGGTATTTGTAGTGTGGAAAGTTTGGGTAGCAATTAGAGCTAATTAGAAGGCTTAAATCTGTGGTAATTTGTCATGTAAGAAAGAGTCATTGCATTTCACCCATCTTAGTAAATACAGATGCTTTGCCTAAGAAGGTGCAAAAACCATACTATGTGTACTTTGAACAGATTGCCAAACTGGTCAACTTCTTTTTGTGTGGAATGAAGAATATTTATTCAACATTTAGACTTGTTTAGCTTCTGAAGAGGCCCTACAGCTGTTGATGTGATAAATAATCAGTGCTAAGTTTCTGTACTGAGTTGATATGCAATGATAATTAACTCTGAGAGTTTCCATGCGCCTGTGACATTTGTGAGCTGACTTCTATATTTGTCTTTAATTGACCAGTAGAGATGGACAGATGGAATGCAAATACCAGATTCCCCAGAAGATACAATGACAACAGTCTGTAACTATTTTGATCCTCTCTCGTTTCTTCTGAATGATAAGTTACATGGTTTTAGTACAATACTAACCCGTTCATTTTTATGATTCTTCTTTTCCATTTCTTTGAATTATCTAGAGTTCAAATCACAGATGTAGATAAATGCATAATATGTGTGATACACAGAGGCGTCCCAGAATTATTTATTGGAATTGCTGTAAAGGCCTTAGATAATTAAATAGCAGCCATAAGAGGTTCAGGGGCCAAACAACGTCGGGTGTGCAGATAAAAAAAACATGTCAGACAGTTTACAGTACAGTACACATCATGCTACCAGATGTCCAAACTGCAACAGGAAGGCGAACCTTTTTATTACTAATCATAATTAAACATGCAATAACCCAAGCTCACTCTAGGTGTTTCAAACACCAAATATGCATTTCAGCATTTAAAGCTATAAAACATATTTGTTTAAATAAATAGAAGGCTCTCTCAGCAAAGTTTTTACTTAATCCGGCCCTACGTTTGGACCAAGACTTCTCTGTGTAATGTTTTTAAGTATCCAAGAATGCTATAATGCTTAATGGTTCCTCAAGTAAGCTTTTGACTTCAGTAGTTGAGTGTTAGTGTAAATGCATTGGCAATGTTACAATGTATTTAATTGAAATACATATTATAAAGTAGACAATGTTACTAGACCTCTTTATGACTTTATCATTCATAAAAGCATTGATTTCAAAGTTGTTGTTCTGTCAGAAAAAAAAAGTCTATTCATGTTGATGCACATACATCAGATGTTAACCTTTTTATTTATTTTATTCAGCAGAAATATATGGTAGAAAAGGTTACAAAATCATAAACCTTTTTAAATTTTAAACATATCATTAACATTCAGTTTCTATATATTTCCCAAGTTATTACATTGTTAGTGTTATGGTCTTGGAAAGGAAGTGAGGCTGTTTTACTGGACTTCCATTAAAAATGATTCAGTAAGCAAAAATAATGTATTTGTAATTCTACATCCTCTACTCCAGTAATAATGTATTATGAAGTTGACAGTATATTGCTCTATGTAGAGACAAACAGTGATTGCAGTAATGGGCATTTGAATGTGCCTATTTACAAAGACATGTAAGTCAGTACCAGTAACACATAACCATACAGGACGTTTACAACAACATAAAGTGGAATCTCTAGGTTTATAGTTTCAGAACTGATTTACTGTAGACATAATGACAGAAGAACAGTGATAGTAAGTCATTTTTATTGTTGTCTTGACAATATGTATGTTTCTTGTTTAACATCTGGCTTGACTATGGCAAGCAGAGTACATATGTTGAAATTCCTGTGGCTTTTACTACAACTGGAGCTCAGTAAATCAGTGTCTGAAGGACTGAAGGTTTATTTTGTTTGCATATTTTGAGATGGTCTTGGATAGGGTTTCTTCCAAATCATTGCAGGGACTAATATTTTCTCTTTGCTAAAGTAATGAAATTAATAATGCAAAATAAATATAAAACTGACATATACATTTATCTATAAAATAGTTATGTGGCACCTTGAGTTAATGGTACATTATTAAAGATAATGTGGGTTCCTGTTTGCCAGAGATGTACTATATTTCAAAATGTTGCTGCTTTTAGAATAATTACTACAGCTTCCCTTTTTAATCAATGTAATCAATCTTTTTTTCAAACCTGCACTTGTGACCAGTATTGTGGGAGTGATGCTGAAACTTGCCCTTATAATACTCAATGCAATAGTATTTTCATCATATTAGATTCAAGATCTCAGATGTATTTTTTGTTTTATAGAGGACACTGATGATAAGTGTTAGATGGGGAAATGCAGGGCCTTGTTTTGAAGTGTCATATTCATAATATCACCAACTTGTCTCTGTGTTGGTTATATAACGTTGGCTGTTTGAGGCCCTGACTTTCTGTGTTTGTGGCTCATTCATCCATACCGTGTTCTCACTAACACACTCTGTGATGGCATTTCAAATACAATCTTCAGCTTGTTCAGATCCGAGCTCTTTGATTCCACACTAAATTGAAATGGTTTAATTTAGAAAAATGGCAAATCAGTTGTAGTGTTATCTCAGACAATTGCTGTGATTAATGTGACCGGTGCATGGACTCCTGGAATTGGCATGCAACAGTAGTTAATTGGTCTGGTATCGCTTATGAAAGTAATATAATCTAAGAAATTTATGTAGTGTTATTTTAAGACATGGGAGGGAACACCTGTACTCCAGCAGCAAATTTGTGCCGGCTCTCCTATTGTACCTGCAATGCAGATTATTACTGTATCTCTGCATGCTGTTTCATATGTGTTATCGATAACTAAATCCTTTTCTGCTTGGCCTGCAGCAGAGATCCACTGTTGTAGAGCTGAGCAGCAGTGTTTCAGGGGAACGTTGTACTGCAGTGAAAGGATGTTGTCAGGGGATGTATTAAATATGCTGATAAAAAAAACTGTGGCTGCAGGATCCAAAGCACATACATAAGGGTACATAAGGAAATTGAATTGCAACAACATGTGTTCATTAATTTTGCCCACAGACATGCACTTGTTTAATGGAAGATAGCAATTTCAATTATAGGAGCTGCTTTTAATTTGTAAGGTTAAAATGAAACAAAACAAAGAAACTTGCATCATAATTCTAGGATAATAAAAAGCATTAAAGAAAAATGATCATTCCCTTTGGTGGTGTGGTTTCTAAAGCAGCAAGACAAGTTGGACTCTGTAGTTTCTACCTAATTCAGCATTCCAGTTTATCCCAGAGGTGTTTTATGGAATTGAGGTCAGGTGGTTCCTCAGGCTCTTTATTTGAGTTTATTTGAGCTTTCAAGAAACATTGGGTGCGTTCAAAAGGTCCATCCACGTGAATAGAAGGATGCTTCAGGCCTGTCTTAACAGTGCAATTGCATGACGTTTACAACTGTGTTACCAACAAACAGGCAACAGTCTGGTCAGCCTTGGTCAGCCTAAGGTGATGCTTTGATAGTCTGGGGTGAGTACATTGCAACATCACTGGCTATAGCACTGCTACAGTACCTGCAATGTCAGATCATCAAAGTGCTTCCCATGTCAGTCATGATATAGCACATGAGATAAAAATAGACCTACTGCAATGTCATTCACTGCCATGGGATCTCAGGTGGCTAGTCTTCTCTTATTGTTCGGGAGTGGATCAGGATACCCCAGTGTTTCATGTCGACATGTCACATGGTACTGATATCTGACAGTTAACCATTACACATTCAGAACCCTTAAAGATCAGTCCTTGTTTAATATGTTGCAAACTCATGACATCATGCATGGAGATCAAAGCTGATAGGCAAATGCATACTCTGTGAACGGGTAATCTTATTCATGCATATTTTAAGCTCTGCATTGTGTTATTTTAAAAATGTACGATTTTTGAAAGCTGGTTTGCCAGTTGGCTTAATGACTGACTTTACATCATTTTCATCCAAGCTCTTAATAATAGAGTGAATAGAGGGGTTTCTTTAAGGCCAACAAACCCTGAAACTACTAAATATAAGTAGCACAGTGTGTCACAATTTTGACAATTGGTATACTTCTTAAGGGTATAAATCTGCTTAGCTGTTGTATTTCTACTGGAGTTATTCTCTGTGACTCGCTGTGGGAGTGTTGGAACCTTATAAAGCTTTTGACACAAATAAAGTAGGTCAAGATGGAGGTAGGGAGAAAATTGTATTTATTAGAAGCAGCATAGCCATGATCAGTTATTCTTTGCTACGTATTGGCTGCAGAAAGTGTATCACTGTCTAAAAATATGTTCCAATTTTATTTTTTATACATACGTTTAATTATACATTACACATATTAAAAAAAATACAATACTAATTCATCTTATCTGATTTTGCTGTGTTTTATTTCCAGAATTTTCAAACTAAGAAGCCAATAAGAGCTTCAAATTACATTTATTACCTCAGGCTTTAGTCTGGAACATTTTCCTTCATCTTTCTTTAGCCCATGGTAGCTTTGGTAGAAATGGGTGTGGGAGACAAACATTTATTAAACCTCTACTTAATGGCAGGGATCTCAGCCTCATGACGTCTGTGCTTGAATTGAGCAGGGTCTGAACATACGACATAGGTTCTTTAAAAGCCATATAGATAATGCAGGTAAGACACACGTTAACACAATAGTGCACAGTAGACACTGGACATAAAACTTGACGAATGCGCTCCATTATGTTGCATCCGTAAAGCTGGAATTCTGAGTAGCTTTCAATTATGCTTTCAGACAGCTTTCACAAATTGAAGCCAATTTCGGGAAAACACACAGTGCTGGTATGCCTTTGACTGCCTGTTGATATACTTTGTTTTGATGCTGTGCCAAAACATCATTCCAGGTCACTTTTGTAGCAGAGACGGTAAATGTATGTTCTTTTCAGCAATGCGGGGGTACATCAATTTAAGCCATTCTCCTATTTTAAAATCCATTATTAATGTTCAATAGAGAAAGCCTTATTCACTCCGTAATAATTATTAGTAGATAATTATGAGTAGACCACGTCACTAACAAAATGCCAATCTTTATAATGTACACACAGTTAAACTAATCTGCATCATTCATTTGCTTTAAAATATGCTGTCTGACATTTTTTGGGGAAGAGACAAACAAGTTCTTATAAACAGGAAATTATTTTTATTGAATAATATAATAATTAATGTGATTTGGCCTGAAGACATTGTTGTAATAATGTCTATATTAATAGCAAGGGAGAAAGAAAACACTTTGAATGATATTACATTGAATTGGTGCTTAGTGTGAGTGCCAGACTGGCTTGCAATGGGATTCCTGTGTTTTTGGAATTCTGCTGAGATTCCTGACATGTGATTGCACTTATAAAAGACAGGTGATCACAATAAAACTAGTGTAAAAATACAATTAATGTTATACCTCTTTGTCGTATTGTTAGGTAATTTTGCTGATATTCAGAAGTAATTAAATTCGTTCTATGTTTATGTGGAGGATTCCATGCCTCTCTGAGATATGTCTCGGCCTTTCCCACAATGCTGCAGGAAAATGGCTTCCAGACATATCTCAGTTTCTTACCGCCAGGAGAACAGTAACCATGGATCCTTGGCGCAATTACATGTATTTCTTTGCAGAATAAAATCATTTGCAAATACTGACACTCTTGTTTGGAAATCTCTCTACTAGACAAGCATTCATAACTGACTTCTCTTTGAACATTGCTACAGTATATTAGTTCAAATATTGGCATAGTTCAAGGTTGTGGTTTGCTCCATTTTTAATTTCTTAGTCGTTGGCTTTTTTTTTTTTTAAGAGAACTAAAATCCTGAATAGCACCAGGAATAGACTGTTTAATGGGTTCTCTCATATTAAAAACATAATGCAACAATTAATTTAAAATCATAAATCATACTTTCTTTTAAAATTTAGAAATTTTAGAATGAGTGGTGTTTTTGTATAACAATACTGGTGACTCCTTTGTTTAATTGACTGCACACACAATACATTATTCGCCTCTTCATGTACACACAAGTTCTGTTTTTGTTATTGTTGGTGGTGTTACCTGTGTCGTGTGGCTACAGTCTAAGGCCTAAATGTTAGCTGGTTATACGCAATGAAAAAGAGTTGTCTTGAGCAACACGCATCAAAACAATGCCCTTGGTGTGACTTGACTCTGCTCTGTCATGTCTGGAGTAAATGGTAAGAGGCAACTTTGCATGTTCTTATCTCCTTTCATTCTGGGATCTCTTATCTAAAGGTTTGCATTTGTTTGTTCTTGTTAATTGCTAGGGTGATTCTTTTAGTTCTTAACAAATTTCACCTGAAGAAAGTAGCTTTCAGTAAAAGGGAAAAAGAACAGAATGATCTGACCCAACCCAGATCAGCTTCACTTTATAATTGGACCTTATTTGCAATGTGAAATTATGTAAGGTAATGACAAAATAATGAAGAGATAATGCAGTAGCTTTGACTATGCATGAGCCCTGTCAGAATACACTATTTCATACTAAATAATTATTATGACTTCACAATGAAATAACATGCCACTGACCAAGAGGGTCTTCTGGACCTTTATACATGTATTGACTCAAGGATGGAACTTAATTGGTCTTAATTACAATGAGGTAATGTTTACTTTTCTTTAACCAAGATTGTGGCAGCATAGGACAGGGTTGGCCAACCATTTAATATACCTTCACAACAATGAAAGTATCTCCACAGAATTGAGGCCATTCTAGCTTGAAGGCATCTTTTAGAAAATGGAAAAAGGAACATCTGGAGCATGGAAACATGTTCCTATATTCTTTCTCCCTTCATCTGATAGATGTCTCATTGATTCAGTCCGATATAATTATAGTATCATTATTAATTAATGAGATAGTTGTTCGCTTTTTGTATAGTTTTTAAGTATACTATCATTAGAATAGAAAAGGTGCGATATAAAAAATGGTTCAATGCCATTTAGCTTAGTTTGAAATAAACAAGTCAGCTTCCTATTTCAGATAGCCTTAGGGAACGCTGGGAATTACCTGTCTGTTATGGGAAAAATGAAAGCTCCACGACCAATAGAAGTCAAACAGAATCTGGGGAGCTGCAAGCACAGATATTGTGATTTAATCCAAGTTCATTTTAGTGCTAATATTGTATGGGTGAAATAACAGCCCACCATTTCAATCCATTCCACTGTGGATAAACATACAACCAGACATTTATCTTTGTTGATTAACAATCAGATAATCAATGAAAGAGCCCCTCGTCACAGCTCAGCAGACTAAAACATCTGCCTTTGAGAAGATTTCAACTATGCCAATAATTGACATTGTGGTGTCTTCCCCCCACGTGGAAACAACGGGGGAGCTGTGATTGGGGCTAAAGGGACGATAGGGTGCCCTGGTCCCCACGGGAGACGAAGAGTGAGACTCAGGGTGGTGCTGTGTCTGGAAAGGCTGAGTTGCTCTGGGAAAAATAAATCTGTTGCATGAATCCCCTAAAATTGACATTTAGTATTCCATGCATTGTTATACACCCTGTTCTGTTTGTTTTCTGTGGTCAGGAACTCTGATTGTTTTAGCAATAATCACCATTGTTTTCATAGCACCTTCCCCTGTGCCTTCCACAGAGATTACAGAGCCTGCTACAGCATCACACCTGCCTCTTAGAATACCTTTCCATGTTATTGTAAAGCTGATGAAATTATATATTTTTATTTTAGCCTCTGGCTTTGCGGTCACATCTGTGACTGCACTCTTCAGTTTTCCTTCAGTACAATTAATCACCTGTCTTGACTATTTCTTGTTCAGATGTATTAAGCTCCTGGTCCCTTGACAATAAAGGCAGACCGCAGCTAAGAAACAAAAGAGTGAAACCACAAATCAGTAAGAGGGACATCATATTTAGACACAAGTAAAAGTCTCCTTTTAGGCACAGTGTCTACAGTAATTTAGGAGGCACTGCATTTTTATACTTGTAATGATTTATTTTAATTATAAAGGCCAGAGGGGCTGAAATATGTGTATTGTTTGTTTTGACAAACAAATGGTTGGCGTCAATACATCAATCCAAAGTTTTAGATTTTTCAAGCAGACTTTTGAGTTCATAGCTCTCCCCTGTGTGCAGGCCTTTGTGAACTTCAGATCGATGGGCCATTTTGGGGTGAACACACCTCTGGACTTGGAAATTATAGGTGTCTTTTCCTAAGAAAATGCTTCTTGTCTGTAGTCATAACTATGAGCATATAGGAAGAATATTTTTATAGACATGGGTTGTATGATTCTAAGTATAGTTTAAGAATCAATCTTTAAATTGTTATAAGAGCTAAGAACAGTTTTAGCTTTTTTATTATTCATTATTGCTTAACAAAAAAACACTTAAAGAATATAAATAACACTTTATACAGAGATCACTAATGACTATAACCACATTAATAATTATCAGAGTTCCTGAGAGGTTCCAGTGCCAGCTTTTGCAATAAGTACCTTCAGAGGTAAATGCATTATGTGTGTAGGCATGCAGAAGCATGAATAGATACCAATCAGAGCTTTGTAGAGTCTGTGGTAGGTTTATTACACCCTCTTTACATTTTGTTACGATGACTAATTCCGTTTCAGATGTTATGTCAGATGCACCCAGTTAATACAAGAGAAAGCCTTATAAAGAATATGAGTAATTAAAAATGCATTAACTACCAGCCTTGGACAGGGGGGAAGCGTAACCTTTTTCACAGCAGCTCTTCGTTATTGCAAACATCATACATCATCCTGTTTATTTCTGCCATAAAGACTCAGATTGGTACCCGAGGAGAGCATAACTCTGATCCTTAATGGCATCTAGATCTTTTCTCCTTTATCTTGCCATCTGAGGTTTTGATCAACACATTTATTTGGTGTGCTGGACCACTTTGACTCTTGTCCCAGGTCATGTGCTGTTGAGATCTCATGGTTTGCAGCTCTGAAGAACTGGTGCTGTACACCCATGTTTTGTGATGAAGGCAAAACTCGGTAGATGTCTTGTACAGTCAGAGACTAAGTCTTCTCAGGCTGTAAGTTAACACTGTCCTAGTCAACTGCATCACAAAACCACAACTGGCCATGAAAGAGATTTAAAAGTATACCTTTTGTGCAATTAGATATAAATTTAATGTGTTTATAAATCATAAAGGTAATCAGTTTATCTTTGCTCTTTTTTGTTTAATCTGCATTGTATTTTCACCTTTTTGTTTTTGAAACATTCAGATGTATATTTAGACAGACATAATTTCACTGCATAATCAACGTAATACATTTGAAGCCAATATCATGTAGTTATAATAAATTCTGTCCTGTAAGACACATACCGAAAAACTGATTAACACCGGCTTAACATATAAAATTAAGCTGCCTTCGATTCTAACAGGCAGTAATTATAATTAATCCTCATGCAAATATGAACATAATCTTTGTCAATTTGTCAGATGCTGATTTGTATTTTATTTCTCAGAGATAAATTAACAGAAAATATGCCACTGACCATATGGCTAAAGTTCCGGAGAGATTTATAGGTTATAATTTTAATTCATTATAAGGGTTGAGTGCTCATATATTTCATTTGGTGAATGTGGAATAATTCTGTTAGGATTCAAATATTCAATTCCAATAATATCATCGCTAATCCACTGAATCTGGTGGATTTCTAAATATATCTGCTTGTTTGATGAAGTCCAGAACCACGACAACCATGGAACAAAAACATGCAATGATTGATAGGAGCATAGCGATCTGGGAGCATTTAGGATGGCAGTGATGTTCCTGTGAGTGTGTCTTCCCTTATCTTTCAGTATTGTGGTTTGGGGATTTGAGTTAGATGTGAGTGTATGCTTTCTGGGAGAGTTATGAATACAGATAAGGGTTGTTGGTGGCTCCCTCACCCCTACTATTGAGGCGAATGGTGGTGGCTCTCAGGGTCAGAAGTTACCCCCATGCAGAAACAGTGGGGGAGCGGTGACTGGAAGTGGGGCATCACAAGGGCTAAGGTTATATATAGGGTTGCCCTAGACCCCATGTGGCAGAAGCAAGAGTGTCAGCAGAGAGGGCTCTGTGCTAGTAGTTTAGACAGAGGGAACGCTATTCGGTGGCAGGGTTTGTTGTTTTCTGTTGACATTTTTACGGCTGCTTTTATTATTCTGTAGCCTACTGCACATAGCTAACTAACAAAAATGCTACAGTATAAAAGAGCAAAGTGGGAATTGCAACACCTTATATCCGTCCAAGTCGATGGGAATAGCAAATGCCTGATTAAAAACATAGAGTGATGGTCAGGGAAGTGGCTATTGTTTTAAAGAACAATCCAGAGATTTGGAGGGAAGCCAGTGTTAGCAATGACGCAGGTCACACGTTTAAGCTTTTTTAGCCCCTGTGGATGCCAGTGCTGAAAATACTTATGCACTTTTTTAACTTTTCATGATATATAGTGGTAGTGCGTGAATTAGAATACCAGTGATGACTTCACTCACTTACATATAAAACAAAGCATTAATGAATTGTTTGTGGGCCTGGAGTGGTTAATATTACTGCTCAAAATCACAAATCAGGTTTACTTGCCATTTTCCTTGTAGACTAGCAGATAAAATTAAATATTTAATTGGTTTTGATTTTTTCATTACCTTGTTCACAAGTTTGTTTTATGTGTTTATTATAGTCAGTGGTGAAGTGGTAAAATAAAGAGTCAAGAAGAGGCATGCAGAGCATTGTGTGGTTAGGTGATTGTCATTTTGTGGCTTGGTCACTGTGTCAGTAGGTCATTATTGTCAGAATGTAATTGTGAGGGGAAAACATGATCTAAAACCTAAATACATGATATTTTTCTTGCAAAGATAAAAGTTTACAGCATATTGTCTCCCCAAGAGATTTGGATTACCCAATTAAATGTTGTACCCACCATTGCAGTCCAAAACATGGACAATTAAAGAATGAAAGACATGTTGCTATTACTCTGTCTAATAACTTCTCCTCTTTGACCCATTGAACCTTTGAATCAGGCAAAGTGGGATGTGGAACCCAGAAAGACAAAAATGCAACTAATCTGCTTCATCAGGATCCTCTTTAACCCATTTGTTGGTTCTGTAGCAAATATATATTCTAATGACCTTATTCAGTGATACGATTCTTAGCCCCATCTTCCAGCACAATACTTTATGGACATTGAAAATAACATTTGAAATATTACAATAAAGTCTTTTTTTAATTCTTAAAATCTACAATTCACAATCCATTTTTAAAAGTGTTCATTTGTCAGTCTACTTCATTTTTAGTAAGTATAAATAATGTCCCATTTTATTTAATCTACGAATTAACCGATGAAAAGGAAATGCAATATTCTTGATTGATAATGTGCTGCTGACAGGTGGTTATGTCTTTTGTCTGCAACAAAGTCCCTGATTGAAAAGCTCATTCATTATTTAGGCCTTGGCCAAATTTGACAACAGATGATAGGAGCTATTGACCATAGCTTTCAGACTTATGGAAACTCGAAGTGAGAAACGTTTGATTGAATCTTACAGTATGTCATAGTCTAAGCATAACTCATAACATTTAACATAACTCATCACCTTCACAGTAAAAATAGAACAGAGATGGGAAAATGTAGGTTGGTACAATGCACTTTTATAGCTGTGAAGTCCAGACCTTGGGCCATAGTAACAATATATCATGACATCACTCTGTGGGTGGTTCAGTTAATTTTGAGCACAATCTTAATTTATACAGAATTTTATTGTTGGTGGCTCCAGCTTAGTGAGTCATGGTCACTTCATCCATCACTGAGTTCAAAACAGTGATTTATGATTCAATTTAATACATAAACTCAGCAGGTAGCAGAGTTATAGGTGAACAGAGGGACTTTCTGTTGTTTTAAATAAGTATGGTCTTGAGTTGTTTTAAGACATGTTTCTTTGCTTTATATTATACAAGCATGAATCAATTTATGAATCTTGATAACCAATAATGTGTGTAGCAAGGATGCCTAACAATCAAATATATATGTGATGTAATGATCATGACATAGAACCAGCTTGTGAAATTGCAAATTGAGTTGCATGTTTTATGTTATTTAAATTAAACTTAAGTAAGTTGTCTTTAAAAATACTGAGAATTAATCATGTAAAATAATCATCAGGCTCATTGCCAGGAACTTGATTATGGTTTGCAGTTACTCAGTTGTATTCTCTCTTCATCTGTGCAGAAACACTAAATTAAGTAAAATAACTTAACATATGTCATTTGTGATGCCCCATATGTTGTGGATCATTTTGTCTTTAATTACTGTCTAGTGTATAGCAGCAGCTCAACATAAAATAGGGATATTTTATCAGAGTTGTGGTTTCTTCAGCTTGAGAACAGTAATATATGTTTCTTATTTGTGTTAAATTTATACCACACATATTATTGTAGAAGTAACCTGGACCCAATTAAAACTTTTACATAATTGCAAATTAAAAACATGCTGTACTTGAAGGTAAGTTTGCGCTAAGGAATTACCCTCTGTCAATCTCAAATCCACCTTCAAATATAATTTATGTGTGTAGGCCTATGTATTGTGATGCTGTGCTGGGCGGCGCAGTAAGAGACCGCCCAAACTGCCCTGCATCTCCCCGGACATCTCCCATGGTGTCACAGTATGTATGTTTGTGTGTATGTATCATGTATGTATCTAAGTTACTCTTGTTTAAGAAAATATGTTATATTTGAAGAATTAAGTTTTACACACAGTTTAAACTTCCTGCAACCTGATGTGAACTTGGTAAATGCATGAAACAAATGCTTGAGCTACTTCTGCACTTGGCTTGACGAATCTTCTAAATCTATACTTTGTTGACTGACAAAGCATAGTAAGAACCCAACAATATGATTGAAAGTATAGAATGGTACTTTAATTGCACACAATTTCACATTGTAATTTGCTGCACTGTGTTTAAAGCCACATACTGCAAGAGCCTTCTCCCACTTCACAGGGATGCGACTAATCCTCTTCTCATGGGGAATACCCTGCTATACACTCACCTAAAGGATTATTAGGAACACCATACTAATACTGTGTTTGACCCCCTTTCGCCTTCAGAACTGCCTTAATTCTACGTGGCATTGATTCAACAAGGTGCTGAAAGCATTCTTTAGAAATGTTGGCCCATATTGATAGGATAGCATCTTGCAGTTGATGGAGATTTGTGGGATGCACATCCAGGGCACGAAGCTCCCGTTCCACCACATCCCAAAGATGCTCTATTGGGTTGAGATCTGGTGACTGTGGGGGCCAGTTTAGTACAGTGAACTCATTGTCATGTTCAAGAAACCAATTTGAAATGATTCGACCTTTGTGACATGGTGCATTATCCTGCTGGAAGTAGCCATCAGAGGATGGGTACATGGTGGTCAAAAAGGGATGGACATGGTCAGAAACAATGCTCAGGTAGGCTGTGGCATTTAAACGATGCCCAATTGGCACTAAGGGGCCTAAAGTGTGCCAAGAAAACATCCCCCACACCATTACACCACCACCACCAGCCTGCACAGTGGTAACAAGGCTTGATGGATCCATGTTCTCATTCTGTTTACGCCAAATTCTGACTCTACCATCTGAATGTCTCAACAGAAATCGAGACTCATCAGACCAGGCAACATTTTTCCAGTCTTCAACTGTCCAATTTTGGTGAGCTTGTGCAAATTGTAGCCTCTTTTTCCTATTTGTAGTGGAGATGAGTGGTACCCGGTGGGGTCTTCTGCGTTGTAGCCCATCCGCCTCAAGGTTGTATGTGTTGTGGCTTCACAAATGCTTTGCTGCATACCTCGGTTGTAACGAGTGGTTATTTCAGTCAAAGTTGCTCTTCTATCAGCTTGAATCAGTCGGCCCATTCTCCTCTGACCTCTAGCATCAACAAGGCATTTTCGCCCCCACAGGACTGCCGCATACTGGATGTTTTTCCCTTTTCACACCATTCTTTGTAAACCCTAGAAATGGTTGTGCGTGAAAATCCCAGTAACTGAGCAGATTGTGAAATACTCAGACCGGCCCGTCTGGCACCAACAACCATGCCATGCTCAAAATTGCTTAAATCACCTTTCTTTCCCATTCAGACATTCAGTTTGGAGTTCAGGAGATTGTCTTGACCAGGACCACACCCCTAAATGCATTGAAGCAACTGCCATGTGATTGGTTGGTTAGATAATTGCACTAATGAGAAATTGAACAGGTGTTCCTAATAATCCTTTAGGTGAGTGTATATAGTTACTTAATGAGGGAAAACCTTTAGCCTAAGCTGTACAGTCTCATACATTAAATGATGCACTTGCCTAAACATTCTGAATTATAAATAAGCATGCAATCACATAGCTGGTAAGGATGAGGCTTTCTTAATTTTGCCTTCTATGTTATCCACTCTGTTTTGTGTCATAGATGATTAGGTAAGATTGTTATTGGTCAAATGTAACAGAACAGACCTATTTTTACTCTCTTTTGTAAGGCCTGTCTGTGTGCTGATGCTGACGTGGTTTGGTATTTTAGCAGTACCTGCACTTAAACCCCTCAGTATGCAGATCTCAAATGAAACTACATTCATGCAAACTATATTTTGGAATGATTTAATTCATGGAGACACAACTACACAATACCGTCACAAGCATGGCTCCAAACTGTGGTTTAAATTATGCCATTAGCCACATAGTGTAGCAGGATTTCAGGATGGCTCTTATAACCTGGAGGTTGCCAGTGCAGATCCAGGCTGTGTCTCAAGCCAGCTGTGTCCAGAGTCTAGTGGACAAACTACACCTGGCCCAGCAGGGTAGGGGCTGCTTGGGATGGGCTCAGGTACTGCAGTGGGCATCCTCCGCGAGGGCCGTCTCTGTTTTCGGGTTAACCGTGAAACCCAGCTTGTTTTTCTGGGCTCACAGTGTGCAATGAAACAGATGGCTTAGCAATGCATATGCCTCAGAGGGTATGAGTGTGGTGTCTTCATCTGTCACCGGCTGGTTGGAGGGAAGGGGGGAGGGGGGGGATGCAATGTTTATATTTCTAAATGATAATAGTAATGGAATGGCAACTTTACATAATTACATTCAGTAATTGTGCGCTGTGTATCAATTACTGGAATTTTAGTATTGTTCTAAAAAGGAATTGCGGTTTAAACTATAGCCTAATGTGTCTTTATGGTGTAGTAGTTATTGGCCCTATATTCTTTATTTTTTGTATTGTTAAATCAATATTGTTATTCCAATCCTTCGTGATTATTTGTGTGTCAACCTTACCAGGATTACATTACTGTCCAAAGAGAGAAATTAATGAACTTCTTGATTGTGAGTTTATTGGAATGCTGTGTCAGGAGTCAAGTGTGGTCCTCGGGACTGGTTGTCAAATATGACAAATTATGGGATGCATTGCTTTCCTAATGAAACCATTTATCAAAAGTTAGGCAAACATGTCTCCATACAGTAGCTAGTTGTTCAGCAAGCAAATTAAGTTCACTATGCTTACATAATACTATTATTTTATTCATATTAATATTATTCAGGGATGAGAGCCCGCTCCTTCTCATCCCTGGCCCCTAAATGATGGAACGACCTGCCCACCGAAGTCAAAACAGCAGAGTCCTTGACCTCATTCCGGCGCTTACTCAAGACGCATCTTTTCCGACAGTACTTGTAATATTAGTCCTCTATCCGTGCTAAATATCACTTCACAGTTTTTATTATACTTCTCGTGTTCTTGATTGTTTTCCTCCTTGCTCCCTTTCCCGTAGCCCTTGACTATGACCCTACATCTTGACAGCACTTAGCTTTCACTGTCCAGGATGTAGGAAGTCACTTACTGTACTTGTGTAAATTGTAAATTGGAATTTGTAAAATGTATTTTGAATTGCTGTTTTAGCTAAATTGAATTTGTAATGATTGATGCCTTGTACTTCACTGTATTTTTGCACTTTGTTTGCACTTATGTTGTAAGTCGCTCTGGATAAGGGTGTCTGCCAAGAAATAAAAATAATAATAAAAATAATGAGTGCATTTGGATAAGGTTGTCACCCAACCAGTATTATTAAGATGATTGTATTATTGTATTATTATTATTCTTTTATTTTTTTAAACCAGATAATTACACCTAGTGTGAAGTTTCTTAGCAGAACTGTAATGAACAGAATGCAGAGCAGATGGCACAAAATATTTACACATTGAAGCTTCAATGTAACGGTTTCAGTATTTCTAACTGGAGCTTATGACACACTTAATTCAAATTCCACTTCTGTTTTCTTTGCATTTCCATTGCACCATTTGGAGAGCTCAATGGATTTTAAATCTCTAATGCTGTTACATATTTGATTCTCATGACAGAACCATACATAACAGCTGTACACGATCTTTTATCCCATGCAGTACACCATTATGTGTCCTTTACATAACATTTTTAGATATCCATAGCAACTCCTGCTACTGCCCATAACCTAGTATTATTAGGTTATTGTAGTATTTCATTATATTCTACTGAAATCTATACCATGTCAAATTATTCACTTTTATTATTATTATTATTATTATTATTATTATTATTATTATTATTATTATTATTATCATTAATAATAATACATTAAACATGACATTTACAATTTAAACAAATCTCACATGAACCAAGCACTTAGATAATACATTCAGGGAAACCTGCCCATTGAAAGTAATATGAGGTTTTATAAATCTGTAACTTCTACATCTCTGGTTTGGGAGTCAAATAAAAAAAAGTCACGGAGCCTCTCTGATGACAAGCCTATCCATAAGCATGCTCCTGCAGTGCTGCGGTGGTAAACGCCCCGAGAGATGTCATGGCATTTTTTAGGACTAGAAGGTTCTATTTATAATAGACAGCAGCAATAGCTGAGCTATAACTCAGGCTGTTTGTGCCTGAGAGCCTCAGGAGTCATATGACCCAGCACTCATTCCTAAACTATTAGGAGGTATCTCCAGTGACAGACAGAGTGCTGCTGCAGTTTAGCTTATCTCGCTGGGACACTTTCACCCTCGCTGCACTGTCTGCTGCACCGGAGGATGTACAGTAGCGCAGAAAGTCAAGCAGACCTTGGATAAAACTGCCAGCTATTCTCTATTGACCACTGAAGTGAAAGAGTACTGAGCAAGAATTGTGATGCCTGAGGAAAAAGGTAATATGTAACAACTGTTTTCTGAATAACAAAGTCATTGTATTTCTTAAAATGTGACTAGGAGGTGTATGGCAGTTGGTGGTTTACACATTAAACGCACGCAATTCTGTGTTCTTCTAACTAGACTGGATTTAAGGCAGAATTGTTGGAAGCAGCACTCACTGTATTTTACTCTTCTTTTAGATGTATAGGACTTTACAGTTAGTATTTGTATGACTATAAGGGAGTATCCAAGATAAAGTGCAACAGAAATGTGTATTTCTTTCTTCTATGGTTAATATTAATAGTACTGTATATAAATGACCTTTTTATTTACATATAAGCAATTCAAAGCTATATTTTATTCTATTGTATTATTTCAAAACCAGTTATTTGAATTTTCTATCAGCATTCAGCATCTAATTACAGAACAGTTCATTAAAAGACTGCTGAGGTGATATGAGGATAATACATTAATACTCTTTGTTAAATCCAAGTTACTCCATTATTATTATAACCTTTCTGATGATCCCATTAGAAATTAATTGATGCAATTGACATCTAAACTTAGAAACCTTTGTAATATTGTTTTGTATTTTAAACATTGAGGTAGGTGGAAAAGTTGTAATTTCCAGCCAATAAAATATATTGTGTTTGAACATTAGTATGTTGCAATGTTAAAATTTAAAACATTATTTTTCATGCAAACAATCCAGTTCAAGGACAAATTAGGAGACATCCCTGATAAACTCCCCTTAAAAAGCCTTTTGACTATAATGTTCTGTGACAGTTTGGAACCCACAGCAGTCTCTTCAGAATATTAATACATCAGACAAGATAAGGAAAAGTCCTGTAATTGCTTTCCACATAGTCTGGGCTGCAATGTCATATCATCCTATGGGGATTCTGCATATTATTCTTGTGACATTTGTAATCTCCTTTCCAAGAGTTGTCTTCAACTGAGGTTGTGCTGCTAGATTCATTCCAGAAATAACCGTTCCAAGATATGTAGTTTTACCATCAAAACCTCAGTTACCACAAGTAAGAAAGCAGTCAAGGGAATTATACCACATTTAAGAAGTGGATCCTGTTATTTGAAGACAACCCCACGCTTTCCTTTCGAATGGCACCAATTCCATCATTTGGACAATAGCTGGACAATACAATCATACATCATAGCACACTTTGGACACTAAGTTACTCAGACAATTTAACATTTTAACACATTTTTACAAAATTAAATTTAACGTTTTTTTAACACTAGTAAACTGAAGGTTTTAGGTTATGGTTGGAACAAAAAGTGAAAAAAATATATATTGCAGAGCTGAACACAACAATTGGCATTGTTTTAGATCTGTTCTAGATGTGTGGGTTTGTTATATTTCTCTACAAAATCTCAGTTTATTATAGACTCAAGCATTTAACAATTTGATCATGAATGAAGAAGACACAGACAGTCGTCACCGGGATAGCGATGGAGGTAGCGAGTATATTTTGTTACTTGTTTAAGGTGATTTTCTAGTTTTCCAGTTGAATTGGAGCAGAAGTTGTGGAGATATCCACCATATTCTCCTGTGCCTTTGTACCTTAATGTCTTTCCACTGAATCTGTAGTTTTAGAAACTTTTGTGTGGGTTTGAACAATCTGAGCACTTCACAGGGTCGCAAACAATATGGCATTAGATATACATGTCCTTGTTAGATAATGATGCTGACATTTTTTGTTTTGTCTTTAAACTTTTACGTCCAGTGCAGTCGCTTTAGTGCTACCAGCTTGCGTTGGCACAGTGGGGTGTGTCCTAAGGGGGTGCTGTCTGCTTCGAGTCTCTCTTGCAGCAGCTAGGGAACGTCCAGCTCATATGTCATGCTTTCAATCTGCACTTTAGAAGTCATTAATTGGGGGGACTTTGTGATTGCTGCTTGCTGGCGTCATCTCTGGTGTTTTCTCTAGATGCTCTGTCTTGTGATAATTGTTATGTAATACGCTGTTAGAAGAGAATGCATTCTTTCAGTCCCCATTAGGCTTGTGTGGGTTCCTGGGAAAGATAAGCAGCAGTGAAAGGAAACAGTTTTCACTAAGTTGTTCATTAGAAATGGATTAAGCATGTGTTTAATGGGAAATCTGTAAATAAGTAACACAGTAAGTGGAAAGGAGTCTTACTTGATGTACAGAATCTAGACTAATGTAGAGAAGAAAAACAGGCTCAGTGTGAACAGTACCTTTTGGCCCCATCCATTTTCCTTCCAGCTACACAGACAAATACAGGAATCCTATGAAAACAGGGATCTTAACAAATGATCTCTCTATGCTCTCTATATGGGCACATTATTTTACTCAGGTAAATCTGATTACACTGCTAGTATTCAGAATGTTACTCTTCTCTAGAAAACACATGATATTCTACGTTTGACTCGTCTGAAAGAAGTCACATAGTTTACATACAAATACAAGCAGCAAAGCAATAGTAAATTAGAAATATTCCAGACAAGAGACACTTGTCTACATACATTTCGACAAACAAACAAAGTGCATATACAGGATATGATTCTAAGATATGCATTAGAATTTAAAGAATCTGAAGAATACGTTGTCTGCATGTAACAGTACTTTTTACATTTATTACTGAACATGTAGTACCTAGAGGGGGTGAGTGCTCAGTATGCCTTTATCTTTATCAAACTGATTCTGTAGAAAAGTCATAATGTGAAGTAAACTGTTTGAATTTTCCGAACCTGACTGAAGCAAGGAGCTGAATATCCTTTGAGTATGTCAGTAGAATTAGGAGTGTATGTAGGTTATGTAGCTACTGCAGGTATTTCAGTCAGGAGTGCTGTGAGAGATTATGCTGACTTCTGCTTTGTGAACAGAATTTGTTTCAATTTGATTTAAATTACATTTTTGATGATTCTGATGTTTGATCGAGTACCACCGCACAGGAAATGTATTGTATATGACACAGTCACTGTATGAAGTTTTGTCTGTCTAGCACAAAAGCTGTGCGAGGAGTAAGTGAATGCGTGAATTTAATATGATTTTAATAATAATTTGCTAAAAACACAACTGTGGTAGGGGATGTTGTAGAGGACCAAACTGTTGTTGTCTTCTGGTCCATTTAGTATACAAGCTTGTCATTGCACAGGTCTGTGTATGTGTTTGTCAGTGTCTTTGTCTGTCCGTCAGTGTTTGTGTCTATGTGTGTGGGTTCAGGATTTGGCTTTGCGAAGAGACACTATCAGACCACCACTTCGTTAGGATACAGTCAGCGTAGTGGGTGAGAACAGGGCTTTGTCCATATTACTGGCTCTCTCCAGTCACGACCGTTCTTGTGTAATCCGTTGTAAAATGTCAATGCTGTAGCGGGAGATGGAGTGGAGGATAAGTATTGCATTAATGGGAATGGACAGAGGTACTTTAAATGACCATTATGTAATTGTATTTTTAAATAAAAGCATTTGCGAACATTCACTTTGTTTAATTGCAGTTTTATTCCAGTTGTAGTGAATTGTAGAAAACTTCGGAAATTCCTATAAGACAACATGTTGCTCTGCTTACTTAGGATATCCACAAACCACACAAACAAATTGTCAGTGCCAATCGATTCTGCCGAATCTACAATTCACCGTATACTAAAATGCTTAAAAGCTTCGCAGTTAAAACCCCCCAGAAAAAAAATCAAATCCAGCGAATGATGTTACAGGTAATTGAGCTTCACTGTATAGCCAAATCTGATCAGCTTAAGCCACATCAGTGTATTATACTCTTACTTCCTGAAGCACAGAGGACTCCCTGCAGATTGTATCCATCTCTCTATTTTAAGCCCAGTCCTGGAATAACCAAAGATAGTTCCTCAGTATGATACCAAGGGAGTCCTGCCGCACAGCACAGTGCTCAAGTATAATATGACTGTGGCTGAGACTCGTCCTCCCAATGATGTCACAGCACTCTGCCCAGCCCGCAACGGTAGCTGTAGATATGGGCTTCAGGCAGCATTCGTCACAAAATGCCGCACATCATTTATTTTGTGGTGGCCTGAAAACCACATTCAATTAACTTAAGTGGCAAATAGAAAGCTCTAATTTGTTCTCCAGCTTCTCTATAGGATGATCAATGACTTTGTTTATTTATCCCTTGGTGTCGACAAGGGAACTTTCTAGAGCTTAATTTGCATTCCTGTGTGCGGTGCTGGTCACAGACTGTTCTGTTGAAATAATAAACAGTGGAGAAATAGGTATTAGCGGATGGGACAGTGACTTGCAGTAATTCCAATTTGATTTATTTTCATCCAATAAGTTAGTTGCTTTGCCTCCTCTGTCAATTCCTCTTTGTTCAGCCTGAAAGCGGCCCCATAACAATATAATTTTTTGTTTTATTAAGCTGTCCAATTAAGATTCAAATTAAAGACTAAATTAATATGTTTTTGTTTTCAGAAGGAAGTGTTTGTGACGTTTCCCCCCTGCTCATGTGTGTAGACAGGATATGTCAGAATTTAATGACCAGGTCACTTCAAGCGAACATGCGGTTTCATTTTGAAAAGCAGGATACTACAACCCCTTCTAAAATACTTGCCAAACATGTCTTTCCATGGAATCTCTGTGAACCACATGTTTTGAATAAAATGTGCTCTTTGAAGCCTTTCTTATTTTTTATGAGGATAATATTTTTCTCAGAAATTCTTTACTAGGTTAGTTGCAAACCCATACATTATTCTGTTAAAGTATGCTTTGCTCAGTATCCCATATTTGTATTTCCTATAAGTATTATTTTAGAAAGCTGTGGATTTCTGATGCATTGCTCGGCATCTTGGCTGCTTTGATTACATTTTGTATTAGCTTATATAGCATTAGCATTCAGTCATTCAGTCAATTCAGTCAGTATTCAGTATTTATTCAGTTGCCATACCAGATAGACCCAGGGCACCTCCACCAGGCAGATGCTTCTGAAGTTTTCATGTTCTTGCTTAAAACATAAAGTACCCTTCAAAAGAGCTGTGTTGGAAGCTCACAAATGCACTTCTAAATAGTACTCACCAGTTCCATACACTTACTATTTTCTTTCACTTATAGAGCTCATTATCCTCCCTTCCTTTAATCATGATTGTGTAGATTGAATTGTAGTGTTTCTTTCTTACCCTCTTTCCCATGGATAATTTCTATGTACTGTAACCATGTCTGAACCGGATCAATTTACATTTTAAATTATTCAAATGGTACATGCCTCAGGTCTTCCAAACGGAAAGCAATGAACTGCATCAACTAGGTGGCTTCTAAAATACATGGTAATGAGTTCAATTAACTAATTATGTGGGGAATGGGGAAGATTTAGTGTGATACCAGGACTTTCCACAACATATGTGTGATTAATTGGTGTGTATTAATACAGTGTTAGACTGACCATGTCTTTAACCATGCCTTACTTTTTTCCTGCACAGGGTGTCCAATGATGGCCAATGAATGCACTGTTCACAGGTGTCTCTGTTCTGTGTTGCAGTGTTTCAGCAGCAGGCCGTGCACAGCCCCCTGGAGAAGCAGCAGGGCTCCCCTATCCTGTGCCACAACTGTGGGAAGGCCTGCAAAGGAGAGGTCCTGCGTGTACAGAACAAGCATTTCCACATTAAGTGCTTCATCTGCAAAGGTACATTACTATTATTATTATTATTATTATTATTATTATTATTTCATTACATTACATTACATTACCACTCCTGTTCTTCTACAGTCTCTGTCCAATTTATGTTTCAAACTTGTGTCCAGCGTGTAGTTTCCAAGATAATCCTTATTAAAGGTGCTTGCCAGTTTCTTGAGGTGTTTATGAGTCCAACTGGAAATGGTTCAGCCCGGATGCTGCGATGTCAAGTTAGGAAGAAGAGGTGGGGGGGAGTGGAAGGGGTGTTCTGCCATATTGTAACGTTTTGGGACATTTTACTGAAACAGAATCAGAAACTGGTAGGAGACTCTCTACAAGATAACACTTCTGCACAAGATAAGACTAATCTCACTTAAAACTAAACGTCTTAGCCAGTGTCACCCCACTTCCAACAAAAGTGTGTGGATTTGAAATTAGGATGAATGGACCTGTTATGAAGCACGGCCCGTGTAGTACACTGTATCATATTCTATCTATGTGTATCATCTTCGGAAAGCAGCCAGAGAAGATTGCTCTCATAATTATTTACTAACACCTATCAGCCATCCCTCGCATCGTGGGGTGCTTGGCAGCAAGTTAAAGAGCAGGCATTAACACTGCGCCACTCAGCTGTGCCGTACTGCTCTCCAGTGTGAGGATCTCAGTTGCTGTGGTTAGTAGACACAGATAAACATGTTGTTACTTTATCTGTTATCACTACGACAGTTTTGACTTCAATCAGCAGAACTTGTGAAAAGCGGTACAGATTTGAGGAGGCTATTTAGTCTCTAGTAAGAAAATTAATACTGTACTAAAACCTCATTCAACCTTAATTGACCATAATGAAGCAGCATCCAAAACATGATTGTTTTGTGCAGAAACCTAAAAACTTGTTTAAAGAAATATCCCCCCCCACTGTCATCAATCTTTCCAGCAGCCTTATGGGGGAAAAAAAGTTTGTACCCCTTTTTTAGAGATACACTTCAGAAATCTGTGTCCCGTCTCTGTCATCTGGACAACAGCAGCACAACTTTGGTGCCAGTGGAAGTTTTTTCTCACTCAAATTGAATTGAATCAAACAAGCAAACAAATAAACAAGCAAAAAACATTTTATTTTTCCTTTTCCATACATGAGTTGAAGCTACCCTGTATCACTGAGTGTATGGAGACGTGTGAATTTCACTAAACATTAAATATGTTTCAAGTGGATACATATTTTTAACAGGACCTGCCATGAATTCAAAATGAAGCAGAGAGCAGCTAAGTCATTTACGCATTTACTCAAAGGATTTTCAAAGCAGTATCTTAATCTTTGGGTCCAGCCCTTCTCCTTTGCTTGTAACATTGTGATTCCTCGGTGGGGTTTATTTATTTATTGTTGTGAAGTTGCTAAGAGACCTAAGTCTGCACACAATTGATGTTTCCTGAATGTTAATGGTTTTATTTTAAGGACAGATAATGTGTGAAACCCTGCTATACATTCCAAATGTCAAGGCTGAGAGTAGAGAAAGAAAAAGATGATGAAATTGGGTTTATACACAGAGCAAAGATTTCTGCACACACCACATGTTTTTGAATAGGTTAAAATCGAACCTAAGCCACATAAATTAGAGGAGATGTATAGAAGCTTTGAAAATGAAATGTCACACATTTCAGTAAAAATAACCTTGGTGTGTTGTTTAGAAATTGCACAGTTGCTACTTGTTACTCTTCTCATCTTAAAGGGCCTTTCCAGAGGGTACTGTCATTTACAAGAAACAGTGACATCTTATTTTAAGACTGGTTTAATGGGGATTAATAAATCATGTTCTACTGAACGAGAGATGAACAGTTCTGATCGCGCTATGACATAATTCATCATTAGGCATACATTCACTATTGATTCATTAATTAACATGAGGAAGGCCTAGACAGTTTATATAAAATAACACTTCTCAGTGTTGTAAATATATAGAGGATGTGGATCTAGTGCAGTAATGTGCAATGGGATATGGATGGAAAAATGTAAATCTGTTTGCGCTGTATTTTAGTGTTTAGCATTTAGTCACACTCAATTTATAAAGACGTGAGAAGGAACAATGACCAGCTGTATTTCCCTTGCTAAAAAAAGTATCAGCACATTGAAAAGGAATCTCAATGGAGTATCATTCTTTCATAGAAATGAACACAGTTCAACTCGCATAGCTTTCGTATTTATATTTATAAAATCTATATGTCACTTTTTAATAGTGATTTTTCTTTGAAAGTAGAATTCTGTAGTTTTTAATCAAAATTTTTGTACCATGAAAATGGAATGGATACTCATTCTAAAACCTTAGACATTATTCTTTAACAGCTCATACCTTTAGAGAAGTATGTTGCAGACTAAACCTACAGGCAGAATGTGGCAAACACAAAGTTTTAAATATAGATTTTACAAAATCTTCCACAGACGTTGTTTGACACAGGTGAATTGGGAATGTGCCCTATTAACAGTTTATCAAATAGTTTATCCATAGTTTATGGCTTTTCTGACTAGATACTAGTTGTTGGCATTCGTCGATGCAGGGGTTTGAGATTTTACTTCTGATTTCTTGCTTGAGGCTCGGTTCACACGCAGGTCTATTGCTGTCACACAGCCTTTCCAACACATCGCCTTTTATGCTCATCACTGCACAGGAATAAAAGCATTTTCACAAACTGAACTCCAGTGATGTGAACCATGTTCTCCACAGTCTCCCATACCTCCCAGTGGGTTATTTCTGCACTGATCGATTTATTGTACTATTAGTGGGAAAAATCCTCATTTAATAATATCCTTGCATTTAAGAAGATACTCTTTTGTTTTTCTTTCTTGACCTGTTACGTTTCACATTCTTCACTTAACAGGTAGCATTCTGGATAAATAAACATAGTATCTTTAGGAGCAGACTGCAAACACCAGGCCTGTGGATTAAAGTCATATACAGAGCCACACCATGGCTGTGTGAGAAACTGAAATCACTTTAGATACACAACTATGTCTGCATTTCAAGTATTTTTGTTATATTCTTAGACATGGGTGTAAAAAGAAACATTTTGGCATTCTTAATAAAATAAAACTGATGATTGAGATAGCATTTTAATTAATCTGTTTCTAAAGCTCATACCAGTAACAATATATTGTTGCAGAGTAACATGATTATAAAAATCTGTCCTGAAGGTCCCTGAAGGTGACAAAAACTCCTTTATGTGTTTGTATGTTCTGTTTTTTATTTAAATTTTTAATTTTTCATCTTTCAAGGGTTAAGGGTTTTCCATTAATGCTCATATTTTATGTCGATAAATTGATGAGACATAATTCCCCTTGGCTTATGGAAGATAAAGCGTAATTCAAAGGCAGAACATAAATGAGTGCTTTACAAGGTCACATTGTCTGATGGTACTCCAGCAGGACTTACATGAATTAGCACAAGAAAGCATTTCCAGAAAGGCACAGCTGTGTGTAACAATTGGGATTTTCACAATGTGGAAGGCTGCAATTAAGACACTGCTTCTTGTAAAAAAATCCCTGAACCTCCAAATTCTCTGTAGCACAATCCTTGACTTTTCTCCTTCGGTCAATACAACTACTGGAAGTTTTCTACAATTTTTGTTTTGTGGTTGTACTGGAATGTCAATTTATAATTATTCTCTGTGGGTAAGAGAAATGTAATGCTACAACATTGTCAGGACGAGTTGCTAAGTTTATTTTTGGCTGTTATCAAGGTTACTGTGTTGCGCATCTTGTGAAACCATATGGAGTCATTCTGTTTCTCAAGCTGAACATGTTTTCAATGATCAGAACTGAACATCTGGGAAACTTGGGATGTAGGCCTCTTTTTCCACCAAAACAACACCTTTTTTATATATATAACACTAGAATATGAACAAACACTATTTTCCATAGAACTGGGAAGCTAACAGTAAACAAACCCATTCTTCTCATGCTCATTCTTCACAAAGACTTTTCAACAGTGGGGGTACACATCCAGAAATGCCCATTCTTTGGCAGATGTATCAGATGTTCCTTGTAATAGTTTTCTATACATTGGCTTGAATTAAAGGTTATTTGTACATCAACAGGATCTCCACTGTGGTCTTTTGTCACACATTAATCATATTTAAGATGGAAAGTGCTATTCTGCCAAGTACATTGCAATATCTAACTATGAAATAAGGGAAAGGTTTGATAGAGTTTCTTAATATAGACTGTTTCCCTGGTGCCTTTGAATGTAGCGAGTAGAGCCCCAGCTCATTTATATTAAAGATGCTCACAATGCTGTTGTCAATATTTAATGAGCTGTCAGGCTGGTTTTATTTTTGGCACTTTCTGAAAGATGTGCAACACTCTGTGTTATGTATTATTCCCAAAAGGTATTATTATAAACATTATTATAAACAATAAAAAAGCAATACTGACCGTGATACTGACAGTCATGGGATATCTTTCAAACAAGGCCTTTTTGGTAGCAATTCTCCTTCTGCTATGCCTGATTTCCCTTGATTTCAAACATCAATTATTCTACACTGATATTAGAATTCATTCTGCAGACATAACCTATTTCTCTTTAAAGAATCTGCACAATTTCTTTCATCATTTGATTCTTTGATTCTTGAGCATGATTAATTTCATATGCTTACAGAAACTGTATTTGAAAACTGTATGTTCAAACTAGGTGTTATCAGGCGAAAATGCTAGCTTGAAGAACACGTTAAACACTAACTGCGATTATTTTGTGAATAATTCCTGAATTCTTGGGCTGCTGGCTGGGTTGAGAGTTCGTTCTGAGATTCAAGCATCATGATACACAGGCTTGTATTGTGTCTTAAAGGGAGTACATGGCTAAGTCTCAGGCGTCTGTGTAATTGGGGAGCGTGCAGAACACACGGAGCAGTGAATTCATTTGGGGCACTGCATTTTAAGGAAACAATAGTGCTAATTGACTTACTTTCAGCTGCGGGCCGTGGTCTGGGCCCTTGTGGTACGTTCTTCATTGGTGGATTCCACATGGGATAGATACATTGCCTGCTGATTGGCTGCTCATCAGATAGCTGTCAGGGGATTTACAACCTCATGTTATCTTTGATGCGATTGACAACTTCCAGAACAGATTTTGATTGTGTGAGAAAGTGTCAAGCTGGCATCAAGCTGGCAGAGATTCCATCTCTTGAGTGATGTCTTTATATCAAGATGTCCATTTCCCCCCCCTAAACTGTGGACTGTAGAGACAACACAACACATCTTTAATGCATTTTAGAACCTGTTAGAATTGACCAGACTCTGAAGGGTCAGAGGTCTGGAGAGGGTGAATAGTTAAAGGATCACCACTTTATATAATATGCTAGTAGATACAGTGTTAATATACGTATTATACTTGATCAAATAACGGTATGTCTGTATCCTGCACATTTCAGTCTGATCTGAGTGAGACATTTGAAATTGTAATGGGAACTGAGAAAATCAAAACAGATGGTATGCATTGTAACTAAGCACTTAAGTAGATTCAAGACTGAACATAGGAAGTTCTTATTTATAGGAATTGTGAGTGTATGGAGAACACTGTCAAACCATGCTGTAGAGACAGTTCTTCTGAGTGCGTGAACAAATGTTTTAATGACGCTCTTGGATCAGTTTGATCCTAGCAACCAGATTAGCAAGATGGGCCAAATCCAATCCCAGTTTTTGCTACCTTTCTGATGGTCTTTAATACGTGCAGAGATCTCACACTTAACTTCAAACACAAAAGACACATGGAGTTTAAATGTCAGATTTGTATGTGAAATGGTTTGCATCCTGACTGCTGGGAGGTACTTACATGAATCAATAGATCCTTCAGTTCACAAGGACAATTCAATGGCCATCTTTCTTTAATGTTTATGATAATGTCTTAAATAAATTAGACTGTATACAACATTGCCCATGCACTAAAGATCTTTTATTATAAGCAACATTATTTTAAGGCACCTTTTAACAACCAGAATGTGATTGGTTGTGAAATACAGACCTGTATCCTGTTCTCAAGTCACAAGCTAAATTACAACTTCAGGAAATGTTAAATGTAGATGTTACCAAGTCATGAAACCCAAGAGCACAGTGTCTGGCTGAGTGGTTCTCCATCTGGGCTGAGCTGGGTCCTCCTCAGCTGAGCTGTGATACAGAAAATCAGACCCACTGGATTACCTGTCCTATGCAAGGGAAGCCTGTGCAGAATTCAGCTCATCCCCTTGTAGCAGAGCCAAAGATGGCATTGGAGACTTCAGTTCTTCTGTCCTGTTCCCTTGACTCCCAAGGACTCCTTTAACTGAATAGTATTTCTTTACAAAATAACAGAAACCCACACCATTTCCCAGTTGTTATTATTAAGATTATGGAGTGTTTGTTTGCTTTATTACCAATCTGTAGCTCTGCCATTAATGATGAATAAATTAAAACTGCCACTGGAAGTGTGCCTGTAGGCTCGCCCACCTCACTGCCTGAAATCTGAATATTTACTCTCCCCCTGACACAGCTCTCTCCCTCTATCTCAGTAGGAGTTTATCACTCACTCACACCGATTTTCACTGACTAATTTTACTGTAAGCCTAAAGCACTAAACCTCAACACCTACCTAAGGCATTGTTGTCTTTTTTCTTTTCTTCATGAAATAAAATCAAAAAATGTAATGTAATATGCATTTGCTTAAGTTGTTTCATGGTCATTTTAATTAAATAAGCAGACCAGTGTTTTAAAGAAATCAAAAAGATCTGTCAGTGTTGACAAAGAGAGCCCTCCCTCGCTCACAGTGCCCGGGTGCCAAGTAGTGTGCGATTGCCTACAAGTTGCAACATTCCAGGCTGGGGCTTGGCTTGGCGGCAATCCCTGGCTAAGTCCAGCAGGTCCAAAGATGGCGATAAGGAGGAGATACTAACCCCGGAGAGTGAATACATTGCAATCAAGTGAAACTGATACACTGGACTTCCAATGCCAGAGAGCACATTGCCTGATGGGATACCTTACCTAACTGGAAACACTGACTTGATAGTAAAATTCTTAAACTGGTGTCATGTGCAGTAATTCAATACTTCTGTGAGATACGGAGCAGAAAGAAAATTATGTATCTTCTTTCAAATATGTCCCATTCATTGTGGCAGGAGAGGAGCTGAGTTTCCCCCACAGAAACAGGTCTCATAGCGGCAGACGCTCCTTGACGTCCTCTGAAGCTCACGTGTGAAGAGTCAGTGCGGATGCCTGTCTCTGTTGCCCGTGTGGATGAGACCAGTTTGGCCTGGAAAGGAAAAGAAGAGAATCAGTAGCTCAGTAACAGGGAGTGTTTGTTGTTTATCGGATCTAGACCATCTGCTGGTCTATAAATAGCCTACATTGAAAGGCAATCTTTGTAACTTGATGAAGGAGCCCGCGTTTATATATACAGTGAAATCACTGAGTCTCGGGTTACTTGCCCGTTAGCCTGGTGACTGACAGAGACACTGGGACTGAGATTTCCACATTCTGAAAATTAACATAGGGTTGGAAACTTAGAGGGTTGACTCGTAGAAATTGGATGTGTGGACTCAGTAAGACCTTTGCTGATCACATTCTCCAGTGTTAACACGTTTATTATCTGAGAATATGCCTTTCAAATCTTAAAAACAGAATTAAATGCAGGATTTATCAATATTGTTTTCAACACTTGACTATGGACGATTTCAAGACTTTTTGCCCACGTCTGATATTATTTTAGACAACATTCCTCTGGACATGTTAAAATACATGCATCTGGATATTGAACAAAGACATCTGTTAAAACATTGTTAATTTTGATAGCATATGGTGAAAAGTGTTAGAACTTAGGAGTTAAGCTTTTGTGAATAAATGGGATTTAACGCCTTTCTAGAGTCTGTGTAATATTTCGTGAGAGTTTATTTTCAGTGGTTAGAGACATTTGTGTAAGGCTCAATCATTTGATGAGACACGTGTTTTTGTTTTGGAACTTGGAATGCCTAGAAAATAGTGATAGAATGCATATGGAAAATGAAGTTTCCGTGTGATTGTCCAGTTTGGGAATTCAATACAAAGTGAAGTAGACAGATCAAAGACACAAATCCAGATTCAATAAGTTGTGTTTCTAACATTTTTCCACGAAACCTCTGATAAACTCCCATTGTTTGTATTTTTTCATTGTTTAAGGAAGTTATATCAGTGTTTGCTGGATGTGATTCAGATGCAGTCATGCAATGTTCTGGCAGCTTGAGTTTGTATTACATTGTGTACTAAAACCAATTATAGGAAAGCAACTTTGGAAAATATGTCTAACATTTCCTGAGAAACATTCCTGCATTATTGTGTTAGTTTATTGCGACTGTAACCTTTGACAATTTTTCCAGGACCAAGTGTGAATAACAACTTGATCAGAGACCCACTCGTTTGAAAATGAACTGTTCATTCATTGTCAATTTATCTCCTGATCGATGTGTTTTTAAGAGTTGTAGTCTTTATTTATAGTCTTGTAGTCTTTATCTTTATTATGATTTCCCCCACAGTATTTGTGTTATGATTTTTTGCATTAGTTAGTTGATGAAAATAGAGGAGGCAAACAAAATTCATATATTTCTTTTATTTTCATAATTATTTTATATTGCACCCTGCTGATCATTCAAGATGTACGTATAAAAGCAAAACCAGAAATGTAACCACAAACCCCACGAAATGCCTCGAGGTGGGATGTAACTCCCTAGGGCAGTGGGAATAGGCATTGTGGTCTTTGTTTTGATTTGCCTTTGCATCGAACAAAGTTACTCCTTTCATATTTTTACAGGAACATGATGTAATGGTTCAAATTCAAAAACATGACCTCGGTTTCCTCGGCCTCAGCCTGTGTGTCACATGAGAGCCTGGATTCTACTGCCAATAATGGAGGTTCAATAAAAGCATAAGACATTTAGCAGCACCCTGCAGGTGAATTTAAACAATTGCTTCCTTCCTCCCACACCTCCCCGATGAGCTGAAGTCATGTTTTGTGTAACATTGTGTTCCTTACAACATAGGCCACATTCAACCCCTGACTAAATAAATGTCTATTCTTACTGGGGGGGGGTCAAGATAAACACAGTATCAGTGGCGTAACTTAGTGTGTGTCTTTTTGAACTGAATTAGGTTTAAATGGTTTTGAATGTGGCGCACTGACAGTGATTCCTGAATTGCAAGATTTTGTTCTCCACAGCATTTTTGTGAGGTTCCAAACTGCCTATTTAAATGTTATCATTATACTTTTATAGTGTGGTATTATACCATTTTATTCTGGTATTAAAATGCATTACCTACATCCAATTATGTTATTCCAGTTTTGTAATTTTAATATATCTTTTTGTTCACAATAAAAACCTTTATCCCTCAAGTGTGGAATATGGTGGGTTGATAAATGGAAAAAATCAAGCATTTAAATGCATGAACTCAGAGGCACTGACACAAAATGTTAAAGAAGGTGTAGACTTTCTATTGGCACTGTATATATTTGACATACTCAAACCTCACTATACAATTTAAAATTAACTTAAACAACATAAATACTTTTGTGCTGTAACAAAGGAGGCTTCATCTGGATTAATATATAAATATACACTACCAGTCAAAAGTTTTAGAACACCTCAATTTTAGCATGTTGTGTTGTTTGCCAAGTGTTTGGTACCCCATGAAAGCTGAGACTCTCAGCTTTCTGACAATGTGAAACATTCTCTGATGTGACAAATGTGTTTCTTATACCCAGCCCCCGCATTTTGAAATGGCTACTTGGTCTGAGTAGGAATACAGAATATCAGAAAATATTGACGATTATGACATATTCTGGAACCAGACAGTCTACTGATCAAAATAAGACCATCCACGTTTTGGTAGAAGCAACACACAGCCGTAGAGCTCAAAATGTCAAGATGGAAATCTCTGTTTACAGTGTACTAATACACAATGATTTTACATAATTGGATTTGAACTTCTCTGTGTTTGATACAACATCAAATAATAATATATACTGGATTAATCGTTAGGTTGTTCTGAACAAAACAAGCCTATTTGCAAAGAAATCCGAGTGATCTGTGACTCCAACCCCCCCGGAGCAGACTGCACATTTAACCCCCGGGCTCTGAATGACAGCGGGCGACACAGAAACTGTAAATTGGATGTGTTTGAGAATGAAACGCGCTGCAAGCCAAGAGAATAAGCTTTCAAACAATGTGTGCATTGTAGCAATACAGTGTAACTTCTATGCACAGGAGCTGTGCGTAACGCTGCCAAATAATGTTGAAGAGGGTGTAGTAATACAGTATGTAACTCTGAAATGTACAATATTTTTCAGTTATTGGAAACCTAAACTTTTTTTAACCCCTGGAAATGTACCGCTTAGCTTTGTACCATTTCAGGTTATTCACTGGACTTGAACTGCTTAAATTTCAATAAAAACTGGAAAAATGGGGGTGTAATAAAACTTTTGCCTGGTAGTGTATATTGAATAAAGATGTGTTGGTTTTGATTTCAGTGAGAAAACATTTAAACTGCACAGTATATATGCTGGGGTAGGAACTCAGAGATCTATTGATACATATGGCGCAGTGATCACTGTGGTGGTAAGAAATGCGGTGTATCAAATATTACAGTAATTAAGAATAATGACTGTTATCTTCCACTAAGGTCAAACAATCATATCTCAGTCATTTAGTGTGTTCACTACCAAGGCTGGTTTGTCTTTGCTCACAGAAAAAAAAAATATTTGAGCTCAAATACTGTTCATTTTGATTTATTTATTTTGTCCTGTTTTTTTAATAGCTGTGGCAAATTAAAGATGAATTTGCATTCAGTACATTCATTATGAAAACTGGAGTAAATAAGGACGGTGTTGTGCCATATTTCATTGTTTGGGAAAAAGGAACTCGTCACTTTGTGGAACAGCAGGGTTTTGCTGGAAATGTAGACAACACAACATGAGATGAATCTTGCTCAAAACTACACTAATTAAAAACAAAAAAAACATCAATTAAAATAGTATGCTGTGCATTTTCTAAGGTGGCATTCAACAAAGATAGCTTCAGACAGTAGCATCATTGTATTTGGAAAATTGTGGTGTACAATATATTTAATTATAGGAGTTCAAAATGCTCATAACAAAATAAACCCTGTTATTAGACTTTTTCAAGTTTGCCTCTTCAAACCCCATTTAGCAGCACGCAACAGTGAATCATATTTTCTGATAGAAATATAGCAATTATAATGTAGTAATGCTAAAAATAAGTGAAAATACTCATGGGAATTAAAAAATCTTAGATCTTAGAATAACACTTGCTGCTGTATTTATCTTAATCATGTTTAATAAGACCTTTCGTGTCACAGGTGAAAATATCTGAATCTTTAATAACTAATCCTTTATCCACTGTGCTATAAGAGACAGTGTTGATACTGTGTATTAAACTGGGATAGGGAACACATTTGGATCAAAGTCTTGATCTGGTGTAGCTCTTACATTGCAATGGTAATGATGGTGAGTGACAATTATAATCTCAAAGTCTATGAGCAGCAGTCATTTTTAAAATATTGACTTAATGCCAACTAATAATGAAATGAAAGCACATAATATGAAGCTGTAAATACAAAACCTGAACCTGTTACATTTGAGTCATTAGAGAAAGACAATGAGTCACCAGAGGAGGTTCATTAAAGGACGAGGATTGCGGTTGTGATTGTTGAACAGCGTTTGCTTTGGGCAGTGACTGAAAAACCGTCAGATGGCCCAATTGACCATTCAGATCCGTATTCTTCCTCCGGCAAGAACTATCTCACAATGCCAATGTCTTAAAATAAAACCAACATGTAAATCTGCCGCTGATCGCCTATATTTCGGTACTGCAAGGTCCTTATGACATCATTGTCACAGATGGCCAATTGCTTGTAACCCAGTGAATATAAGTCTGTATCATGCAGTATGTTAAACACTAACATGATAAATGACTTGCCTTGACTTTCATCTGCTAATTGACCTTTCTTCAAACCTGGTTGCATTTCACTGAAGCACAATATCCTTGTTTTTCTGCGACCAGTTGTTTTTATTTGGCAAATACAAAAATGGTGTCTTGGCCGATTCTAATCCAAGGTGAATTATTTTCTCTTTTCAGTGTGTGGCTGTGATTTGGCGCAAGGAGGATTCTTTGTGCGTCAAGGAGAGTATATTTGTACCTTGGATTACCAGAAACTGTATGGCACACGCTGCTTCAGCTGTGACAAGTTCATCGAAGGGGAGGTGGTGTCAGCCCTGGGGAAGACCTATCACCCTCGGTGCTTTGTCTGTGCCGTTTGCAGGTGAGGAAATTCCCTTTTTTGTTAATCCTCAAGTAAAATTCCAAATTAAACTAAAACGGAGTTAAAGAAACGGAAACATTTATTGTAAGTCTTCTAATTGAGGTGCAGGTACTGTACATGGTTTTCGGAGGAGTTTTCAACATGTCTGTGACTTGAATGTCTTTAAAGAATTGCAAGTGGGGCTGATTAATGCTCTTTCCTTTCATGCAAGATCTCAGTCTTGTGAGTAGCAAGCTTTCAAGAATGATCTTTTAAAAGAGAAGGAAAAAAAGCTATTGGTCTCTTAAATTACTTGAACTTTTTTTTTAACATTCATGTGGGATACATGCTGATACAAAGCCGATAATGAGACTGAGAACTAAACTAATCCCCAAAATCTTTAGCTTCTGCACTCAATTGGGATCTAATATGTCCTCTAATTTCAAAGAGTTAATAAAGTGATAATTAAATACTTCTTTGAGTTTATGTCTCTGTGGAAGTCCATGGTTAAAAACAAAACCGCTTCACTTGCAGGATCAGAATTATGTGGCTTAATTACAACTCACCAGCACTGATAAGATGAGTGTTTCTGTGAGATATAAGTGTTCACCTCTTGAAATAAGTGCTTCATTATAATAAGGAAAATAAGATTGTTTATCTGACTCTAAAGTAACCAAACACTTGATTGAGTATAGGCTGGTATGTTAAGTGTGTGGTCAAGTTTACAAAGCATCTTTTGAGACACCCCTACAGGCTCTCCCATGCTAAGGAAGTGTATCCTTCTGGCTGTAAGAATTCCATGATGCCCTTGTCCTGGACTCAGTTTACATATTGAGGTTAAATGTGAGCAACACGATAATCAGATTGGTACAAAGATCTCCTTGTTTTCGGTCATGTAACCGTTGCACTTCAAGTAGTCCAGATCACTCTTTTGCTTGTTCGCCAAGCTCTTGTCTGAGATTCTTTCAGATGCATGGATGGCTGAATACATTGCACTTCCATTGCTGAGAGTGGACTATGGCTTTCAGAGTATTAGCATTACTCAATCATTTCTTTAACATTAACTACTTTTCCAGACTGTATTTTCTTGTTCCTTGTTGTGCTAAAAAGGCCATTTGACTTTTGAGTAATTCACTTCATATAACTGTATGAGCTGTATGAGAAGACCTGGCAAAAAAATCTATTTTATATTTGTCTGCATGAGAGCAGAGAGTTTTCTGTGCATGGACAACTTATCAAAGGAGACTAATAACCACTATTAAGATATCCTTGAATATCCAAATGTCAGTAATTTGTGCAGAGATCTTCTGCAATGTAAATTAAACACACTAACTGACTTTATCATTTTATTATAGATTAAAGACATACACTTTCTTACAAACCTGTTTCAAATTAATTTAGATTAATAGCTAGCAAAAGCTGTTTATTTGTGTGAGAGGCGCTGAGCATTGTGGTGTGATCAAAGTTATCTGTAGGAATTATGAAGGGAATAGTTTGTACTCAGTGGTTTGAAAAAAGAGAATGAGTACAAGTTGGGGACAGACATCTGTTTCTTGGGACTTTTCCTAACGTAGTTTTTTGTTTTACACTTTATGTTTTAAGCAATCTGTTCTGACCTTGCAAACCCTGTACAGATGCTCTTTGGGAAGGAGAGATGCTTGGTCCCATAAAACATCAGGAGTACTCTTATCATTGGAAGCATTTGTTTAAACTGCCCCCTTCTTATTTCCAGATACATGAAGATCGGCTCCTAAAGCAATGTGACTTGAAAGCAGATTATAATATGAATCAACATCAGGTTGATTATCGATTTTAACATGCAGTAGCTTCCAGATAGATCATCTTGCCTGATTTCAATCTGGTGCGGCAGCAGAGCCGACCTGTTCAGCTGAGGTTGTCCGTGCTCTGAGAGAGAGTGATGATGACAGAGTCAGGGAGAAGCTGGGTTGACAAGACAACCACTCCGTTCACCGCTAATTAGTCAGAGGCACTGGTGGCTGGAGGCTGTAGGGATCCTGTCGTTTTGATGCCCCTCAGGTCTCTGCTGTGTGGCAGTGTGTGGCAGCCCCTGGATATTTCTGTCAGTCTAATGCAAGGAGAAACCTTATTTAGACTGATGGCTTTTAAAACATTACTGCTGCAGGTTGTTTGTAGCCAATTCGATAAATATACAGGTGTACAGGTATTGGATGAAACAACCTTCCCCTGCTCTGCTATAGTTGCAGGTTATGTTTTTTAATAGAATAGAAGTGATATTAAATTAATTATCTTTTACTTTGTGTGAGAAAATGCCAGTGTGTTTGTTCAGAATATATTTGTAATGCAAAATGCATGTCACAAACTGAGGAAACAAACAGGGAAAATGGAAATATTGTATAATTCCCCTACTGTGTATTAAGCATTGAAATTACATGGTAGCTTTAAACATCTCAATCTTTTTACAAATAATTTGTCCGTTGTTGTTTTACTGGATTCATTATTCTTGCTATTGAAAATCTTAAAAAGCTGCACCAATGACCCTGTTTATGTAAACCTTATTTTACCTGTTCTGTATGCTGAGGGTGATATATAATTTAATAATTATAATTCACAAAACCTTTAAGCAATGTTAATGTAATGGCTGCATTGGCTACATATGCAAATTATGATCTGAGATACAATTGGAATGGATAGACATTTGTTTGAATTCAAAATAAATCCAACCACATATCTTTACTGTACATAAAAGCATATTGTACTTATTGACCACAATGCCATGTGTAACCTGTTCTGTGTGTCATCAAAGTGACCTTTCTCCCAGTTGCTCCTTGGACCTCTCTTTGCTACGACATTCCTTAACTCAACGTTTACTCTATGTTTACACTGTTCCCAGTTGTACTAGCAGGAGAGGCACATAGAAACAGGCCAACATTACATTTTCGCCCACAATTAAATAACTGTGCTTGCACACACCACATAATCAATTTTGTAGACCTCTAGGAGGAATGAAAACTCTTCCAATCTGGAATCAGGCCAGTCAGACTGGGTTTATCCATGTCTGGGATTGTATACAGGAGTGATATTCCTCTTGACTTTGAGGTATAATTTCTAAATCCTCTTGATTTTTTGGACAGCCAGCCTTATATGCTTTCTTATTTTTATTTGATTTTAGAAGTAGCTTTTAATATTGAATCTTGTTAAAAGAGGCTTTAATTGTATTATTGTTAACACGAATCTTATGAATTCCACAGAGACTTTGTAGTTTCAATTTGTATCTTATATTTTATTTTATATAAAGTATTTATGAATTTGAATTTCTACATAAAATTGTGTAATATCAGTGAATCATACTTTACAATGTGAATTTAAATTCCTTTTTTCTTTTTAAAAATACAAGATATCCAAGCAATTTTTCATACCATAAGAAAGCAGAAAATGTGTTGTTACCTGTTGTTTTGTTCAATATCCTCTTCAGTCTTCTAGAAAATGAAGTCTGTTTCTGACTGTTACAGTGAGGGAAAAAAGTATTTGATCCCATGCTGATTTTGTACGTTTGCCCACTGACAAAGAAATGATCAGTCTATAATTTTAATGGTAGGTGTATTTTAACAGTGAGAGACAGAATAACAGCAAAAAAATCCAGAAAAACGCATTTCAAAAAAGTTATACATTGATTTGCATGTTAATGAGGGAAATAAGTATTTGACCCCTTCGACTTAGTACTTGGTGGCAAAACCCTTGTTGGCAATCACAGAGGTCAGACGTTTCTTGTAGTTGGCCACCAGGTTTGCACACATCTCAGGAGGGATTTTGTCCCACTCCTCTTTGCAGATCTTCTCCAAGTCATTAAGGTTTCGAGGCTGACGTTTGGCAACTCGAACCTTCAGCTCCCTCCACAGATTTTCTATGGGATTACGGTCTGGATACTGGCTAGGCCACTCCAGGATCTTAATGTGCTTCTTCTTGAGCCACTCCTTTGTTGCCTTGGCTGTGTGTTTTGGGTCATTGTCATGCTGGAATACCATCCACGACCCATTTTCAATGCCCTGGCTGAGGGAAGGAGGTTCTCACCCAAGATTTGACGGTACATGGCCCCGTCCATCGTCCCTTTGATGCGGTGCAGTTGTCCTGTCCCCTTAGCAGAAAAACACCCCCAAAGCATAATGATTCCACCTCCATGTTTGACGGTGGGGATGGTGTTCTTGGGGTCATTCCTCCCTCTCCAAACACGGCAAGTTGAGTTGATGCCAAAGAGCTCGATTTTGGTCTCATCTGACCACAACACTTTCACCCAGTTCTCCTCTGAATCATTCAGATGTTCATTGGCAAACTTCAGACGGGTCTGTACATGTGCTTTCCCTTTAAGAGAGTGCTCCTAATCTCAGCTCGTTACCTGTATAAAAGACACCTGGGAGCCAGAAATCTTGCTGATTGATAGGGGATCAAATACTTATTTCCCTCATTAACATGCAAATCAATTTATAACTTTTTTGAAATGCATATTTCTGGATTTTTTTGCTGTTATTCTGTCTCTAACTGTTAAAATACACCTACCATTAAAATTATAGACTGATCATTTCTTTGTCAGTGGGCAAATGTACAAAATCAGCAGGGGATCAAATACTTTTTTCCCTCACTGTATATATCTCAGGTTCTTTAACATCAGTTATATAATTTGGGTCAATGAAATTAACAAATAATATGTGGACTTTTATTTGTTTGCAGACAGCCTTTTCCTCCAGGTGACCGGGTGACCTTTAATGGGAAGGAATGCATTTGCCAAAAATGTACACAGCCATTGCCTGTCAACAGCCCTGCACCAATGCAAGCTGTCAGAAGTAAGCACCTTGTCTGTCACTGTTTTTTTTTCTTATTTTAGCGACATTTGGAGGGTGAAGGCTTTTATGGAGAATTGTATGCCACTGTATTTTTCTCCAGTCCTGTTGATAAACAATATATCACATTAACTCAGCAAAGAGAGACCAGTACTTATAAAATTATTTAACTACACTAAATACAGTGATACACTGTAAACACACTTTCTAAATTGTTAGTGCCATTATATGCCACATAAATATATCATATCTAAAGGAAATTTGCTGAACAACAAATGAAAAGATAAGAATACTAAGGAAAAACAAATAAACACATGGACATGCATTGTTGTAGAGAAACACAGACAAATCTTATCAATAAGAGAGGTTATTACTTATGAAAACCGTTACAAGTGATTCCAGCAGTCTGAACACTGGTTTGGAATGGTAAGAATGAAATCACATACTACATCCTTTGCATCTGATTGATGGCCTTTGACATTGCCAGCCCATCCTATTAAAGATCATTTGAAAGCCTACAATTTAATCTGCAGTGAAGGCATCTGATTACTTGGCAAATTTCTCCACGGTCCCATCAATACAAACAGCTGATATTTGCATAAGAAGCAGAGATTAAATTGAAGAGAAAACATACCTCCTGCAGTGATGCTTAATATCAGAAAGTACATGTTAATGGAGTGATATGTAGCCTTCCTGTGGAATTTGTAAACCGTTATTGTTTAACACTTTTTGATACATTTTCAATTGTAAGATTTTTTATCCTTAAAGACTATGAAATTCACTTAATGTACTGCAGAGGGACGCTTTTTTCCCCTGCTCATATCCCTCGCTCTGGTGTTCGTAGATGATTTAGTCAATATGTTTTAATGCTACTGTGCTTGAATACTCGTGAGTCTCTAAAGCACCACTTACTGAGGGCGTGAAAATGCACCGACGGTTCTCCATTCTGAATTTAAACAGAAGCTGGCCTTGACCAATTCCCATAGAAAGGATGATGAAGTGTCCTTAATTAACTGTCCAAGGTGTTGAGTTGCTGTTGCTATCTGGGTTTTTACATTTCTTTGTATTTCTTGTTTTTGTTTGGCCCCCACAGTATCTCTTAACATTTGCTCTAAATACAAACAGGTGTGAGTCCAGACTTATTGACACTCCATATACTCCTACAACAAAGGATAGAAAATGTACATGACTCTCAAAAATGAATGTAATTACTGACCTTCCAGGACACCAGCAGCAAATAAAGCCCACAATCTCTTTTAATACTATACAGACATTTTCAATAGCCTCACTTCTGTTGCAGTTTCTCATTTTGTTTGACTGTGTCTGAGCTGCCATACACAGTAATAATACTAGGCTTAAGACAAATACTGTATGTACCATTGGAACACCGATGCCTTTACTTATGAATTCCTAACATACTTTTTTATTGATTTGTTTATTTGTGGAGGAGGTTGCGGGATGCAGATAATGCAGTATTGTCATATGTTTCTTAGGATGTTGAAGGTTGATCTCAACAGACTTACAGACAACTACAACAACTCAACAAACTAACAAAACCTTTTATTAAGTCATTGTGTCTTTTTGTTTCAGACTGCTGTGGTTGTGGAAAAGAATTCAAGAATGAACAGTCCCTGGTTGCTTTGGAAAAACACTGGCACCTCGGCTGCTTCAAATGCAAGATCTGTAATAAAGTCCTGAATGCAGAATACATCAGCAAGTAAGTATTCTGGCTTGATTATGGCCAAATCATCACATCTCCTAGCCAAGACATTGGTTCTTTCATTCTGCATTAGCCTACTGAGCCTTTGTGGAGTATAAATAACTTAATGCAGAGAAACAGGTGCGTAAGCCAAGAGCCTGGTCTCCACCCTCCCCTCTATCTGCCGACGTCATGACTGCAGTCAGAGCACACACCTGCAAGCAATCTCTCCGGAGCCCTGTTTAAGCACCTCAGCTTCTCCTGTTCAGTGCACGACACCTGGAGGGACGTGCAAGAGGGTGATAGAGAGTTTGAATGAGCATATGGAGTGATTTACTGGCAAACCGTGGAGGAATTTGAGCATACAGTCACTGACACAGCACAGAGAAGCCTGTTGCTTAGCGAGAGCTGTGCAATGAGATGAGCAAGTGCCTCAGCAAGCCAAAAAACAGCACCTTCAATCCAGCACAAAATGAAGAGATTTCCCCTGAGACTTGCAGCTCTCTTACCTGTGTATCTATCGTCAGTCATGTCCCATTTCATTAACGGCTTGTTGCAGCTGAAAATAGTCAGTTCCCGGGCCTTCATTGCATTGAAAAGATGTAGGATGAGCTCAACAGAAGAATGGAAAAATTGCTCTGACTATGAAACAAGTGTGAAAATGTGCTTAGAATAAGTACAACTTTGATTGTAAGAAAACATATTTCAATATGAAGTTTTAAGAGTAAATCATTCATACACATCGATAGCTCGTCCTGTTTAGTTATATTTCAGTTAGATATCCAGGAGGCCACATAATTCTGACCACTAATGTGTGTATTATGAATATATACTTCACCGTGAAAGTGCTTTACTGTTCCCTTTTCTGCACTCTCTCCTGTCTAGATGATCTGAAGGCACTGAAAGTAAATGGAAAATGGAATGGAGGGAATGCTGTCTAGCAATCAGCCAAAGGGAATAGGGTGGGGGGGTTGAAGAAATTGACAATGTATTCATAAATAAAACAACAGAGATATTCATTTTTAAACCCCAGCTGTACAGCAGTCCTCAGTATCATTGTATTCCTCCGACTGGGACTACCATTCCAAATGTTGTTCGTGAGTCCCACCGAACACCTGTTGAGTGTTTAGAGGGTTTTCGTGTGTGTGTGTTTAAGAACACAGCGGCGCTCTTTGAAAAAGTAGCCCTGATGGTGAACTAGTGTGTGTTGGAGCCTGCGGGGCTTGTGAGGAGGCCGCCGCAGATGGCGTTGAAAAGCTCACTGTTGAAGTATGCAGTCGTGCTCCTGCTGCGTCTCTGTGGGGGAGGCTGACCTTGATCTCTTTGGAACCACGTTACAAAGCGGGGGGGTGATGTTTTGTTCGTAGGTGGAATACCCAATACAGCCTGTAGCATCCTTCGCCAGACATTTAATCTCAGCACTGCAAGATATATTGGACGAATATTGACTGCCCAAAACCATATTTTGCACGGTCTGAAACCCACCATCCGCTCACAGATGTTGATGCAAATCCTCTTTCTTTATTCAGGAGAGACTTGAGACTATCAAGTCTCTTCTGAATATCAACATCATCATCTATATTTGTTTCCTATTAGTTATCCATCAGAATTTCTTGCAAGGGTAGTGCGCTGAATCATAAATTGCTCAGCACTCCACTCTTTGAATATTTTAATACTATACTAATATTCATGTTTCCACCTGATTTTTAGTTTTAAGGAGAACAAATAAGGTTGTATTCATTAACTCTGCAAAAACTGGAGAAAGGAATTGCATCTGATCAACGATTACCTTCATGTCAAACATTTCACAGACATCTCTTGACTATGCATGCTTGAGAAGGCCTACACTCTAGGATATATTAAGTGGCAAGGTGACAGGACTTCATTGTAGCATGCGTAATGTTCTGACTGAAACCTCAAAGCAATTTCTATATCTGGATTTTATTCCCAGGTAATTGAGATCTAGTGATCCTCTTTGGTGATAGCTTTTGAGCTTTTGGGGCATAAATACATTTCTATTCGATTAAATATTGTTTAGATGTATATTTCCATGTATATTTCAGGACTGTCTGACTTCAGATGCTCTGGGAAAATTCTACCATTGATAGATTTATGTCAGCAGGTTTGTCAGTCACAATCATCAAAGCTGCAATTTTCTCAGAGCTGAAATGACAAATCTGTTTATATATCGTCTTGAGGACGTTTTTAACAATATTATTATTATTATTATTATTATTATTATTATTATTAATAATAATAATAATAATATAACTATATTCTGTTCATTTTCTTTCTCTCCTTTTAATTGTTTTATTGCTTGGTCATTTTCCTGTAGAAAATTGGCCATTTCTATGATTATCTGATTCTATTTTCATTGTCTTTGCCCCTTAGTCATCTGATCTGACTGTCAATGCAGTGAACCCTCATTGATTTATGCAGTCTTGGACAGTAAAGCAAATGCTCAATTAGTGTCTTCAATCAATCCTCTGTCTGAGTCTGTTTGATGAGATATTTGCTGATTGGGACTTCAATGATGTGCATTGTAGAGATGGAGACATAAAGCTTTACAGTGTAGCTATAGAAATTGCAGTCTCAATCAGCGGCACAACAGGCATCGCATTTCCACACTGTGTTAGCCTCTGTGAATCGCTCAGTCTCTTACAGTTGTTTTATAAAAGCTGAAAAGACTTTCAATAAATGTACTCTTGCAGGAAATAACATTGCATGTATTCCTCATGGTGAATTATCTGTTTAAACATTCTTTAAACTGTGCATTCCTTGTTTGTTTAGATACAATATGACTGATAACACAGGTACTTTTTAATAGGCTTGTTTTGATTTTATTGATGAAATGACATTGAAAATCTCACCTCACTATTTAAGAGAAACACTTAAGGGTATGAGTGCCATAGGAAGGTATTGTAAATCCAGGATCGTGGCTTCAAATCCCATCAGCACATATGAAATACATGCCTTGTAAATTTATAGTTTTGTGACTCATGTGTGGATTGTGTGGTATCATGCTGTAGATTGACTGTTCACCATGTTTGTGGTTGATGTTTACAGTTAAGGTTGCTTGGTCTATTGGCAACACAGCATGCTGCCTGTGCAATATTCTGCTCCATAGTTCACTTGGGAAGTAGTAATGAATTGAATGAAGTGACAATTGAACTAAATGTATTATCATGTGTATATGCCTACCTGTCTCCTGAAATGATCTTTAGTTTGACAGCAAGTTAATTACGCTGTAACACTTAATTATTGAAATAATGATCAAGGAAAATGTCTCGCAGTGCTATTCCTGGGTATTAATTAATCTGCACCACTAGAAATGCTGTTTTATGTTTCCTTACTGACTTGCACACCTGATTCCTCTATACAATTGCCTGAAATATGAACCTGTTGTGCCATGAGAAATTAATTACAAAAAAAAAACAAATACAATTTAAAGGGTACACTAATGCAGTTGTATGGTTATATTCTGTTTTCTTCTTGTTTGTCTTTCCAGGGATGGGATTCCCTACTGTGAGGTTGACTACCACGCCATGTATGGCATCCAGTGTGAGCACTGCAAGAAGTACATCACTGGCAAAGTGTTGGAGGTACGGCCGAGCGTATTCTTTCATGACATTTCACTTAAGCCGAAGCCTGCATGTAAGTCAGTGTTGAAGGTTGCTGGGGTGAGAAACATGTTGTGTGAAACCTGGGGTCTGTTGTTGGGGTTGGAGGGGTATGACTTCTCCTGCTAAAAAATACAATTCAATCCAGAAGAGAGGGAAGTCTGAGCTGAAGTTCAGAGGATAGAGCAGTGGCTGTCGTTTGTTAATAAAGCTGTATAAAATGGGATCCTCCAGCACATCCAACCGTATTCCTATTTTGTTAGCTGAGTGTATTTTACTGATTCTTCTTGGTGTCACTTTACTAAGTAGCCTATCGAATGGCTGGTATTATTCATATACACAAACACACACAATTTCATTAAAAATACAGTCCTGCTTTATGAATCTAAACCAAATTTTTAATATTGGGCCTTCCATCAAATGAATAGACATTTTGTCTTTAATTCCATTTGTACATGTTTGAATAATATGTTTTCTGTCACTTTTCAAAAATTACCATAGTGACACCTAAATAATTGAGGTCAGCAACACAAGACAAATTATGTCCTGAAACTCCAGTGCTACTCTACCTAGTTTAACCTGAGACAAAGGGTACTCTGGGGATTTGCAGTTTGAAAGACTACTAAGTTCAATGGCTACATTGTGAACATGTTGAATAGCTGAAGTCTGAGTAGCGAAGAACAGAATTTTTTTTTTTTCATCTTCAGTTACTAGATTCATAAGCTTAATATTTGTACCTAGTGTATTATGTTGATTTGTTTTTCATATGATTGCAGAATACATTTATACATGTTTTGAAATAGCTTGATTCACATAATTACATTTTAGAACTCCCCAGAGCTGACAAATGAATTGCCAATACAAGATAGTGATTTGTTTACGTTCCCATAAAGACAAAGCATATCAAATTGTATTATAAAGCCCCAGTGAATTCAGTTCTGCAAAACTAACAAATGCAAATCCTTCATCATTAGCTGTTATTATTATGCCAGAGGAAGTTTAATAGATCAGAGATGGCAAATTATGCATAATTTATTTGCAGTAATAAGAGAATGTACTTACACTTTTGAGAATATTAGTTTTAAACAGAGATGCACATAAATCCCAATTAGATATCATCTGTCACACTCCTTCAAATTACTTACAAGCAGAGTTCTCCAAGTCAAATGTCATGACATTTAAATCAAGGACAACTATGGCTCAGTAACCCTTCTGAGGTTATTTACAGCAGGGATGGGAAAAGGGTGGGAAGGTACTTATGGTTGACAGAGGTCTGGCATCGGTCTGTTTATGGTGGTTGAAGTAGTTTCCTAGTTTGGAGCCTATTTATCAACAGGCTGCTCACAATCAAAGAAGAAATACAAAGTCTCACAGACAGGCCTAAAGACAATCGTGAGTCTCTACTCTACAGCCCCACTCAGTCTCTCAGTGACGTGGCTGTACATTTGTAAGCTGTAGCAAAGTGCTCCTGAGATGTATTATTTACTGGCGATGTAGTGGACTCCTCTTTTGCACCCGTGCTGATGCAATGAATGGGCAGCCAGCCCTTCAGAGGTGAAAGATGAGCTTCTCCCGCCATCTGCACAACCGTGACATGTTTTTTTTTTCTTTTTGGTCCAAGCAAATCTGCTAATTAATTTTTGACACATTGGAATTTACATATATCACTGGTTACACAGATATATATACGATTTATTAAATCTAATATTACATGTATTTGAACATTAGTTTGTAAAATGTACCTTAACTGAGAAATGTGTCTCTTTGAACCGCCATTCTCATCTCCATTTTCAAGCAGCAGATGTTTTAAATCCCGAATTTCAGAATAAGATATGCCTATATATCCCAAATGCTCTGCGAGATAAACTGGGGAATTACAGAGACATATAATTTGCATTGTTCTTTAAAGACCAGGAATGAAACGTATTTTTAACTATGTTTTCTGCAAAGACTGCTTGATGTCAGCTGACAAGAGGCAGATAAGCAGGCAAGTGTCAGAACAAATCTTCACTAGGGAGACATTACAGCAGCAAGCTCCTTCAGCATTACAGGCAGGGATGCACAGTAGGATGAGATTGATCTATATTTATCTCCTCCAGCAAGGAACAAAGGGGGAGTGTGCTCAAGGTAGGAAATTGATTCCTGCTAACAGCCAATATTTTTCTTCCTGATTAATGTCACTTGAATTTGGTTCGGGTTCCTTGCACATAGTTGCGACGGCGGAGCAAAAGCCAGACCTTCCAAATGTACGGGGTATTTATTCACGTTGTGGATGTGCTGAAAAGAAGCAGGGTTGCCATAGCTTTTTCATGTTTTATTCATTGTGGGCACAGAATACAGAACACATTTAGCGATTTAGTTCACACTGGTGCCAGATATTCTGTATTTCTTTGCTATAATAACTAACATGATCTTAAAGAGACAACCGAAAAATGTACCTTTTTGGATTTGAGAGTTTTTGCTGGGTTCTGTTTTGCTTTCCTCCTTCGCGTTGTAATATTGTGACACAGCAAGGGGTTGGAAGTGTGTATCTTTGGGGATCAGGGTTAGTGATTCAACAGAAACACTTTATAGAAATATGCAGTGGTGTGAAAACAAAAGTAGCTTTTACGAAGGCGGTAAATGCCTGGCCCAAGTGTAAGGCATTGGCTATACTTATTACAAAAACCCCTAGCTAGCTGTGGGCCACTAATTGGTTTCCCAATAGAAAACACTCAAGTATCAGTCTGAGTCACAAGGTCAGGATCTAGGGTTGTGGCTGTAATCGTGGTCCTCGTACAAAGCAGCTTCTCAAACAGCTTTATATTCTAAATCACAAGAAATCTGTGCTTTTTCCCTGTCTGTGCTCTCACATCACAACAAACATCCTCCTGCACGTCTCCTCCGGTACAATGCAATGAACTCCTGTGTGTGAAGTCCTGCCCGGTGAACTGCAGGTGTGCTCTCTGACCTGGGCCTACAGTTTCCATGCTCGTATTTTTCCATGCTGTTTTTGTGTGAGAGCGCCAGCAGGGGGATCCATTCCCATCTTATATGTCTCCCTCTGTGTACCACACCCTAAACTGTGTCACTATATATAGCAGAAAAAAACATTATTGAGATTTTATTTTATTTTATTCTAACAAGGATGCCTTTAAATGGCCAGAGAGCTCCTTACTACACTCAAACCCACAGGCCCAATCTGCAATGCAATATTGTTTTATTTGTCTGGATTCACCTGGATCTTTGGTTCAATCAGAAATGTTTTGCTTACTTATATTAACTTTTGTCGGTTTATCTAAGAAACAATGTTAATGGCTTAGAAGTCGTAGTGTGATCCGCTCCTTGGGTGCGCTGTTACATCAGTTGTAGATTAAAAAAGAGAGTGGGCAGAACAGCCTGGACCGCCTGTGCCACTAATGAAGTGGAAACACATTCATTATAACCATCATTTGCAACAGATCAAACAATGATGGCAGATGCGAGGATAATCTAGTCTTAGACTCTAGAACCTGGGAGCACTTGTTAGCATCTGAAGTGTCATCTTTGGGTGAAATACTGAATCAAACCAATGTCTTGTCTGCTCCATTGTATGACATTTTCTAAAGCTATAGTTAGTTGAGCTTTTGCACATCCTTTCGTGCGTGTATAGTTTGTCATTGGCTCATGGCATTCCCATTTCCTTTCCATTGCTGGAGTCAGACTTTCAAAGGGACCAAACTGTCCGTCTTTAAATTTGCATGAAAGGTAACAGGAGCTTCAAATCTGAAGGTTCATACTTCAGAATTGTACTGTTGTTTCAGGCTTGGGTTACCATTCATTGAAGACCTGAGACCTTAGTATTGTGTAATGTTGTTTTAAGAGTCATAATAGCATAATAAAGGGAGAGAAAAGTAAAGTAAGACTGATGGACATTATATTTTGTATTACCAGTCCTCAGTGGTATGCTTGAAAAAACAAAATGTAATAGAATACAAGAAGCTGAGTTTAACAGTATCACTTTTTAATCACATATTTATTTTGTATTTCAAAAGTATGGATTTGATTTTCACCCATTCCAGTAGTGTGAAATTCCTTACTGTAAACCGTAAATACCCAAACAATGTGCAATTGCACCACCTAGTGTTTTCTAAATAATACAAAGCAGGTTTTTATTTGCAATTCTTTATTTATTATTTATGTAGTTATTTATGTACCAGAAGATTCATTGCAGAAACACTGAAAACAATTCTGTATGGTTCTCTTTTTTCTAAACACAAATTTTGCACAATATAAAATATTTTGTATAACTACTTTACAGCAACAAAAAATATGAAAGACCAGTGCATTATTGACACACATACATATAAATGGATTTGGTGTATTAGAATATTCATATTTCCTAGTTTTATAGTTTAATTGTTACACATCAGAAACTGTTCATAGCTCCCAGCCTATATCAGTTCTGAGCTGTTTTCCTAAACAAGGTTTACAGTAGTCCTTTGTTTAGCATTTCCCTTATAGGTTTTGTAGGCCCGTGGCTTAGCTCTACCTCCTGGTTAATGTGTGCTATTGCATTTATAAAAGAGCTTTTAGCAATATATTTGAATATTGATTCCCTTTCATATGTCAAAGGATGAATCAATCCTAAATGGGTAAACACAGCTTATCCCTGTTGAAGTGACAATTTATTGTAAAGAATTGCTCTTTAAATTCTCCCAAGTGTGATTTATTTGTAAAATGTGCCACACGATTTACCTTATTGATCACAGTGTGTTTTCTGATATATGTGCCTGATATAGCACTATACAGTTCCGGAAGCCGCATTTCTGTACAGTCTTCCACAAGCATGACATCTGAAAGCTCTCCCAGAATTCCCTTAAGCCAAGTGAAAAGATCATGGGGAACAAACAGAAAAGACATGTTTGTAGGCCGCTACAGTGTTCCTTGTTTCGGAAAAATAAAATAAAGTGTGTGTTTAGTTCCAGTGTGTTTATCAGTTACCTTCTCTTGCAGGCAGGGGATAAACATTATCACCCAACTTGTGCAAGATGTGCCAGGTGTAACCAGATGTTTGGAGAGGGAGAAGAGATGTATCTTCAAGGTACAGTTAAAGCCCTTTGAATGCTGAACTCTTGTGGTAAATTACAGATTGGTTTACTATATCAAGTGTTAAATGTATGTGTACATAGGTTTTGTGATTATCCTACCTTTCTCTGTATTTAACTGAAAAAAGACAATACAGTCCCTGTAAGGCTTCCTTGACTATTTTATTCTGCTATAAAACTGACTGTTGTGTTGTCTTTTTATTTAGGTTCTTCAATTTGGCATCCACCTTGTAGACAGGCTGCAAGGTCTGAAGAGAAACACAAGGTGAGGCTTGTATGTCAGGTGTCACCAGGACGTTGCGGGATGTTCTTTGACATCTTCAGTCTGAATTATTGCAGTGTCCTGTCATTTTGTATAAAGGCAAATCATCTCTTAATTTTATTTTATTTGGTCTGCTGTTTGCACATTAACTGTATATCAGTTTACAAAAGTATTGGAATTTACTTCAGTGCTACTGTACAGTTTGGAAATGACACGACCTTAACAGCAGTACGCGCAGTCTAACTACAGACACATGTATACCTCACACTGCCCAGCTTGCCAAGTGGGTTTCTAAACAGGAGGTATTTATTGTTTTGCATAAATATGTGGAATTCAGGCTCAGTAGAATGTAATCCCTTTTTCACACGGCTCCTTCTAGAAGCAAGTCCGGATTCTCCTCAATGACGGTTCTTTACAGGTTTGTAACGTGCAGCTGTCTGCATGGATTAAGTGTTATCTGCTTAATGCGCCTCAGACTTTCGATAGCTAGGAAAATGCTACCCAAGACATTCAAAGCTGTATATCCAGCTGAGTATTAGGCCCTAACCAAATGAAAAATAAATAAGACCACTATGCAAATGTTGGGTTGAATTATCAAGCTTATAGTGAGCAGACCAACATCTCCTAAATAAAAATGTCTAGTAACAGCATTTTGCTTTTTTCCTGCGGTGGTGCTGCAGTATTCCACAGATACACTATGTTATTCATTATAAACCCAACAATTACAAACACATATATATTATATGTGCCTCAATGAATTTCAATTATTAATGTGTTTTGTTTTGTTATTGTCCATGCGCTTTCTGAATAGTTCAATATTCTCTCTAAAATTGACATCTGCCAGGTCTCCCAATGTATCTGTCCAATTTCAGTAATGAAATACACTGCAGCAGTTGTTTAATTCAGTGTGTACCTGTGATTGTGGCTCTGCACCCTGTGTAGTTGATGTGCCCACCCACTCATTGCTGTAAAATTGAATTAGTGGGCAATGATACTAAATATTACTAAAGCAATGTTTAACATCACAATTATCCTTACAATCTGCCAAACTCATGCTTTGTGACTGCTTTTGTGGATATTGTGAATTACAATGCCATTTTAAAGTGAAGGTAGATGTTTTCATTACCATATAAGAGAGAGCAAAGTGAATATATTTAGGATGTACCATGCTTGCAAGGAATTCAGTGTATTCTTGTTTTTGTCTCTGTTATCTCATATTATGTTGTGTTTAGTTTGCTGTTCTGACAGTAATTGGAATGATATTCAATGCCATTTGCTCTTGTGGCAAACTTGCTCCTGATATGACAATTTAGTTTAAGATGTAGTTTTTTTAGATTTAGAAAAAGTGGAACAAATTTTCAGCTTGACCAAAAATAGTTGAAGGTCATCTTATAAGCCTTCTTCAGTGATTAACTATACTTCAAAGAAATTGCACTTTATATAAATATTCTCAAAGCCCAGAACCTGTGAGCATTATTACAGTTCTTCAAATGTTATTGAAGGGCTCTGTTTAGATCACAGCATGTGATACAGTTACATTCTGATCTCATAAAAAAGAAAAAAAGTATGTTCAGTACGCTGAGTTTCAATAAGCTAGACAGTCAACAACTGTTTGGCATTGTTCATTGTGCAGTTTTAATATTTTTGCTCTAAATGATCATCACATTCATGTGTATTCAGTAAATGACAGTGGATTTCCCTTAACAGGTGACAAGAACTTCTTCTGAGAGCATCACGTCTGTGCCAGCCTCAAGCACCTCTGGATCACCAAGCCGTGTCATATATGTGAGTGCTGATACCATTACTAACACTGTTGTGAACATCATTTTAATGGTAATGTAGTGGAAACACATTCATTATAACCATCATTTGCAACAGATCAAATTCAGTTTAATACTGGGAGGAAATGGATGGCAATGGGCTAGGTAGATATATTTAGCTTGGTAATTGCTTTCCTTATTTGTTTGTTTTACTTTTTTCTCCCTCCCAGGCGAAGCTTGGAGATGAACTTCTTGACTACAAGGATTTGGCTGCACTTCCTAAAATTAAAGCCATCTATAACATCGACCGTCCTGACATGCTCACATACTCCCCGTATATCAGCTACCACTCTGATGATAGATACCATTATGCAGAGGTACCAGCTCAAAACAACCATGTTTCACACACTTTCTGAGAAATGATTCTTGGAAAAGAATCTTGAGATTTTCGAAGTTTGAATTCATGTTTTTGCAGAAGATTCTTGTTTTTGTTGCTTTTCGCGTTAAATCTTGTAAATGAATACAAATAGTCACACCATTTTTGTATGCATGATAAAGATACTGGGCTGGATTCATTCAAATTTTTCCCCTCCTACTAAAAACAAACTACAAATATGTACTTGATAGCATTTATATTTACGAGTAGAAGAAAAAGGCATTTGACTGAAAAATAGGCTACCAATCAGTACACACTGGTGGTTTTCTATTAGGGTGGGTGAAAGTTTTGTTTTAATGGAGTTTTAAACTGAGGTTCAGGAGGAAGACAAGCCCAGTCTGCCTCCTAAGCATAAGTATCTGGCAACACACGCACTTTCCCAGCATCACTTTGCTTCCCTTCTTCATCCCCAGTATCGGCCTTTCAACAACTCCTTGGCTCATTCAACTCAATTGTCCTCATGGCAAGGTCATCGTTCCATTGGTCAACCGAGTCTAGGCCAAAATAAACTCTATTTACCTCCTACTACATACATCTATTGGGGTGGTCTGAACTCCTGAAATCTGGCACGCATTCAGGTTTTTTATTTCAATCCAACTTTTAGTTTAAAGTGAAATGGGCTTTTTCTAGTTTTGGAGAAGCATGTTTATTTATTTTTGTTTTTCATTTGCAGTCACCCCAGCTGCTTTCTCCAACACCTACTGAGGTAAAAAAATAAATAAATAAACGTCTTCATCATTATGTCTGTCTTGAAATAAGATCATGTCTAAATCAACTGAATTATTAAGTACACATTAATAAATACAATTTTCTGTAATACAGCTATCAGAAAGTGCTAAAATCTAAATTTTAAAAAACTACAACAGTAAGAATTAAGCACAGTGTAGCTTTACAGGTTTGGGCCCAGGTGTTGGGGCTTCAATCAAAATTTTCTTGCACACACCACTCAACATTGACACTCATTTGTGTAGAAATGCTGTCTCATGGTTCTGTGTGGTTCTGAATTCTCTCCCTGATGTTGCTGCCAGGGAGATCAAGATGACAAGTCCCCTCGTCAGAGAAGAGCCTCCAGCCCGAGCTCCAACAGCTCGCTGGGATACGGCCGCTACACGCCCTCCCGCTCTCCCCAGCACTACAGCAGACCAGGTACCTCACAAAGCCCATGTACACCAGCAGTCCGGGTTGTGCTCAGTCACACTGTACAAATACCCATATTTCCCTGCCGTTTAGTATAGTTTAAACAAAAATAACAAAAATCTGAGAGTATTTTTTATTTTAAATGTAGGGGCAAATGAAACTGGGATTGACCACAGCCACACCAAGGCTAATTTTAATTGTATATATCTTCTGTTTTTTTTCTAATTTGTTATTTTTTTCCACTGAATCCTCTTCAGTGTATTACATTCTACATTAAATATATTGACAAAGTGTCAGCGTGTTTATGGATGTGAGTGTGTGTGAGTATGTATATACATAGATATAGATAGATATAGATATCTAAACAGTTACATATTGTAGTTGTAGTAAGTATTATTTTATGAATTATATAGTTTCATACTTTGTTGAGTGCTGATTAAGCCTGCTTAACTGTAAGCATTACAATTGATCAAATTGAATTAAGTGTATAAGCATTGGTCATTCCATTAACTGCCGTGTCCTTTCATTGTTCAACAAACTGAAAACAAATCATTGATAACTAAGTATTGTTTAATGAACAATATTTACTAAACCAAATTAACCACTGAATATCATTGTTTTAAAAGATAGGGGTGAATACTTTCAACTACTGTATGTGTCTAGTGCATTCTGGGATAACATATGTTGGGGCTTCAAACAACCCCTGCTAAATCTTTTCTTCATCATTGATTACTTTGCTTAGAGTTGTTTCCGGCTGGTAAAAACACTGGGAGTTTGGGGAATTATAGCTCCCTTCCTCTTGACCCCAGTGCCATAGCCTTGCTGCATCATAACTACGTCCCATACTTCAAAGGTACAGTGACTGAGTGGCAGAGCGGGGGTCTGTTATGATGCTTGGGTGCTAATATTGTGGATGTGCAAGCTTTGTACAAGCATGTCTTGTTATTTGTAAAAGCGAATCAAAGAGGTTCCTGAAGGCATTCATAGTATATTCATAGTATAGTATTCCTTTAGAGATATTGTGCTTAAAAGATTTAAGTTTTGTAATGTACTGCATCAAAGTTTTTTTTTATTGTGTTCTGGAAATGTAAGGTATTCTAACATATACAATCAAGGGTATTATATTGCTTTGTAATGGCTTGTTTTACATCTAATAAAAAACTATTCAAAAGAGAGAGCAGAAGAACATAAAGCATCAAACTTCACTCAGAGTTCAGGTCCCACAAGCTCTCCTAGGCCACGTCACATGACCTCCCTGTGCTTCATTCCCCCAGGCTACAAGCAAGACCCTCTTGACAATAAGATGTGGCATCTCAGTTTGCCAATTCACGGTAAAGCATTTCCCAGCAAAAACTATATTAATGTCCCAACTGTCTTGGGTGTAAATCTCAGTGAAGTCTACCTACTAGGTAGTCTCATTGTCCATCAGTTTGTGAGATGTTTCTATTATGTTTCCAAGTGTTTTGATGTGAATTGCATGGGAATGTCCACATGGGTCGTCTTTAAGAGCTAGGAGATTGTTCTGTTTTCTATTTTCATTTCCAGCTGTGCCGAGTGTGTAATTAATCAGTTGGCTGCAGTGTGGTCGGAGCCTCAGTTCTTGGTTTTGGTTGCTTTTTTTGTGTGGAATTTCCATGTCAGTCTCATCTGTGATTAATTTCAATAATTGTCTGAATGCAGAAGATTGCAGTATTACTCAGCACTTGTAAGAGCTGCACATTGTGGGTCCAGTGTTTGTCCAGTGTTTATGTACAGTTTAAATTCTATGAAGCATTACGTAACAGCACTGCTAGGGGTGTTGTACTTAGTCCAGCATTATAATGAAAGTCATGTATTCTTCACAAAGGCTAAAATAAGCTTCAGTACAAATCTAAACCAAGTACAAACACTTTGGTTATAATTGTTAGCTTTGAAGATGTAATGCTGTATGCATTTTCTACTGGTGATATGTATATTATTAATACCTTGCATGAATATAAAATATACTACATTCCAGTGAGTGTTATCAGTATTATACTTAGGTTTTATGGCCATATGTGGGATGTTTTTAACTACTATTGCAGTTGTAGTTTTTATTCTGACAGTAATTAGGGAACAATACCTATGTACCTTTGGTTTGCATTCAGACTAAATCTGTAATATCAAGAGATTCTTCACAGAGATCAACTGAGATATTCTGTCTTGCTATTGATAGCAAAAGTCTTATTTATAGCATGATTTGTTATTTTCAAATGAAACCGGGCACTTCACCCTTGACTGTAAAAAAAAAAAAGATGAATATTTCATCAAACATATTTACAATATCTTGAGACTATTTCTAATATACTTAATTATTCTCTGCTCTCCTCATAAAACCTACAATCTAATATCTTGAGAAGGCTACCATAAGACTTTATGTACTTATGACATTGCACAACACTTTTAGACTTTTGCAGAAACTCAGATGCAAAGTAAACAGATCAGTTGGGGTCAGGGATTGTTTTCACTGTTGTTCCTTGAAAAGTCTGCCAGAGCTATGGTGTCGACATCAAGATAAGGGGAAGTTAAAAGTAAACAGTGGATTTCCCCTCTTTTTAGCTCTGTATAAATACAGTGGCAAGTAGGACAGGAAGATAAGCATTCTTTGTCACACTCTTCATCTGATCACTAATGGTCATCATCGCAGTCTGGAAACAGACCCTCTGGTTCATCTGCATTTATTTGTCCATACTTGCCTGCCCATCTGCTCCCTGTATGTAGACACCCTCGCACTCCTTTAGACAAGCAACATATGCTTTTAGGTAGTATGTTTGCATAATTTACATTCAAGACCATGTATTAGGAATTGTCTTTTTAATTATGTAGTTTACATGATAAAGGCAATTAAAAGTAAATCCTAATTTACTTTACAAAATATTCTAATTTAGTAGATATAATTGAATCAATCCCCATGACCTTTGAAAACCAAATTAAAAAAATAACATTATAAGCAATTAAAGACAGTGAACAAGACATGTATTCCTGTTATGTTTGTCTTCTTCTACTTCTACTTCTTAATATTTTAGTTCTGCTAATGTAATCAATAGATGAGATCATTAACAGGTGTTGAGTTTTCCTCCCTGTGCTATTTTCATCTTTCACATTTCCCTTTGTACGTCTTCCTGCTGGCTCAGTAATAATTGTGAAGCGCTACCCCTCTGTGGCCAAGAGATGATTCGCTTTTGCTTGATCCGTGTTTGGTTCAGTTTGCGACTCACTTTAATCTCAGGATCCAGATGGATGTAGGAGGTTCCCCTCTTCATGTAAAAGGCTTTTCTAACAGCACTGGATGACTAATTTCTTCTGTGCACTTTATTGCAAAGCTTTGCCTTTCTACTCTTACGTGGTCCATTGGGTGTGCTTGTGGGATAATTAATTATTTTTCTTTTCTTCCTTTATTCCAAGCATTTTAATACTGATTAATCAGCTATGGCATGAAAAGTGGCAATGACTTAATAATCCAGCCCAACATAAGATATTTACTAGGTGATGTGACTCACAATATCATATTACAAAAGTGCAATTTAGCAGATTCGTCAGGGCCCAGGTTTGTAATTTGCAATGCATGGGTAGATTAAAGTTTGGATTTGGTCTAGAGCTATGTCATATGATTCAAGAAAACTAGGCAGAGCAGTGCATCCCAAGGCAATGCAATCCGATGCACTGTCTTTGATATTCTGAAGCTGTACAGAATTTAAAGAGTGTGATTTTGATTTCACACTCTGGTCGTATTTGACAGCTAATCTTCCAAGCAGGCTGGATTAGCAAGTCGGCTCATATTTCATCTTTAAACGCTTATAACTCTTCTACTTTGCCTTCCATTTTCTTTTTTATCTACCTTCTTTGCCCTTCCCCCTGGAGGTAGTGAAAGTGGTCGGAGTACCCCCAGCTTATCTGCATATTCAGACAGCAAATCTCCCTCCTCTTCCTATGTGCAAGCTCCCAGGCATTTCCATGTACCAGGTAGGATTTCATGGCTTTGCTGTAACCCTACATGTTGCTCCTTGCTGTTCTCTTCCCTCATGCAGCACATTCTTCTGCTGCAGCCACTGAAGGTAAAAAGCATTATAGCAGGACATTGTGTTTTATACTATTTTCTCAATCATACGCTGCAGTTTATATTCTAATCATTGCCAAATCATTATACTTGTGTGTAAACGTGAAGGTGGTGGAAGATTCCAGGGAAGGATACAGATTTGTAAGGGATTGACAGCACACGTATTCCACATGCTATAACAAACACGCTTATCCCATCTTTGTTTGTATTATTTTTTCAAACCCTATCATGGACAAAAGTTTGCACGCCCTTCTATCCTTAAACTTCCATTCTTGCTGATATGTTTGTTCGATGTCAAATATGAATGTTAAAAAATAGGAACAAAATATGGAGAACATTTGAAGTAATGTTATAGAGAACGATTTCATTAATTAATAAACAAATACTGTATATGCATAGTATACCACTAACAGGAAAGGCAGGTATATTTATAACCTATATACACTCACCTATTATTTTAGGATTATTAGGATTATTAGGAACACCTGTTCAATTTCTCATTAATGCAATTATCTAATCAACCAATCACATGGCAGATGCTTCAATGCATTTAGGGGTGTGGTCCTGGTCAAGACAATCTCCTGAACTCCAAACTGAATGTCTGAATGGGAAAGAAAGGTGATTTAAGCAATTTTGAGCGTGGCATGGTTGTTGGTGCCAGACGGGCCGGTCTGAGTATTTCACAATCTGCTCAGTTACTGGGATTTTCACGCACAACCATTTCTAGGGTTTACAAAGAATGGTGTGAAAAGGGAAAAACATCCAGAATGCGGCAGTCCTGTGGCCGAAAATGCCTTGTTGATGCTAGAGGTCAGAGGAGAATGGGCCGACTGATTCAAGCTGATAGAAGAGCAACTTTGACTGAAATAACCACTCGTTACAACCGAGGTATGCAGCAAAGCATTTGTGAAGCCACAACACATACAACCTTGAGGCGGATGGGCTACAACAGCAGAAGACCCCACCGGGTACCACTCATCTCCACTACAAATAGGAAAAAGAGGCTACAATTTGCACAAGCTCACCAAAATTGGACAGTTGAAGACTGGAAAAATGTTGCCTGGTCTGATGAGTCTCGATTTCTGTTGAGACATTCAGATGGTAGAGTCAGAATTTGGCGTAAACAGAATGAGAACATGGATCCATCATGCCTTGTTAGCACTGTGCAGGCTGGTGGTGGTGGTGTAATGGTGTGGGGGATGTTTTCTTGGCACACTTTAGGCCCCTTAGTGCCAATTGGGCATCGTTTAAATGCCACGGCCTACCTGAGCATTGTTTCTGACCATGTCCATCCCTTTATGACCACCATGTACCCATCCTCTGATGGCTACTTCCAGCAGGATAATGCGCCATGTCACATAGGTCGAATCATTTCAAATTGGTTTCTTGAACATGACAATGAGTTCACTGTACTAAACTGGCCCCCACAGTCACCAGATCTCAACCCAATAGAGCATCTTTGGGATGTGGTGGAACGGGAGCTTCGTGCCCTGGATGTGCATCCCACAAATCTCCATCAACTGCAAGATGCTATCCTATCAATATGGGCCAACATTTCTAAAGAATGCTTTCAGCACCTTGTTGAATCAGTGCCACGTAGAATTAAGGCAGTTCTGAAGGCGAAAGGGGGTCAAACACAGTATTAGTATGGTGTTCCTAATAATCCTTTAGGTGAGTGTATATAAGTAGTAGCGATAGTATCAGCCTGAATCAAAGCATTTTGCATTGAAAAGAAGGGAAGTGCAGACTTTAGTCCACAACCTAAGTAATATAAATGTGGTGCCCTGAAGATTTAAAAACAAACTATTACATTATAACTATAATTATGTAATCTTAAAAAGAGCTGTTTCATAATAATAACTTTTGAATTATTTTATGTTATTTATATTGTGTTGTGGATACTGTAAATGACCCATGTTGACTAATGTTTTAGGGTAGGGTTTGTTATTGAAAACAGAACTACTCCTGCGCAGTCAGATACTTCAAGGGTCTAAAAGATTAATTGTAAGCCTGATTGTGCTCCTTTCAGAATTAATACGTAGAAATATGTGTTATAGTCTCAAATATAAGGCTGATTAGCAGCTTGAGTTCTACATAATAACACCCAAATTCCCATAGAAAAAGGAATCATGACAATTAAAAACTGAATTATGAGCAAAAGTTGGTATTTTGGAAAACAATGCAAGTAATCTCTCCGTCATTTGAAAACCTGTTTTCTACTGCCAGTATTCTTTCAGTTCAGATAATTTAAGAAAGTAAAGCAGCACATTGTATTTGATTTAATGCCAATTTATATAAACTAATCAGACTTTCAGCCAGTTAATCTGCCTTTTGACAATATTTTCTCCACAATAATAATAAAAAAAAGAAGCAGCAGGTTTGTCCATATGTGGCATAGTTTTGTATAACACTGGCAGTTATTAAAATCACACTGACAATCACCTATTCCATGTGACTTAATTTAAATAATTCATGTTTCTAAGGAAAGATAATGGTGCAACATACAAATTTTGTCCAAGCTGTTTTTTGTATAATATAATTTATTATATATTTATTTACAATACCTATATAAAGTCTACACCCCCTTGAACTTTTTCACATTTTGTTGTGTGAGGGCCATGGATTTTAGAAGTTTTTTTTCTATTTATCTACACATGGCACTCCACACTGTTAAAGGGAAAAGATTTTATTGTGCAAAAGGTGTGGAAGGACCTTTGGCAGCAGTTGCAGCTGAGAGTCTGTTGGGATAAGTCTCTACCAACTTTGCACACCTATATTTGGCAATATTTTACCATTCTTCTTTACAAAACTGTTCAGGTTTCCTGGGGAGCGTTAATGGACAGCAATCTTCAAGTCATGCCACAAATTATTGATTGGATTTAGGTCAGGGACTGGATATTTACCTTTTTTGTTACTTAGCCACTCGAGTGTAGTTTTGGCTGTGTGCTTGGGGTCGTTATCATGCTGAAAGTTGAACTTCCAGCTTTCCTGCAGAGGGCAGCAGCTTTTATTTTTCTATACTTTGCTCCATTTATTTTCCCATCTATCCTGACAAGTGCCCCAGTCCCTGCCGCTGAGAAACATCCCCATAATATGATGCTGCACCACCGTGCTTCACAGTAGGGATGGTGTTCTTTGGGTGATGCACTTCTTTATAATAGTCTTGACTGTGCTCCAAGGGATATTCAAGGCCTTTGATATTTTTTTATACCCATCCCCTGATCTGTGCCTTTCTAAAACTTTGTCCCAGTTCTATTGAAAGCTCCTTGGTGCTCATGGTTGAGTCATTGCTTTGAAATGCACGACCCAGCAGAGGGAGCCTACAGGAACTGCTGATTGTATCCTGAAATTGTGTGAATCATTACAATTTAACACAGGTGGAGGCCACTTAACTTGGTGTGTGAAGCTGAAGGCAATTGCTTACATCAGACCTAATTTACGATTGCTATTACAAGGGGAGTGGATACTTATCCAACAAAGCTATTTCATTTTTTTTTTCTACAAATTTCTAGAATACATTTTTCACTCGGAAGTTGTGGGGTAGGATGTATATAATTCCAGGCTATAAGGCAACAAAAGGTGAAGATTTTGAAAGGGGGTATAGACTTTCTATAGGCACTGTATGTTTGTATATAGTATGTATGTTTTATTATATAAATTTATTGGATTTTGTTTATATTGATAATAATTTAAATAGGCAGTGTCAAACCTCACTAAGACTTAGTGGAGAACAAAATCTTGCAATTCAAAAATCACTGGGTTATCCCTTTGATAATGTCACAGGGATTGGCTGCCCCTAAGGATATGCCCTTGTGCCTCATGGATAATGACAGGTTTAACTCATGCCTTTTTCTGTTCTTATCTCCTTTCTCTTCCATCTTCAGAAACTAGGACAAAAGATAATATCTATAGAAAGCCCCCTATCTACAAACAGCATGGTACAGTCCTCTCTCCTGTTTAACAATTTTCTGCATGTCAAGCATGGTGACTCTGTTACTGCTGTCACTTTGACTACGTGTCAGATTCTGTTCTTTTAACCCATGCTGGAAGAAACTTAATTATTGTTTGACTAATAGTTTGTCTTGCACTTCACACCTCCACATCTATTCATTTTGTATTATTTTCCCATTTTTTGTTTTATTTGTGTTTATTTTCCATTTGCAATATGTGTTGGTTAGACATTCCAGTCAGTTACTTATCTCTGTGGAATGATGGCTTGACTATTTTATTGATTTGTATTATTCAAAACTTGATGATCAAATCTGAAAGTGTTTTCATGAAATAGTCATATTTAAATAAATTCAACATGAATTATGGCAATCTAAGGGATGATTTAAATATGACTATTTCATGAAAACACTACAGCTTTTGCCACACCTCAAATTCAAATGAAGGAAGTAGATAGTGTCATTTCTCTTTGTGGATAAAATAAAAAAGTGCAGGAAAAAACTTATGAACATATTTATTTTATACTACTTCTCTTCACATTTACCATCATTTTAATTTTTAATACAATACTTTCATATCTTTTTTGTATCCTTTTAGTTTTGTGTGTCTTCTGTGTATGAGACCTCCCTTTTAAACCCTGCACTTTAAAGCTGGAATGACCCAGTATCCAATATTTATATTAAAGGGTTTTATTTTCACACACACAACTCCTGAGCTATGTCATGTTGCAATATGTATGCAATCAGAAACTGTAACATGCACAAAGTTGAAAAGCAAGACATCTGCACAAGGTGAGGTTTTTCCCTTGTTTAAGGTTTTGGCTACCTCCTCTCACAAAAATATAAATACATTTCTCAGTTTTTAGGTTAATTGAATTGAATCAAACACTCAGTCATTTCGTATTCATAGACTACATAACAAAACACAACAAAATCATTAAAATAAATATATGAGTTCCAGATTATTATTTTTTTAAAGAAGAAAACTAGATATAGGATCTCAAATCAGTTGAAATAAACTTGATCAGGGAGAAGGGGTGTGTGCGTAACCAAAGAACCTGTAAGACATCAAACTGAATTCTAAAATAAATGAAATAAAAGTTAATGTGAATCTGTGAAACATCAATACTGCTCGAATAACCTTTCTGTTTGCATAATTGTGGTACACATAATCTGAATTTACACCATTTTATTCATCATGAAAACTGCTCTGGAATACGGATTATTAAAATAACAAATGCATGGGGGACTGCATCTTTAACAGGCCAGTTCCAAGGCTTGCTATTTCTTTAGTCACATGTCATAGCTTAGCAAAATAATTGGCAGGTTGTGTAGTTGAAGCTGAGTGAAGAAAAAAATGGTGTGCTGAGTGAAATGCAATATAGCTTATCTATGTGTAATGTCTTTCAGTATCAAGGACCTCCTGGCAAGATGGAGATGAGGGAGATGGTAGAAAGGTAAGCTTGTTTGGAATAGTGAATAGTCTTGAGCCCTAAATGTACTACAAAAGAAAAATTATTTTAGTATTTATTTGAATGCTCAGATCCTTCCTGTCTCACTTCTTAAGCAGGACAAACAAACACAACATTTATCCAAAGAAAAAAAGATGATACCCACTCTTGGTTTTACTCACTTGTTCGTATTTCTCACTTACATTTAGATGAAGACAAGCTGGTTGATTTTAAAGGGTGAGATGGATGCCAGATCAGGTGTAGATGACATAGACCCCAGAACATCCACCTGCAGCCTTCCCATTGATTCATCACAGCCCAGTAAGTACAGAACACCATCTTGGAACCAGAAAAGCTGGCAGATTGTAATGTGCACAAGTAGTCACAGTTATTATATATAGTTTACTGTTCATTCATCTCAATTGCAGCTTTCCCTTATTCTAAATCCGCGTCCCTACCTGGATATGGCAGAAATGGAATACACAAGGTGAGCACATTTTTCTTTTTTTAAATATTGTATTTTAGGTGGTGTAATTTATATACATATAAATTGGATGGGTAGTTCATCACTAACCTATACGTATGCCTTTTCTATTCAACAACCATATTTACTATTCTGTTCCAAGACCACAACAAAATTTCCCCACTTTCCTTCGGTCCCCTGATTGTGTTTCCTTTTTACATTTGAACTTCTTTTTTTCCCCTGTATCTCCAGTTTCAACACACTTCAAGGTTCTTTCATTGTTTCCCAAACTCAAACAGATGTTAGAGATGAAACAAAAACAGTTTTGAAATGGGAAGCCTTGAGAGATGAATTGTACTGTAATTGGGCACACCTTGAGTAATAAGAAGGTCCAGTAAGTCATTGTTTTCCCATCGTGTAGTTCCTGCAACAGATGGGCCCTGTTGTGTAACACATGTATCAAATGAATAAAAATACAGTGGCCTGTGGGTTATACGCTGCCCAGCTACTTTGAAGTGATAGCTGTGGGACAAAATATTAATCTTCACATTCAAAGTACTTTCACTAACTGGATCTAGCACGGGTGAAACCTCTTCTAGTCTTTTAGTCTCACTTTGACATTTTAACGACACTATTTAGCCACGGTATATAACCAGGCATCATTATGTTTCCTGAGCTTCCAAAGTCTGTTCTGTTTAGGTCATGACCTTTGAGATGCACGGAAAATATTCAAACTGACACTGTGCCCTTTAACTACTGTGGTTCTGTCACCTGCATTTAACAACAAGGGAATCGTGCCATTGGCAGAGGTCATTTATCCTGGTTACAGAAAACTGTTGGACACCAGTCTGTGTCTTTGAGGGCCCAGACCCAATCAGAACTTTGACCCATTCACTACTTCCAAATTCCAGTTCCACTACTAGACATCGTTTCGTTTCTTTCCTAATACAACCCTGCTATTAAATCACATTTATTTAAAGGGTGATCATCAGGTAGATTTGTTCTGGGCCTCAATTATATTAAACTGATTAAATTCATAGGGTGTTATCAAAACTTTATGCTTGAGAGCAAAATCTTTGTGATTTTCTGAAAGTAATTTGCGAAGATAGGTGTGGAATGAAAAATACAACTTTTATTTTCTTCGAGTTCCACTCCAAGAAGCTAAACCAGCCTTGTTTAATTTAACTTGAATAAAGTAAGAACATTCTGCTCATTTAATCAAATGCTTTAATTTCACAGTCTGTTTGATTTGTATCATTTGCAGCTTCCTCAATGCGCTTCACAATACCTTTGACTCAATTTTAATTTGAAACATGCAGTTTTTAGTTAAGAGGGTAGATCATAGAATTTGATAATAATTTAGTCTATGGAGACTGCTGTGGGTGTGTGCAAAAAATAACAATTGCTTTGAATCTTAGATTTAAAGACCCTTCAGGGACCATTTTCCAAATCAACATTTTAAACATGAAAAGAAATATTGTTTTTTCAAATGGTTACATGTGTTTAGTGTTTATTTTTCACTCTCTGTGTGCTCTTGTTGAGTGAAAAATATTAAGTTCTTGATACATTTCCAAGATTCTTTTTTATATTTTTGTCTCTATAGTTTTGTTCTGCCTGATGTACTACCTCTGGTAGGTTTAAATGAAAGCATCCACTAGGTGACACTGTAATGCAGATCACACCTACTTTTCATTAGTTATATTACTTGAACCAGATAAATGCATTTACAATACTTGTAACTTTACATGTGAGAATTACACAAAAGGGTGTTTGTATATCCGGTGTGTTTTGATATTAACTCTCTAGCTTGAGTCCTTGTTGCATGGTATAGATGTATGAAATATCCCAAGTATGTATTTGTAAAAACGTTTTAGTTTCATAATAGAATAGAATATGTAGAACAAATTATCGGTGCTGGAATATGTGTGTAAGGGCTGATGTACATTTCGATGGAGCGCATTTACTCAGTGTTGGTCAGCATTCAGGATTAAATTTGCCAGTGCCCTGTTTCACTGTTCTTGGCTTCTGTTCTGAGGAGCTATAAACAGCAATCTACTAGTGTAGATAATATGTAGAGAGTCACAACATTTACTCTATTTTTGTGTATAGATTATAATTTCCGATACTTTCAAAGTATCTAGTCTTACCTCCCATTTTTTCTCATATTGTCACATTTAATGGAAATTCAGTAGGTCTGTTTGTCATGTCTGTACACACACGACACAAAGAAACAAAGTGGAATCTAAATATGTTCCTCACAAATCTGCTCCTGACTCTGGTCGCATGTTATCTAATATAATTTAATACATAGGGACCAGGGTCCTTTTTAATAACTAATTTCAGGTAAGTAAAGGCAATAAAGTGTATGTATTGTGGTTCTGTATGATTCAGGATGCATACAAATGATATGTCATGCACTTGATTGAAGCAAAACTCTTATTTCATCCATTAATCAGGCCCCTGATCTCACTGGATATGAAGCGGACCAGGACTCCAGTTGGGGCACGAGAGGTAAGATTGGTGTCTTGTTTACTGTATTATATTCTGAGTTGTTCCCCTGTGCCATTGGCAGAATTAATTGAGTTCAGATACAGAGAGGACATACGAAGCCCAGTGCTGTGAAATACAGTTCTGAACATTTAATGTGTGACATATTTGCACTTGATGATAATTAGTTTCACTTCCATTTTGTGCTGTTGAATCTTGTAATATTTTAAGAATTTAAGGCATGTTATGTAACATATGCTAACTCTAAATTCTTTCTTTCTTGTCCCATTTCTGTTTCAGAGTACAAGGTAAGAAATACTAGCTGTTTTCTGACAGGAATCTCCAAGCCTGGCCAACTCTTATAGTTTGAACAGGTTAAAAGTGTTGTAATGTTCATTCTCCTATTTTTACTTACACCTTTGGCATTTGTAATACCTTTTTAGGCTGATTTAACTCCAAAAAGATCATGCATTTCTTCTGATTCCAGGTTTACCCCTATGAAGTTCTAGCGGTAACAAACAGAGTTCGGGTCAAACTGCCAAAGGACGTGGATAGAACCAGACTGGAGGTAACCAGGAGTGTAAATCAGAGTCCTCAGTATTTAACAGAGGAGAAGAGATGCACACCAGATAGGGTGTAGTTCTACAAGGCTAAACAATCATATCATTCCAAAATTAATTAAATCACTCTTTTAAATACAATCACCAAACATATATTTTATTATTTATGTGCAGTTTACTTTCTTTTGGAGTTGCATCACTGTGTTCTATATAAAAATGTGTTCAGTCAGTTAGGTAAATTCAATATCCTGATAACTATGGGGATGGGAGTAAAAAGTAAAACCATAAAATAACTGTCACACAGATTTGACAAACAAGCAGTATAGTTGACGATTACACATCACATGTAGGTGTAGAATTGCATGTTCAATTTAGTTTTGTGGTATTTTTGCAAAAGAAAAGTGCATACTTGAGCCTTCTGTGGGATAATACATTGATTTATTTATTCAATAAAAGACAAATTATTAGGTTGCATTTGCAAATCCCATCTCCTATGTAACATTTTATTGCCTTGGTATACTTGGTTACTTACAGATAAAATGTTTGTTGAACTCGGTCGACATATTTTGGATCTGACCTGAACTCCTCTTGTCAGCACTGGACCTCTTTCATGCAAAGCTACCAATTGTGAGGAATATTGTGGGACGTCTGTGGTATGGAGCAAAGCCCATTTGGAGACTCTGAGGAGCTCACCAAATTAGTCTGTCCTTGGTCCTGACCCCAGAGTGAACCAAGGGAGTGTACAGATTTCTGTTCTTGTTAATTTCCTTTCAAAACAACAGAGTACAGTAGGAATTTTTCTTTGGGGAATCATCTTGGTATTTATTATTTTCTTACTTATGGCATACACTGTGTTCTTAGAACTGGGTTTATATTGGATTCCATGCATTCAAGTGTAAACAAAGGAATCTGGTGGAGTTTATAAATAATTTTAATTGAATCTTTGATGAAACCGTGTTGTTTAATTAGCGATTATGGATAAGAAAGAACTTTACATTTTTATGATCATGTTCATTTAAATATGTTTTTACCACAGTGCAACATACAGGTAATGAGTTATAATGTAATAACTGCATGTGATCTATGTATATGAGCCACTAGACTGCTGTTAACTGTTAGCAAAGATGAAATCACTGCTAAACCTTTCATATATGATTTTCAGAAGCACATTACTTAAAAACAACCATATACTGTTTATATATTGAGGATTTCTATGTGTGTTATTCTGAAAGGGCTTCTCGAACCACAGTAGGGAAATGGGGAAATATTTTGTAATCAACTCAAGTTCACAGTAACAGTTTGCAGTTGTGCGCTTAGGCAGTCAGCACTGCTTCGTAATTTCTATAAACTGTGAATGATGTTTTCCATGATCATTTGCAAAGCGTGTTGCCAGCTAGGGAAAATCTAACCAGCTTCCCGTCATGTGTCTGTATCGAGTTACCTGGAGTGCTAAAGACAGGTTTCCTTTTCCAGTTTTCTGGATATATTTATAAAACTTTATACATGTATCTGGTACCAAAATTAAGATGTATTGTTATGCGCATCTTCCATATTAAAATACAAATGCCAGTCAGAGCTCTATGCCAGAATATGTGTGGGGTTGTGTTGCTCATGGAGCATATTTTTTTTATTATTTATTATTATTATATTTTATTATGTCTTACAATTGTTACAATATATCACATTACATATCACATTATATAGAGTAATTTTCTCAGAAGGGAACAAAATATGACGTGAGTGGGACATAAAATCGTAATTTAAGGTTCTTTTCAAGTTGATACAATACTTACCCATCTATTACTTCATCCACATAATGGTAATTTATCTCAGCAAATAAAGATGTATGCAAATCTGTTATGGACTACATTTAATATGAGATTATAGACCATTTGTGATGAAGTTTGAAACTTGTGAGAATGATGAATATTGTCTGCTAAGATTTTAAATTACATATGAACAGTAACGTAAATCTGAGCAAAGGAAAGTAACCGTGGAAAGGGACAGTGCAATACAGTGAATTTGAATAGTTTACAGATGACTTAATTCACTAAAAGGGGCAGGCTGTATTATTCTACTATATAACTGGGTGGGTAATCCCTGTGGGTGGCTGGCTTTTTACTTCTGCTATGTTGTTGTTTTGTGTAAATAAGTAATGTCTGAAGTGGTGTTTTCTGTGGTTTCTTAGGTTATGGTATCCCAGGCGAGAATGCACTCCCAATAACCTTTATATCACTATTTCAGTCTTGTGTTCTGATGTCTTTGGATTGGATTAGACGGTCAGGGGTAGGATTAGAGACAAGGTTATAAGGTCAGGGTTTTAAGGTTAAGTTTAGTGTAAGAGCTAGCATTATGGTTAGAATTAAGATCAGAGTTAGGGTTAAGTGATTCAGTGGAGTTCTGTGATGTACATTATATTCTAGTCACACATTTTGATTTCACATTATTTTTCAATATCAAATTGAATCCACAAATGCAATGTTTTGATTGAAAAGCAATTTAGCCATTTTGGTTTAGTTCAGCACATTTCCACACATACCACAGCCAGCCATGTATCAAGGCATTCGATTCATAACCAATATTTTATTTTCAGATATCTGTTTTATCAGCATCCGTCTTCTTTTCTGTTCAAAGCTGTCACCTTGACATAACCTGCACGTCCAGACAAAACTTAGATGGAGATTATGGTGTGGCTTCTGTGAAACATGTGGCGTATGTGAATAAAACCAGACATCTGAATTTTAGATGTAATTCCAAGATAACGTTTGAAAGACTTTCCTTCTGATATTGGTCCAGCTATGTATACTATAGGAGGATGTTATAGGGCAGGTGGTAGCTGATCTCTTGCCAGATTGTTTAAAAATAAGATTTCTTTTGAAGGTTTCAGTTTATTTAATTATATGGGGATAAACCTTGGGCTGAGCCAGAAGCTTTTTGCTCTCTGCAATTCTAGTCTTGTTAAAGGTATTTCAAACAACTTGTCATTCAATGTTCTTAGATAGAGAAGCCACATGAGACCCCTATTGGTTTGCCAAGATACCATGTGTGTTTGTTATAATAACTGAGTTTAGGTTCTCTACATTTTATGTATGTATGTATTTTTTTCATAGTATTTATTTGTACAATTAATTCCATTTGGTACTTGTTAGACCAATTAAAAATTTGCCATCACATTGTTATAAATTGTGAAATTAAGCATTTCAATATAAAAATGTTGTGAATTCATTGTTTAAACTTCAGAAATGCATTTTCTTGAAAGGAATTTTATTGAATCAATGTTTTATAGAAAAAAACAAAAGAACACCTGGAGTTTAGAAAGCCTTCCAGTGGCAGTTTCTAATATCATTAATCTGGGCACAATAAACGTCTCAATTACTGATATAGTGCATTGTTTTCAAAAGTAGTTTTTTATAATCTAAGATCTTTCGTTTATCAAGCAGAGCAGTTTCGCAACAATGCATAACATACATTACAAGAATGTATTGTTAACAGTTATTAGTAAATCTATACAGATTTAATTTTATGTGACACAAATTAATATACAAGTGCATGCATTCTTTAAAGTGCCTTTTGAAATTAAAACCATTAATTTGTTTTTGAAACACTATCTATAATTGTTTAACAGTTAGTCTCCTCTTGCTGGAGGTAGTTTCAGCAATGTTTCATTCCTACATTAGAATATATTTGCATACACACTGTGGGTAGATCCTACCCTTCACTTTGAATAACACTATTGTGTGATGCTAAATAATATGTCTGTTTAGTTTGTATCACTGGAACTGGAACAATTATAACTGAAGTTCCTTGCAGAACTAACATAAAATACATATGTATTCTATATTCAAAAACTGTGATCCAAGCATTCATTATTCCTCAAATGGAAACAAATCATGTAAGCAGAATGAAAACTGAAATACCAGTATTATCAGCTAATTAAAGCGGAGCACTAGGGGGCTAACAAGAATAGGAACATTACAACTGTTCCTTATATAAAACATGTGCTTTAATCCCCATGCCAGAGACATGGAACTGAGGTATATCATCCAGATGACAAATTCTTTCAGGATTTTATTAGAGATCCTTGTTCTTGTGGAGACGCCTTTTTATGTTCATTTTAGTGGAAAGATGTTCTGATCCTGTTCCAAATAAGATTTAATATTTTTTTTAATTGACATTAATTTCAGATCAGAATGTTTAATGTAACGCTCTGACGTATTGAAGAAAGTGTGCCATGGTTTAATTGACACTTTTAAACCACCCTTGCCAGCTATGACTTCACTAAGATATGGTTGTGATAAAAAATCAAAAAGTTTGGCATGATATTGAGCATTTATTATAATATAATCCCTTCCATGCTTTCCAGTAGAAAATACATTTTCTGATAATTATTCTGCATTTGTAAATAAAAATAAAAATTGACTTTAATGTTTTAGAAAATAAGCAAATGGAAGTGAATGTTGGTCCAATTTGGAATTAAAATTAAAATTAGATGATTGCTATAAATTTACCTTTTGTCTCTGCCCTCTACCTTAACATATATTCAGAGGACTGTTTAGGTTAATTTAGTTTTTCTTGTGTGTGATTTCTCTCTTTGTTTTTGTGTTTCAGAGGCATTTGTCTCCAGAGGATTTTTGGAAAGTCTTTGGAATGACAATCGAAGAGTTTGATCGCTTAGCTCTGTGGAAGAGAAATGATCTAAAGAAGCAAGCACGCCTTTTTTAAATACCAAGGATAGAAATCTTCACTTAGCATCCATCCTGTCTAACAAACAAGAACATTAACAATATACATCCTGACTTGCAATATCATCATGGTCTGAATTAAGAAGATTCAGTGGAAGCCAGCAGGGATACAGATTAGCTAAAGTTGCATGGCCAGTTATGTGTGTTTCCTGAGTGTGGGTCCTGGTCCCAGTCATAACCCATCTTCTGCAGAATAAATCAGCTTTTCTATCCTTTTAGCAGTTGGCACTTTGGAAGTGAAGCACCTACATTTAACACAGCTGATTTTATCAAATAAATTGCTTAATTGTGCAGCAGAGGAGACTAAGTGAAGGGCAACTGAACGTGTAATTGTAATGGCCAAAAAGATAATAAGGAAAGATTACCTTTTAAAAATGATTTAAAAAGTTGAATAGAAGCACCTTACTATATTTTTTCTTGCAAGTGTACTTTTCAAATTAAGGAAGGCTATATTTTTGGCTGTTTTTCATTGAAGTATTACTTCTTATCCAAGTTGTGAGATTTTGAAATCATGAGTGAGACTTAGACTATGAGTGAGATAAACTGAAGGGAATGCTCTGGGTTATTCCTATCAATCACAGAAATGCCTTACCTTTGGCACAACTGATACAGGAACAGAGGAATGGAGGGATTATTTTGTGAAATAGTGTCAAATTGAATTCTGAAGTTCGGAAGGAAGACGGCCTCAGTCTTGTGCATGACTTCCACCTTACCAAGCATAAGTATCTGAGAACAAATGCACTTTTCCAGCATTCATTTCTTTGCATCCCTCCTTCACCCTAAACACTGCAGCTCCTTGGCTCATTCCACCCAGTGGGGGGTTCGGATGGCCTCGTCCTCAAGGCCTGGTCACCGGTCCCTTAGTCAAGCGAGTCTATGCCAAAATAAACTCTATTTACCTTCTATGTATGTCTGTTAGAACTATAGAACTCCTGAAACAGCAATAAGAACAATACAAAAGCTATTCTTAATTTATATTGGGTTATTTTCTGTTATAATGCATCAGTCAGAGTTGCATTCCACACTACAAAACTATCAAACTAGTAAACTATCAAACGCCCCACACACAAGAAAATAATAAATCTAAAGAAAAGGTATTTTTCAAAGCTTTAGCATTGAGCTAGCAGAAACACTGTTTAAACAATATTGCGTCTCGATACAACATCATCATACCTGAACTTGAATAGGTTTCAACTTTGAAATTAAGTGAATCTATAGCAGTTATTCAATAAATTATTCAATAAGCTGTATGGGTTCATTCATGTGGGATGAAGGTCGCTGCAGAGGGGCATGTGGCATGTCGGGAAACCTGTGGCTTATTTTTGTGTTCCTGCCAGCTTAAGTCGGCATGATGAACTTTCCCATGATATTCAGATGTGCTGTGTTTGAGAGCACATACGCGGAAAATGTAAAAAGGGCATTACAACTGGCTTGTACGTATAAAATATTTAGTATCCCTATTCTTTCTTTGTTATGAAATGATCACGTTGATCTAAAATTAAAAGCCAGTGTTATCCTAGAAATAGTTAGTCTGAGAGGATTCACACGTCTTGAGGTCCAGGGACAATGCTTTTTGTGCTTTTGTTTGAGCCACCAATTTTAAAATGTCACAATGGAAGTCCCCAAACTATTTTTCTACACCATGTTTTACTCTTCACATCAGTGTGTGCTCTGCATTCATTACCTGTATTTTACAATTGTTAAAGCCAAAATGTTATCAACACACAAAAGGTGAAATTCCACACATACTTAAACCAGACTATCATAGAAACCCTTTTAAAGAGGTCCTAGAGCAGCTTTCTATATATAAATGTAATTTTATTATCGTATATGAATTAATAAAAGCCTTATGGTAAAATAAACCTATGGAAACTGATCACTGTTATCATAGAAATGTGACAATGTGGGATATTCTTGTTAAAAAAAAAAAACACAACTGTAACATTTCTTTAGACTGAAAACTATTTATTACAATTGGGGTATAATAAAAACCAATCACCAAAAAATAGGTTAATCATAGGACCGTGTGATCACTACAATACACTCACCTAAAGGATTATTAGGAACACCTGTTCAATTTCTCATTAATGCAATTATCTAATCAACCAATCACATGGCAGTTGCTTCAATGCATTTAGGGGTGTGGTCCTAGTCAAGACAATCTCCTGAACTCCAAACTGAATGTCTGAATGGGAAAGAAAGGTGATTTAAGCAATTTTGAGCGTGGCATGGTTGTTGGTGCCAGACGGGCCGGTCTGAGTATTTCACAATCTGCTCAGTTACTGGGTTTTTCACGCACAACCATTTCTAGGGTTTACAAAGAATGGTGTGAAAAGGAAAAAACATCCAGTATGCGGCAGTCCTGTAGGCGAAAATGCCTTGTTGATGCTAGAGGTCAGAGGAGAATGGGCCGACTGATTCAAGCTGATAGAAGAGCAACTTTGACTGAAATAACCACTCGTTACAACCGAGGTATGCAGCAAAGCATTTGTGAAGCCACAACACGTACAACCTTGGCTACAACAGCAGAAGACCCCACCGGGTACCACTCATCTCCACTACAAATAGGAAAAAGAGGCTACAATTTGCACAAGCTCACCAAAATTGGACAGTTGAAGACTGGAAAAATGTTGCCTGGTCTGATGAGTCTCGATTTCTGTTGAGACATTCAGATGGTAGAGTCAGAATTTGGCGTAAACAGAATGAGAACATGGATCCATCATGCCTTGTTACCACTGTGCAGGCTGGTGGTGGTGGTGTAATGGTGTGGGGGATGTTTTCTTGGCACACTTTAGGCCCCTTAGTGCCAATTGGGCATCGTTTAATTGCCACAGCCTACCTGAGCATTGTTTCTGACCATGTCCATCCCTTTATGACCTCTGATGGCTACTTCCAGCACCATGTCACAAAGGTGGAATCATTTCAAATTGGTTTCTTGAACATGACAATGAGTTCACTGTACTAAACTGGCCCCCACAGTCACCAGATCTCAACCCAATAGAGCATCTTTGGGATGTGGTGGAACGGGAGCTTCGTGCCCTGGATGTGCATCCCACAAATCTCCATCAACTGCAAGATGCTATCCTATCAATATGGGCCAACATTTCTAAAGAATGCTTTCAGCACCTTGTTGAATCAATGCCACGTAGAATTAAGGCAGTTCTGAAGGCGAAAGGGGGTCAAACACAGTATTAGTATGGTGTTCCTAATAATCCTTTAGGTGAGTGTATATTGTACATTAATATGCATCATCTTTACATAATCAGGGATGTGACTGTTTTCTGCTGACACCGGTGAAGATTATAGATGGTAATCTTCTGGATGGTCATGAATTAATGTAACAGATTAGTGTAAAATGCCTGTTTTTGTGCTGCAGTATGTTTTCTTGTATTGGAAAGATGTCTGAATAGTGGAGGAAACAGACTGGTACTTGCAGTTTTCAGCTTGACAATGGCTTGAGCAGTTTCACTATCATAAAAGGTCCATGTATTAAGAAAAGACTAACGTTCAAAGAAATATGTGGTTTAAATATCTATTTTTATATAACACCTGAAAACAAAACAAAAAACCTGTACAAAATAAAACTCCACAAAGCATAGACATTAAACCACTACCTAAAGAAAACAGTTTAATGTGAATATAAACATCTTCAGTATAATTCTTTGCTATTTTCTTGTTGTTTTTTTCTTCCTTTTTGTCAAATAAACAAATGGTTAATGAGTGTCAAAAGATGCACAATTATGGCATGTTTTGTACAGCAGGTACAGTTAACATACTTAAACTAAACTTAATTTCCTTGTCTTTTACATGCAGATTTAAGTGCTTTATTTAAGTATCACAATACTTTTAAGTATTACGAGTGCTTTAGAATATTGCTGAATGTGAGCAGCATTTATTGCAAACTGATTTTTATGCAGATCGAAGTGTGTGTGTAATTTTTACAGTACAAACTGGTATATGTAGTACTTGCTAATGATTATTAAACCCTGGGCTTCAGTGAGAAATTAAAGTACTGTTGAACGTCCATTACCCCTTCCTTCAATTGTTACAGAGAGGCCAACTGTGACGAAGTTGACTGTTGTATTTGTTGGTGGTGTTTGTCTTTGAACAGCTGTAGAAACAGGAATGTCACATGGAAAATTGAATCCAGGCACAGTAGAAACTAATATATTAAGCCACAATTCTTTCTCCATTGGGTGCTTGTAGCCTTTAAAATGTTTTAAATCCTGATTTGCACCTGAAATCAATATCTGCCTTTCAGATCACAAAGTATCTTTCATCAACTTACAGACTGAACCTGAATATTTGCATCATATAACTGGGAATACTATTCCCCCCCAAGAAAACATTGACTTAATGATATGATACGTACACTGTGTAATTTGTATAAATGGACACATAAAAGATTTCCCCTACTTTTTTTATATTATCAAAAACAATAAATGTGTATTTTTAATGCCCACAACCCTAGCAGAACATAAAAGAAAACTTTGCAGAAAATTCTAGAATATAGCAATTATTTAATTTTGCATTTTGAAAGGATCACATGAACCTACACAGTGACATAAGAATTATTAAAATAAATGTTTCAAATCAATGTGCATTATAAATGAACTGAAGAAACTGAACAGAACTGGGTTAAGAGCTTTTGTAACAGAAATGCTATTGTAGTTTTCACCTTGCATTTGTACATTTTGACACCAAATGTGTAATTGTCTTTCTCGTGAGGCTGTCATTCAATAGGAACAAAAATCAGTGAAATATTGCTTTTTGGTTTTCTGTTGAATATTGTCCGTTTGTTGATGACATGGCATTCTGCTATATACATGTTTAAAAAAAAAAAAAAACATGCCCACACATAACATTTTGTCATTGCTATTGATGATTGTATGTATCTGTAACTCAGCAGCTTGAAATTATAAGGTATAATTCTGCTGTAACTAAGCCTTTTATTTCTTTTGTTTTGCCAATTTGCAAGAAGTGCTTAGGTCCATCTTATAATAAATGTTTCATCAGGATTTCGTTTTTGGTTTGTTTGTTTTTATTACACATGGGTCAGGACAAATCTTTGAAACACCAGCATTGCAAATTACAATTACTACTTAAAAAACAACTGCAATAGAGCACAGGTTTGTCATTTGCAATTCTCAGGTAGGACAGTGTTTGATTTGGTCTAGGTGTTTTCAGTAGATGCAATCCAACACTGCATACACTTAAATATATTTTTTATGAATTAAAGTATCTGCCTGAGTAAAAGAAATCTGAACAAAATATAGTTGCTAATCTTAAACACAGCACATTCCAAAATAATCTACATCTTTTCAATTAAACTGAAATCTGGTGACTGTGACAACCACGGGAGATGGAAAAGTTCTTCATCTTGTTCTTTAAAGGAATTAATACACACATCCTGTGTGCAAAATGATCATCCAGGTCGTAACTATTGCGGTTGGTGTAGAAATGAAACCGCTGGATCTACTTGATAGAATCAGATGCTTAGGTATTCCAAATAAAACTTAAAAAACATAAGACCCAAAAGAAAGTTTACAAACGAGAGGAGGCCATTCAATCCATCATGCTTGTTTGGTGTCCATTAATAACTAAGTGATCCAAGGATCCTATCCAATCTATTTTAAAATGTTCACAAATGTTCAGCTTCTGCCACATCGCTGGGGAGTTTGATCCAGATTGTGACGACTCTGTGTGAAGAAGTGTCTCCTGGTTTCTGTCTTGAATGCCTTGAAGCCCAATTTCCATTTGTGTCCTCGGGTGCGTGTGTCCCTGCTGATCTGGAAAAGCTCCTCTAGTTTGATGTGGTCGATGCCTTTCATGATTTTGAAGACTTGGATCAAGTCCCCACGTAGTCTCTGCTGTTCCAGAGTGAAAAGGTTCAGTTCCTCAGTCTCTCAGTAGGACATTCCCTTCAGACCTGGAATAAGTCTGGTTGCTCTCCTCTGAACTGCCTCTAGAGCATAAAAGGAAACTTGATCCTCTACGGTTAACAGAGGTACCATTTCAGATTAACAGTACCTCATTAGGTGCATTTATACTGCCATTTCTGATCCAGATCAAATGCATCATAACATTTGATCACGATCAGTAGTGTTGCATTTACACTGACATTTGATCAGCGCTGCATCCCAAATCGCACATTTGTTCCCTTGTTCCCTTCCCTTGCGGGGCGGAAGTACTCTGGTGGCCATCTTAAGGGCTGTCCCAATCCTCTAGGATGCGAGTGAAGGAGCCTAATCGAGCTGTTTCTCCTTCAATGCTCCCTTTGGCAGAGTGTACAAAAGAGCGCACTGATGTGGAAGAGTTTTAGCGCTGAAGTCCCAGAAATCTGTGCGTTAAAGGCAGCAGCGGGTGTATATAAATGTCATGTAATGCTAGCTAGACAGTTGTAGATATTGTTAAATTATGTATCAAAGAAATAATACATAGATAATATACAATTTTTCTATAATTACTGAAGTAGTACAAAATTAGGAGGTGATGTAAACGAACAATATATTTTCACATTATTATTATTATTATTATTATTATTATTATTATTATTATTATTATTATAATATCTTGTACAGATAACACTATGTAACACAATATGTGTTCCTTGGTAGTAAGTGTTATTTCCTAATTGCTTATGCCTCAAAAGTATAGAAAATGGCTATTATTCCCCACAAACTTTGCTTTTGTGACCAGGATAGAGATATTTTAAAATGTACCTATTTCCAATGAGAAAACGGGCAAATTTGTGTCTTTTCATTCACATAAAGTCAGAAAAAACAATATATGAATCCAAATTAACATGTATTTATACTAAAGTAATACAAAAATGACTACAAAAGATTTAGAAGTGAGTCGTTTTTCGAGATTTATGATTGCACTGTAAATCACTTTCAGGAATGAGCCCCCAAATGTAGTCTCCCATCATGTTCTCATTATACTGTCCTTGGTAACGGCATTCAAAGTCCAGTATATCCTGGTGGAAGCGCTCGCCTTGCTCCTCCGAGTATGCTCCCATGTTCTCCTTTAATTTACCAAGATGAGCATTAAGGATAATGACTTTGAGGGACATCCTACAGCCCATTGTGCCGTAGTTCTTCACCAGAGTCTCAACCAGCTCCACATAGTTTTCGGCCTTGTGATTGCCCAGGAAGCCCCGAACCACTGCGACAAAGCTGTTCCAAGCCGCTTTCTCCTTACTAGTGAGCTTCTTGGGGATTTCATTGCACTCCAGGATCTTCTTTATCTGTGGTCCGACGAAGACACCGGCTTTGACCTTTGCCACAGACAGCGAAGAAGTCTTGAAGGAACAATGTCAAGTGGGAGCCACTGGTGGACCCCCGGAAGGTGCTGATGCCACCACTGCACTTCAAATTGGGCCTTATGACACAATTTGTCAGAGCTCTAGATAAGGAGTCGGCAGCCTTCAAGACTTCTGTTTTTTCTGACTTTATGTGAATGAAAAGACCCGTTTTCTCATTGGAAATAGGTACATTTCAAAATATCACTGTCCTGGTCACAAAAGCAAAGTTTGTGGGGAATAATAGGCATTTTCTATACTTTTGAGGCATAAGCAATTTGGAAATAACACTTACTACCCAGGAACAAAAAACAAAACCCCCAAAAAAGTTACACGGTATAATACTTGTCGAAATCCTGCGTCCCAAATCGCGCACTTGCTCCTACATCCTTCGTTGAGTGTACACTTGGCGTGATGTTGTGCTGACGTCACAGAGTGAGGAGGGTGTAGGGTGTAGGGTGAAGCTAAAAGCACTCAATGGGACACACTTCAGCATCAGCATTCAGCGCCTTTGCCTTTGACCGAAAAAGTACCTATGCAGTCTTTTCTTGTCAGATTGTAGTTGTAGATTGTAGAATGGAGACTGCTATAGTATTTGCACTGTTCCTTTTCCAAATAAGTATTATCTGTACAAGATATAATAATTAATAATAATAATAATAATAATAATAATAATAATAATAATAATAATAATAATAATAATGTGGAAATATATTGTTAGTTTATATCACCTCCTAATTTGATCCGGATCAGAAACAGCCATGTAAACACGCCTGTTGGCAATGGTGTGTACAACAGACATAGTATCTGCCTGAGTAAAAGAAAACTGAACAAAATATAGTTAGAACTTAGAGACATTTCTTTTGAGTGCAGATCATATGATTATATGTGTGTTTTAAAGAAATTAGCTCTCTCTTTGGAAAACAACAGAATTAAGTCGGGATTACAATTCATGGGCTTATGTGCTGGAGAACATTTCTGTGATTTGTTTTACACTCTCCCCTGTACTCAGGTATGTAGAAATGCACGTTTAATTTGCCAAACAAAGAAAGGTGCATCTGGATTAATGTTCAGCTGAGGCACAACAGGGGATGTGCAATGATATTTCTGCATATGGTGCCTCTCACAGCTGACAAGGGCAAAGGCATAGCTGAAGTTGCCAAGATCTCCGACTGCTCTGCAGCACATTACACTGAAACATCCCTCCTCTTAAGAAAAGGCATGAATCACAGCAGACCTCCACATGATGAACAGAAACAAACCAGTCCAAATGGCTTTCTTGTCTGTGAAGCGTCCTTGCAAGAGCATGAACAACTTCCGAATAAATCACCCCAGACGGGAAACGTTTGCTCCCACGACATTCACAGAATTACATTTAATACGGCACTTTCTCCTGTTTCAACTAGTCAAATGCCAATGCTACAGAACGGGAGAAACACAAAATAAATGACTTGAGCTATATCACTGTGCTTAACATAAACTGAACATGCTTCCCCGGAATGCAAGCCAATTTTTTAAAAGTAACGTTTGGGGTTGAGCCGTGAACACACTGCAAGTGGATTGGCTGGGTTTTATACGGCTACGTTTTAAGTGGTCCTCCGCCACGTCAATCATCGGAGGAGCCCGTTCGCAGGATATATGCCCGCCCCCTTTCCTCAGCTATTGGTGTTTCGTCTGCACTGCCGGAGCGCTGATTGGCTGCCCCTCCCGCCCATCATGAGTCATTTTGACAGCTCGCCTGTATCTGGTCCAGGAGAGACAGGCGCTGGGAAACTGAGCCGCATTGTTACTGTAACCCTCTCCGCTCAGTGACAGAAAACAAGAAATACAAACGGCCAGCCCTGGGAATAAAACACAATGGACATTCACAAAAAAGGTACATATGCATTTTTTTCCCCTTTGGCTTCTACTGAAAAAGATAATCACACAAAACGGGTCATAAACTAGTTCAGGATGACCCCAGTTTTCTAATAGGCTGCACATTGTCCCTTCTTCTTGTGGTGGAGGTGTGCATTGCTCACACTGTGATGTCTGTGATATGAATGTGTGTAAATTAATATTACTATCTCTCTCAGGCAGATCTCATCATTGTGTGTCCATTGGTGTAATGCCTCGCCTGGGGCTATACGATCTGCGCTGGGATGGAAACAATGGGAGTGATGTTAATGGCAGTCACTTCAGTGTATCGTGTTTTTGATTTATTTCCTGCCTTCCAACATGTAGTGGAGGAAAACGTTTTATTGTTTTGAACTATTGCTACTGATCTTAAAAAGAAAAACGAAAAATCCTTTCTAAGCTTAATTATATTGGAGATTGAATAGGTTGATACACGTTATAAGCGAAATTATGATCCATTCTGCCATTGGGTCCCTATATGCATGTGTATATTGCTCCTGAAGAGCAGCACAAAGGACTGGGGTGACAAGGACAAGGCAACATGATGTATTGTCACTGGGGGCTAATGGTCTCTTGATGTGAGGGGCTGGAGGGTGATTGTGGATGCTGAACACGGAGGAGGCTGATGTTGTAACATAATGGAGTCACCTGTCCCCTATGTGGGGGTGTGCACTGATACAGAAAAAATCAAATTAATCAAATACAATAGGATGGAAAACTGTTTTTTTTTTTTTTTTAAAGCCAGTCGTGTGGGATTAGCCTAATGTTTGTATTGGAGTATGCAAAGTGTAAATGTGACATCTGACCATATATCACTTCATTATAGAATAAGAGAGCCAAGAAACATGCATGTGCGGTTGAAGTATTCACACGTACTCTGTTTCTGCTTCTAAAATAATACTTGTCTGGATATTGAAAAGTGGATTTTCTAAGGAGGAAGTTTGAATCTTGGCAGAGGGATAAAAAAGAGACAGAAAACTTAATGTAGGTTACACATCACCCTTCTCTGAACCAGAGAAGATGCAGAACTGCTGTCTCGGTAACTGATATGGTCCATTCAAAGTGCATTCACATGATGTCATTCTTGTGGATAAATTGATTAACTGGGCTGTATGATTCAGAGGCTCTTTGTTTTAGATTTTTGAATTTGGTTGGGCTGGAATGGCGAAAATGGTGAGAGGTTAGCGACTGCTTTTTGTGTTTTACTCCCTTACATAGGATGTCCTTATTGCATGTGTCCAAAAAGGAGAACACAAAGCACGTATCAGATGTTTGCCGCTGTCATCATTGTGAGTGGGAATGGACTCAGCAGAAGACATTGTCTCCTATTAGTGTTGCCCATTCCATTCCTGAAGTTCTTTGGGTGTGCCATCAGCCTCTAATGCTGCTTGTATTATTTTGTGGCCATTGTTAACAAATAAAACAGCAGGGATCTCAACTAACAATCTCCATGCTGAAAGACTCATCCTGTGCTCTGCTCATTGTAATTTGTGACCCTGGATTTCTGACAATAATGCACAAAAAGAAGACACATTTAAAACAAAACACCACCATGCACACGTCAGGTGTTACAAATCCAAAGACAGTGTTTTTCCAGTCAGTTTTATAACTGTTACACTGTGTAGATTTACTTTAGCTAAGACTACTCAAAAGTTAAAATTAATGATATCTGCCAGTAATTTATATGTGCCATTCCAGCCACAAAGTAAAATCGATGTTGCACATTATATATTATATATAAATCACGTTGCACATTATAGCCTATGTGTGGAAATGGTTTTGGTACCATAAATATTTTATTTCGCCTTCCATTGTGAATTATGAAAGATGTTATAGCTCAAATAAACTGATTTAGTGACAGCCCTTTCCCATACAATAAACAGGCATGACAAGATTCTGCTGAAGCTGAACTTGTGAAAATACAAATATTTAGTTAGTTTTTTGTTGTATTTATTGAAATACATTGTTCATAAGGGACCGTATGTAACAAGGGCCCAGCTTTTTATGGACAATCTGGCTTCCATATACCAAACATGTCTTGGCTGATATTTGATCCAAATGCCTGAGACCCCAAGCAGATGGTTCCATTAACTTAAAAGTATCAATGATGTATGCTGTATTGACATCAGTTGGGGACATCTGTCTCCAGTTGACGTGCCTGTGAGGTGGGGCACTTCGATACAACACAGACTACACTAGCGGTTGTATATTAGGTGACTTCTGATATGAAACATGCAAAATATAGGCTTATGTTGTTATTATTATGTGTTATTTATACAGCTTTAGGAGCTATCTAAATGTTTTTAGATTATGTTTTTGATGTAGTAATAGTAGTCTTTTTTATTATTTGGTTTATTTGATTATTTCTTTGTTTAGAAATTAATACTTGTTGAAGTTACTTCCCCATTCATAGAGGAACAATTTGAAACTCACAGAAATCTCAATTCAAAGAGGGCTTGTGCGATTCTAAATGTATTTTTGTGGTTTTCTTAAACATGTAATAGCAATGGTGCACCAGCATTGTGATTTTGGTTTTGTAACTAGCCTACAGTCCCCAATCCAAAAATCCATAGAGATGTGCTGAATCTCACACCTCATGAAAGATTGCTTCCCCCAGACAGTGATAGGATGGACTGAAAAGGCAGGGTAGCATGCAGGAGAACCAACTATATACAACAGATAAATATAATCTCAGCTGGCATTAGTGATGCTCTAGCTACTGTTCGTTTTAGTCATTCTACCCATGATGACTAAGAGATCATTTGCTCTATTTAAGACACTGAGACCTAAAACAAGACTTCCTCCAACCCATCAATCACAATCTACAAAAGAGTCGACGTAAAGACATAAGACCCGGCGATCATCCTATTTACAGGAGACATCTCAACATTCCTTTCGTACAACTGTGTCTGTTGCATCACCCCAAATGGCAAAGTGCAGGGTTCCAACATCAACAGCAAAAATTCTTAAGATTATTTTCACTTTCCAATTCAGTTTTGGAGAGGGAGAACCTCTTCTGTTTAGAGCCTCCAGAAGGCAGCCGTGGGTGGTGAATTAGCCAGTGTTTATGTAGCTGGAGTTTACCCAGTGCCTCAGTTGTCATCCTTCAAAGAACAGTGTAGGTATAGGGGATGTTGCTGTTTGTTTTCTCTTAATTTGAAGTGTCCTGCATGTAGTTGGAGGGCTAGGCCAGATATGGGAAAGTGATGCTTTCCATTAAGTGATTTTGAAATTCTGGCCATTTTAGTATTATTTAGGTTTTCGCCTTGGATTTGAGTGAATGTGCTTGTCTGGTGAGTGATATCCCAAACCCACATGAAAAGCAACCAGCTGATGGGTGTTGATGGAAATAATATAATTGCAAAATAGAACATAAAAATAACAAAGAATACTAGATTAGAAAGAATACTAGAAACAAATGATCCTAATTAAAAACGTTTTACTGATTTACCATGAACTGTGTGGATATCAGTTTATGGTCTATAGATGTTATGCAGATCAGATGTTATAGAAAATCATTGTCTATTGACAATGTAATTATTATCTACATCTATGTAGTGATCTATGGATGTCTTGCCATAGAGTTCTCTTGTAATTCAGATGTAATTTGCCTTATGAAGCAGGCCTGGAATGACCGGACTCCAATTGATGCTCTTCTCCAAAAAAAAAAAAAAAAAAAAATATATATATATATATATATATATATATATATATATATATTTATATATTGCCTTTTCCAATGTATTTTCTAAGATCTAAGCTTTATTTAAGAAAATGACTGGTTTCCATTAGAGAAACCTGGCAGATAAAACCTTCGACATTGGTTAATATATTTTGGGAAATGACTTATATTTAGTCCTTTTTTAATCTTGGTTCCAGTAATAATATTGATCATTTTCCAGATTACTATACCTTGTGAAATTTCAGCCAGATTTTACAGCATGGGAGTAATGACTGTGGCCACAGATCATGGTCTGTGGGATGTTAAGCAGATGAGATGATGTTATAGAAAATCATTATTGTCCCCATAAATCAAATTATTTTATCTGTTACTTAGAAACAAGAGTCTGTCTTAATTTCATTCCATGTCTGTGTTTGCAATTATTAATACTGTAGTGGTTGAGAAACATGTTCCGTATCTTTTTATTATTTCTTCATTATCTGTCCTAATTGGCTTATTTGAATAATTTAAAAAACAACTTTGCATGATTTTATTGGTAGAACACTTATGGACCTGGGGTCTGTTTATTATCACAACACTGAAAAAAAGCATTGTCAGTGGCATGGCCTGTTGCTTAAGCTGGTTTCAGACAAAACATGGTGTAACTGGAGACTCTGTTTGTAGCAGAAGAGGAAATTGCTTGTGAATGAAATACATAATATCCTTTGTAATTTAGTTATTTGTTTAATTTTTTAGATGTCATTCCCAATAATCCAGAAATATTTTAAGTTCACTGCATCTGTTTTAATTACAAAATATATAAAACAACACAAAGCAGTTTCCCTGCTGGTTGTAATGTTTTTGGAGTTACTGAAATGTATTTTTCCTGCTGTGCTGTTTTAAGCGCTAGTTGTTTTAAATGCTGAAATATAGGCCTAGTAATTATTGCAAGACCCGCTTCTGCAGTACAGATCAGGAAATGTATGTTATGAGGTGAGTATATAAAAGCATACGGTCTTTGGGATTTTTCTGGTTTGTATTTCAAGCCTTAGACATCTGCAACATGTAATAATAATATGACCTGAAGGAACGGTGCATGTATACTAGACTCACTCCAGTCCTCCCCTTTTATTATTGTTGCTCTTGGTGGTCTAAACACTGTCAAAAGGCTAGTTTTTCACCCCCCATCGACTCTGTATAGTACATTTTTCTGTAGGTCGACACATCTGGAAAGTCTTCATTCTTCAGCTACAGACTATTCATGGAAACAACTCATATAGGAAACTTTTAAAATAACTTTGTTCCTACTTTCTCAATGAATTAAGTTTCTCTGTACGAAAAAAAAAAAAAAACCCACTAAGAACTATTACCTCACGGACTCACTTTGATAGTTTTCCTTACTTCCTTTTAAGACTGAGTGACACCAGTTAATTAAACACGACAGACCTCCAATAAAAGCCTTACTTTCTTCTTTTTTAATTAGCTTTTTGGCTTCATAATGCTTTGTCCACAAAGGTAACACATGGTAATGTTCTGGGAATGAATTAAACGAAAGATCAAAGTGAAAGCCAGTTACTTAATGTTGTGCCTCAGGAGTAGGACTTTCTAGGGAACCACTTTCAGAAGAATAATCAGCAGGCTTAAACCTTTTAAACAGCAGTAACCGGTACATTTGAGGTGATGCTAAGGAGTTGCAGACATAATTGTCCGCCACAGTGCCGTCACTTTTGCTAAAACATTTATGCAGGAAAGTATTACGAAAGAAAGAAAGCCATGTTTTGTAGATGCACAATAGGTCTATTATAAAGACTATTGAGTGTCTCAGTCGAACAGAATGGTTATTAAAAAAACATAAAACAAATCTCCTGCAAGAGATAACAAAGCACTCCTCTCTAACACTCCTCTGCACAATCCACTCTGAGCTGCCAAACCTACTCACGATGCTCTGAGTCAAGGAGCTGATAAGTTCATGTGGGGTTCTCCATCATTCATCTGCCAAGGCCATGACCTGCTCTAGGTTTGGTCCTGGAATGCAACACATCTTCTATGTCCCATACATCTCCAGTGCAACTGAGGTCAGTTGACTTTACTGGCCAATTGATTTTAATCTCTGGCAACTTTGGATGGCCACAATTACAAACTAATTTCACATCCCATAGTATCACATGAAAGTGTCTCTTTCACAGCTCTTGAGGAACTCAATACCTAATGCATGTTGTGAATTAGTTTATAAACTTTAATGATTAATTCGTGAGCTTTACCTTCCCAGAGTCCAAAGCAGAAGCATAATGCAGCACACCACTATCACTTTGGCTGTAAAGGAAAACATCCAATATTGTGTTTCCACTTTCCAATATCAAACTCTTTGCTTTGAGACATCCTCTGGTGGCTCTTTTGAGGTTCTGACACAATGTCACAATAGTTAGATAATTGTTTCTGATTATGCAATACAAATTATGCAATGCATAGTCATTGGATGGCCTTACCCCTGCATATATGTGATCATGCACTAAAGCTTTTGCTGACCCCAAGTTCACATGCCAGAGATACTTAAAATTACCTGACTTCCATGGTGCCACTACTCTTATTGCAAATGGACGAACAAAAGCCCCACTGTTTGTTTTCCTGGCGTGCAGGGCTAAAAGAAGAGGATTACTTGGTAATTTACTTTCTCTAGGATTTTGTGTGTTTTCACCCTCTTAGGCTAATAAACTGGCTAGGATTGTAGCCATACATATGGCTGGATAATGTATCGCTGTTTATTATGCATATTTTCAAAGGCTGCATCTGCCTTGATCTTTAAATGATCAGTGCATTCTTGTCTACTTGCTTGTAAAGTCTGTCCCAAGGCAACCTATATCTCTCACGTGTTTTTACCTCTCCCTCACTGAGGAAAGTCTTACTGTTGACATGAACAGTTTCTGCTACATTCTTTGCTGAGATCACATTGCTAAGGAAGACATATATTGAGGGCTGCGAGAGAACTGCAATAAAGTAGGCTTTAGAACCATGAATATTGGTCAGATGTTTTTTTAATAAAGTAAGATAATGCCAGTCTATACAATTGCTAAAGTTAAAAGGATCAACCTTGAAGGCTTTTTAATAAAGCATTCCTGACCCCCAGCAGTTTTCACCCATGCAATCTTAGCATATCTGCAATAATAATAATAATAATAATAATAATAATAATAATAATAAAAATAGAAGGTATCTCCCCAGGGATCAGACACATCCTTTGAAAGGAAACAACATTGGGGTGGAAAGTAAAGCGTCCTGTTGTTCATTCTGGAGCTCTCAGTGGGTCCAAATATCCTCCTCTAGCCCTGTTTATTTTTGTTCATAATGTGCATTGTGGTTCCCTGATCATCCGAGCAAGAAGGTGCAATACTACAACCTGAGAGCTATAAATGACCCCCGCCAGTGGGTTTCTCAGAAAGCCTTGATATTATTGAAGACAAAAGAATGGAACAAGTGTTGTCACTCATGTTTTTGTAAAGTTATACGCTCAAACCTCTCCATTAGGCCAAGTCTTGTGCCATTTTTGTCGCCTGAAGATCTGAGCTTGGTCTTCAAATTCCAGTAGAGAGACTTGACTCATTCAGCATCAGCTCCTCCTTTATAATATAGAGAGAGACCAGCACTGTAACCTTATTTGAAATTGTAGTTTCTCAATTCTTTAGTGAATATTTGGAAGCACGACTGGAGCTGCCAAACCACACTGTAAAAGCTATGGCCGGGCCAACTGTTAGCGTCACACTGGATAATGGTAAAATGATCTTCTCATCCAGCGTGCAGTGATTTTCTGATGTAATTCGACTGAAATAGTGGGATATAACACACAGGGGAAGGTTTTCAGTAACTGTGATGCTGTATATTGAATTTAATGGATTTGGTTGCATAGAATGTTCAAGCACCACTGGAAAAGCAAAATCTTTCAAGGCATTTTATTAAATATTTTCACTGCCTGTCTTAATAATCGTATTATTACACTACACTTACACTAGTAAGTCTGGTCATCCACTGGAAGAGAGTGCCTACCATGTACGTCAAGAGTTGGCAAATTCAGAGCTGTAAAATAAATCCATAATGAAAATCACAGGTTGCAAATAGAAAAGGTCAAATTAGGCCTTTGAGGTTTACACAAACTTTTCTTTTAATCATATGACTTTGAAACTATAGCTATCAGACTGTGTTACTGGTGTGAACTGACTTATACAGTGGAGATTTACAGCAGTATTTCCTTACTTGGTACGTTCTGCTTTTGATGGATTAATTTGATCTTTAAGTAAATGAGACAACTGAAGCAAGAGGCATTATTTGTATTCTTCAAAACAAAATATAACTTCCAAAGCTTCTGTCTGCCTATTAAAATTAGAACTATAAACAACTTAGAAGAGGAAAGATCTGAAAGCTTTTCTTTTGACTAGGCCTACTGGAGTGCTTCCACCACAATGATATATTGCAATTAGCCAGAAATCTGACAAAAAGGACTTTATAGTTTATGTGTGGTTTTAAACTATAAACACAATTTTGAAGATTCTTTGACTGGTCTTGAATGCATATTTGTGGTTGACCTTTCAGATTTATCTTCTCAACACAGACAGCAGGGATTTTATTCCTTTGTCATGTCTAAAACAGGGCTCAATTACTGTGGTGTTTAGGGCACAGGTACCTTATCATTACTGAAGATGATAGTTGCACCACTGCTTGGACTTTGAACTTAATGCAAAGAGTTGGTGACATTTCATACTTTAATACATTTTAAATCTCCAATTATTTTTCCTCCCTTTTCATCCACATTTCTCATAAGAAATGGGTCTCGCCCTGTTGGTAAATGAGAGTAGCAGAGAGCGTGTGCTACATAGTTGTTTTTTGCGAGGGGCGCTGTGCCAGTACATTTTGTGATTATCTAGATTACAGCTTTGGTGGAATTGTATAGCAAGTCTCCCAGTTACTGTACCTCACAAAGCTGCAAAGGGTTCAAATAGAATAACACCGAAATCATTGCATGACCTTCTTAGAGTTCTGGCCTCAATCCTACAGAATATGTCTGGGAGGACAAGAATGGTGAATTAGGGCGAGATGACTTCTCTCACTTTAAAATGTTTGCTCAGTATTCCTCCAGCCATGCACAAGAGGAATAGGGTGCCATTGTATGAAAAGTGTCTGTATTTTATTATTATCATACTAATCATTCCTAAAGAATAAAAGGAAATTCACAATGAACACAGTTTCTTCCTGTTCATGTGTTCTTTCTCCTCAGGAACAAAAGTAACACTCAAATCTGTGTTGATTTAAATTCAACCCTAATCTGTTGAGTTTATATCAATTTACAGCATACATTAAAAGCTGTGAATAATTATACACTGAATTTCACGATAAACATTCTCTTTTGGGATCCTGGCCACAACAGACCTCCTGTTCCCTCAAGAAGTGGAAATGCATGTGAAATTGACATGCCTTAACCTAGAAATCATTAATCAAACCACTTATGCACTGCAGTCAAAATGAGAACCGACCCACATAGATCTATATAAAGTGACTGATGTGAAGATACTCCTCCTAAAGCTGTAAAAATCAAGGTAGTGGGAAAGGAATTTGGGCAGGCCTGCCGCAGCGGGGCTGTTGACAAGATACCATTGTGCTTAACCACAATTTCAGATATTTGGATTGCTTTAGGTTGGAACTGATATGGGGCGCAGAAAGCAGGTCAAAGTAAAGGGGCGCGTCTGTCTTTTGAAAGTTCCTGGGGAGTGCCAGGAAATTCATAACATCTGTACAAAATGGATTGAAGAGAAGCAAATGCAGGTGTTTACTGTACAGCAGGTATTTTGTGCTGCAGGCTAATCAAACTTCAAGATTGGTGTCAGATTTTGTCAGCCAGCCAGCTATATGAGCGTATGGCTCATTTGCACAGCTGTAGTCTATATGAAACAGCTTTTGAGTACTATTTAAATGGTATCTTAGATTTGAATCTTGCATTTATTTTTGCTTGGCTTGCAAAGATGTAAGCTGTGTTAGTCCACTGTAAAGTTTAGAACATGTAGACAGTCAGCTGCTGGTTTGCATTTGCATGCAGTGAATAGAGGTTGAATCATGATTGTCTCTGTGCGTGGGTAAGTTTAATGCATGCATAGCTGAAAAAGCCAAAGTCCCTTAAGTCAAGAGGCAGACTTACTAAACAATTCCCAGAGTTCATTACTGCATTTGGTAGTTCTGTCATAATGTAATGTCTTTAGTGTTGCAAAAATAATAATAATAAAGATCTGTTAAATGTGTATATGTATATGAGTTTAAGTTAATTATTTCATTGCTTATCATTGTTGGCGAAACACATGGTGCGCCAAGAGCATGCCCACTGCAGGTTGTTTAAGGAAAGGTGGTTGGCAGAAATAGCTAGCCATTTGGATGAAAGCAGAATAGTGGGAAGGCCGAATTAAGTGTGGCTGTGAAATCTAGAGCCCCTTCCAGATTTAAGCACAATGGGTCGAATGGCCACCTCTCATTTGTAAACTTTCTTATACTGTTATAAATTATCAGAGTACTTCACAAATGATGGACATAAACTATATTGTTAATTTTATTAATTAAAACTTAATCAAATGTATTAAATATGCATATAAACATACACACATAGGCCTACATTAATAAATAAAATAAAAGGGTAACATGACTATTAATTATTCTTGAGGATTAGGACTGTTTTTTCTTCTTAACTTTAGGAAATACATTAGTGAATTGCCTGACAAAATCATTCTCTTCAATGAGGAAACCTAATATGACAAATGTATGATGTAACTTCCTGCACTGTAAATTTGCCATCTTTCAAGCTTTGTTTCTACAGAAACTGTTCATGCAGCCAGATGTGAAAAGAAGGAGCTGCCTGGTGCTAAACTGTCAGCGTGAACCAATATAGAATATTTATTTTTCATTGTCAGTGAATGCCGTGTATTTTCTCTGATAAGCGTTTTGTGCATTGTAGCATATATGCGTACACAGCACATCATTTTTGCAATCATGACTTTGAAGATTTCCTCAATTTCACTGAACCAGTGAACACCTCACACAGAATACACTGTAAATTCCTTTGTTTTATATATTTTCTGTAGTTCCAACTTATTCAGCAAAAAGAGCTGCCACAGAAAAGTCTTGACCCTCATAGCCTTTACTTCAACACAATGCTTTAAAATGCTAGACCGACTTGATAAAAGAAGAAATTACTCTCCATTTTCTGATACATTAAATATTTGAATGCACATAAATACAGATGTAAAGGGACAAAATATATTGAAGTTTTGTGAGTAAAGACTGAATGAAAAATGTTCTAAGTATTGAACAGTTACAAATGTAGCAAGATATGTTATTATACAAAAGAGGTCCAATATGTTGTTTTACATTTATGTAATGATTAAGAACATATCCCTTACTGCTTCAATTAGGTATCAAGTGCAGCATATAATGCAGTGGGACAAAAATAACTGAAAGTTTCCAATTTGTATGAACGCTATGTTCATCCACAGAGAAGATCATTTAAAATAATTTACTTTGGATTCACAGCTATTTATACAGACATGCAATTCTGGTTTGTGAATTGTTTTATTGATTATGAAAAAACAACAATTCGAAGTGCAGGAAACCCACTAATAATTATTGGTATCATTGTGTGCTGAGTAAGCACCCAGAATTCCTCAGTACTTTTGGTTTGCTTAGCCTTGCTTTAATGCTCAGAGATTTGACCACTGAAGTGTTCTGTTAAGGGGAACCAAATCAGACTTTCTGAGAAGATAGTGGTGAGCAAAAAGTTCAAATTAAGTAGTTCAGTAGTTTTCTGAATGCCTCCTGTGGCTACCCCTTCCAGCGGAAAGCAGTTTCCTACAGTGTCCTTCAAACCAGGAGGATTTTGTATTAAGTATTTAAATAACCAAGACATTGTTTTTGTATCCAGCTTTAGTCACGTATACACAAGATTGTGTATAAAATTAGCCTTATTGTGTAAAAGTGTATTCTTACATCTGGAAAATTCAGGCTTACAATTTGTAAGCAGGATGTTTTGAATATTATAACTCTTTTATACTTCCTTTGATTAGGCCACTGATTGTAGTTTAAACATATTACTTTCTACCTACTAAACTTGAAGTGATATTGGTTAAGGTAGAAATTCCATTAAGAAGACAGATTAACTGAGAGGAATTTAGCATTGTCCTTATTCACTGGTTTTCCCTTTACACAGTCAATGGAAACATAAGCGATTTTAGACCACTGAATGGAGTATATGTCTGTATGTTGTCAAAACCATGAAAACTGTAGAAATCTAATATGTGGGGATTACAATCTGGGACATATGGTAAAAAGACGTCCACAGTTGCACTGCTCCAAGATATCATAGCTGACATTAGCTAATAAATTGGTTTCTATGCCACAAATAAAATAAGTTATTAGTGCTCAGCAACAATAACAGCCCGATAATCCCTAGGTGTTCACACACGTGAAGAGAATGGTGTGTTGACTGACACAAATCCAACCAAACGTTCAAAGAACCTAAACTCAAGAGTCTAAACTCATTTCGTCACTTATTTAAAACAGATGTTTTATTCCTCAGTTAAAGGATTTCTAAATGGCAAACGAAATGGACATGTTTTACAGAACAGGCTTCAGCAGCACGAGGCCATAGCAATTAATCCTGAGTAATAAATTGATTTGGTAGTATTCTTTAGGAAATGGTTTCATAATCTGCTTGGCTTCCCTGAATGTTGTACTTTACTTATGAACTTCCTCTGTTGTGATACTGTACCTTTGGTGTAAGAATGATGAGTGTGTTTGTAAGTCTGCCGAGCAGAGGAGTTAGGACATGTACAAAGTATCTCCCTTTGCCAGCAAATCCCTCAGTCTGTGAAGGGAGTCTCTAAAGAGTCTGGGCCTAACTGTTGTGGTGCTGTGGGTCAGTTTGACCTTAATTTTCAAAAAGGCATTTCCTACTCTATATGTCAAGAGCAGCTTGTTCATCCATGTAGAATTTTATACATGTATGTCAACTACTCAGTTAAGTTTTATAGATCTGTTTTTAACAGTTACTAGTTTTCAACTAATCTATCTAGCTCTATATATATATATATATATACATTTTTCTTTCAGATTAAATGGGGTGTGTGACCTACTTTTTCTTTAAACTTGTTTAATATCAAGTATTTTTGTAAGGCATTATAGTATTAATTGTACTGCCCACATTACAGGATGTGTAACACCCAGAGTTCAACATTTTATAAGTCAAAATGTGTTATGAGATACGCTGGATAAAAGCTAGAACTCTTTCCATTAACTTTATGTTGGCTAATGAAGTTTGCCTCATTAATCTTGTATTAACAATGTTATTTTACTGTATCTGGAGGTCATAAAAGGTGTGGTTGGAGTTCTTAACTCTAATTCCCCTGATTTATTTCCTCCAGCCGGGAGTGGTTGTCATTTTAGATGTAGTTGGAAATGTTATTACAGCTTGCCAAGGTTTGGAATCCTTGAATAAATAATAATGCCATATGTATTCTTCTTAAAAAGAGAGAATGGAAAGCAGAGATTTCAAAATCATGTGCAGAACCAAAGTCTTCCTTATGACACAGAGGGGTTCTTCAATGCAATCTTTCAGCTTGTTTTTTGTTTTGTTTTTGTTTTTTTGTTTTACACAATTTACCCTCTTCCTTTTATTGCAACTCTGTGTTTTGTGTTCAAAATTAAAACACTGTGGCTCATATGACTCATGCGACTCATACTTGGCAAGGTTGCTCTTATCAAACAGTGATGTCATGTCATGCAGTGATGATAATGCAGCTTTATGAAAAATGCATCGTAATGAAGCACAGTCATCTGTTATTTAGTGTTTGCGTATTGTATCTGTTGACAATAAACTAGCATCAGACCATGGTTTGGAAACCATGATGAGATGTTCTGGCAGTAAAGACTGAACAGGGATTGACTGGAGGCCAGTCTTTATTTGTCTTGTTGTTGTTGGTTTCATACAATAAATAGTGTCTTCAGTTTAAGTCTTAGTAACATTAAAAAAAAAAAATCAAATTAATTCTGCAACTTGGCGCAACAAAGACACTAACTGTAGTATGTTGGCGCTGTGACTGGCCTATCTTAGTACTTCTAGCCCAAAGTGTCTTCAGATAGGCCTACTTTAAATTGTAGATATTATTAGTAGCAATAGCATTAAACCGTTTAGCCCCTACCGTAAAATAAGACTTTCCCCTCTATACATGCACATTCCAATAAAGTGAAACCTGTTGATATCCGTAGATTTTATAGGGATATAACCTAATCTGAACACAAATAGTTTTAGCGGCTGGATCGTTATTTGCCAAACATAACATTCCATTCTCCATTTCGATCGTTCCCTGAAATTTATTTTAGTTTTTAGTTTTTTGTCCATTTTGGGAAGAATTCTGAAAAAGAAGCAATTTTAAGCAATAGAATCAAGCACTACAGTTCAGTGTTTATTTGGCATGATTAACAGCACATTAATGTCACGTTGTTGATCACACTCTTAAGATTTGAATGTAAACCGCCAAAATACACTTCAGACACGGTTTTAAATTGATCTATCATTCCACTACATGTATTGAGGCTGTGGAAATTGAAGGCCATAGGCAGCCTATGCACTAAAAGGCTTTGGCACTTATGTTGTAATGATTATAATGTTTCTGATCTCACTGATAACACAGGAAGTAGCCCTACACGTTATGAATGCAATGCTTTTGGTTTTACATTTTCTTGTGATCGATGAAAAAATCTGGAAGAGATAAGAATTTGTTTGTTTCATATTATCATTGTAGGTTAAGCACCAGGCCTCATATCGTTCATTGTGTTTTCCATGCGCTTCGGGTTTCAAATGATGGAGTGAATACAATTCCCTTTTTGGGTGCATTCATTTTAGAAAAGGTGATGTATTACATTCTACACATCTACTTGGTATGGTACCTATCAATGTACTCTTGTGCAGAATAGAAGACAGCAGTGTGCCAACCGGTCAGTGGTGGACATAGAATTTAGAGGAAAGAGTATAGAGCCATCTCCAAGCTGCATTATAATATAAGCAAATAGTAAATCATTTATATAATACAAACAGATGGCCTTACTTCATGGTCCATGCATGTAACCACTGTGGCTCTACAGAGGGATTTCTAAAGGCACTTTGCTTTAAAGTCCTTACCCGAAAGCAGCAGCCCCCAGGGACAGACACACCCTCCAACCTTAACCACTCAGAGCCCAAACAAAAACAGTTTTTTGTAACACTGAATTGCTGATGCTAATGGGCTAAAACACTGCTCTCTGAATTGGTCAGACTCCACAATCCATCCTAGTCTGCTGCAAATGTGAAAGTGATTTTCTTTTTAAAATTGTATGTACTGTGAAGTGGTATCAGTAATCCCTTCTTTTGATTTAGATTTAATAAAACGTGAAATCCTCATATGTTGGATTGTTATACATTACACTTTATGTTTATTTTATCTGTATCTTTATTTTCACTGAGGGAAGGCAATACACTATATACTGCTCATCAGAATATTTTCATTCAGACTTTGTATGTACTTAAACTAGGCTATAGAGTAGCTTTGATAAATGTTTTGTCACCAGATGTAAAAATATAGGTTGATTATACATAATGTATACTCCTCATTAAAACTTTGCCAAATTCAATAAACCAACAGTGCATTTGTTTTTTTGACTTATTGGGTTTTTTTTTTTTGGTTTTCTGTATTTCTTTTAGTCATAATTACAGTGGCTCTGAAAAGTATTTTAAGATAAATATTTGTTTTTTAATTAGACGTTTTTAACAAAATATTTATTTTAATGGCCCTTAAAAAAGTACAACAAAAACAGGCTTAATTTCATTCCAGTCTACTAGGTGTTATGCTATGCTTTTAAAGATAAAAAATGTTGACCAAGTTTACGTAATTCAAAAGTATTGCATGGTACTTTTGGACTAAAATGGGTATAGTTTTTCCTGAAAGACATAAGCACATAAGAATTTTCTCAGTATTACTGCAACATATTTCCAATCTTTGCTTCTGGCAGCATATTTCTGTGTTATTTTTGGCCTGTTTTGAAAATGCAACTTCATCATGTCTACTTCATAATCTCCCAGAACTGGCAACTTGTCATACCACTTGATTCACAAATCATTTCCCCCTAATGGTAAGAGTTGCTCTGACTAACTTCAAAGTATTGCGCGTGGTGACATGAAATGTGTGGCTTACCGCTGTTTTTGTAAATGTTTGTCCTGGACAATACTGAAAGAAATAGGCACCTATTGACAAACCATTCCTTTCCTTTTTGATGAGGTCTTGCCTTAATGTGTGATATATTAACCATATTTGATTATGAAACTGGAGTAAAACATTATGGAAAGACAATTGTATGATAAAGACCATTCAGGATGAAGATTTTTATAAGGTCTTTCGTTTTCTGGATCACCCAGGAATTGCAGAACTTGATTCCTAACTTATTTTCCTGGAAAAAATGAACATGATCCAAAAGAGGTAAAGTACTTTGCTATCTGTTGCTGTGCAATGTACTTCACAGTCTACCATTAAAGTTTTTATTACATAACGTTCTCATTGTTATCTTTACTTTTTTTTTTTTAATGACTGATATTTTCCACCATACCAAGGGAATGAGCAGACAGGGATTAGTGAAGAAGTGTTAGCAATGCATACTTTTGAGACTAGTGCCTCTTCTGCATAGTCTACATCCTTTGTATTATGAAAATACATACATGTCTGACCTGGGTGATGACCACCATTATTAGTAATGATTGATTATAGACTTAAAACTAAAATAAACTGTATATTAAACTGTATATAATCCTTCAAGAGAACAATTTTCTGTGTCATCATATGCAGACTAATAAAACTCCTGATCAGTGACTCAGGCAGTGAGTCAGTGTATCAGTCAGTCAGATAATGTGATAGGAGACCAAGGCGCATTGTAAGGGGTAAAGGCGTGGCATGGGGGAAGGTGTTACAGCCATCTATAATCTTTGGCACATTGGTGTCTAATACAATGCTAATTTTGTATTCATGAACACAGATTAGCAGAAACATGTTAAAAAGCAACAAAACATTAATTTAGCAAAAACAAAAACACAACAACACAACAATAATGCATCCATATGATTGCATAATACATTTTTCAGGTGCTGATTTTTCATAATTCTCAACAGGAAAATAGATTGTTGACAGCTGCTAAGGATTTAATAATGCTTTCATATTTAGAAATCATCATATAATTTATTGTGAATTAACATTATTGTATACCCTCACTTCTACATCATCCTGTCATCAGACTAATGTCGTTTGACTTGCATTAGGAAAGCTATATGATGAATAGCCCTTACATATGTATTTGCATTGAAAAGTGAAAAGTCCATCATAACCTAAAATATCTTTCAGCATTTCATTTACAACAACTATTACTAGAGAATGGGACTAATTTCTCAAAGACAAAATATCAGTTTAGCTAATGACAGATGGCAAAGTATGGTATGCTTAAAATAAACAGTAAGATGGAGGCATTCATATCCTACAGTTTGTGGTAAAGCTACTGCAAAAGCTTTACACCCTTATGAAGACATACTCTACCTCAACTGCCAGGAAAAATAAAGTCACACTTTGCTTAATTTTACCTTGGGGAAAGCTTTGCAGTGCACTTCAGAGTGGTTATAGGACAGTTTCCATGGATGTAAAACCTCCATGACGTCATATGAATTCAAGGCAGTTCAGAAATACGGACACGCATAATGAAGGCAGTCCCATCATTTCCTTTGTTTTGGCTGCAGTGTGGCTTTGATCTGGCCACCTCTTTAAGAGATTCAAAGATCCAATCTGCAGTCATCACTCTTAATATACACAGCCTGAGCTGGCCTGAATGGGTTATTTCTGCCAAAAGCTCTCTTTCTCACTCTTTGAATATTAAACATAAGATGGAATGCAATACAGCATGGCTTTGGTGTAATGGAAACAGTGAAGAGGTTTCACCATCCATAAGAGAGTTCCTCTCCTTTTACCAAATCACGTTTTATTCCAAAGAAAAAGTGTTTTCGATGTATTGTTATTTTATAGAACATAAGCAAAAACCTGGCAGTAAATTTTAGCTGTTATGTATAATTCATTGTCCAGAGAAAAAATCAAATTGGCTCACAATGATATATCACAGGGATATTTGCCAAAGGTGGAAATAGTAAGACCTATGGATAGTAACCATTCTGAGCAGACAGTTGCTGTATTTTCCCCTCAAAATCCTAGGGAGTTTACAAAATGGGCTTTTGTGTACATTTTTGTCATTAATTATTAATGACAAACAATATATTTTTAAATGTTTCAGCTTGTGTTGAAAGAAGCCCACTAAATAAAGGCGACTTAAAAAATGTTTTTACGGAATTGTTAAGTGCTTACAATTATGTTCTGGAAGTGAATGTATTCTGTATTATTAAACTCAACTTCCTGTGCATAGCTTGAAGTTTAAAAATCCTCCTACACACACACGGTATCTCAGAAATGTACGCCTATTTTTCTTTTTTGACAAATGCATACTGTCGTTAACCAAAATCAATTTGTTGTACATTCTCAAAGTCACTTTTTTTATATTTTATCTATTCTAAGTCTTCGCTGAGCTGCACTTTGTCTCAAAGTAGATATGATTGACTTTTAAAGGGATGTACTAATGTGTACTATGTAGTATTTTACTGATCACATCACTAGTCATACTGATGTATTCATCTTGAAAACAGCAGTTTCTTGTAAAGCTGTGCATTTGCCAACATTGAGATTAAGACATTAACATACAGAGTAACAAATGAGAAGCCATCCAGTCCAGCTTGTACATATGGTTTCATTTAGCTTATTGATCCAAGACTCTTCAAGCAATTTTTTGAAGGATCCTAGGAAATGAATCTTAGTACTTGGTGTGGACTGTATTGGATCTTACATAAAGCAGTTACTTCAGAATAAATATTTTTTTAATTCTTTCCTTCAAAATACGAATAATATCTGTATAAAGAATAAAGGAAACCTGTATTTGGCATAAAAAAAACATCTAGTACGGACGTAAATGACCTGAAATTTAATCAGAAATTCTTTTACACATTTTGAAACGGGTAACACTTTAGAAGATAATTTGTAGTTGTATAAAAGGGCTTTATTACACATATTAAGCTATGATATGATAATTTTAATATTGTCTTGACAATGGAGTGTGGCACTTGATGGATTGGAAAAATAATGCAAAATTATAAGATTGTTTAATGTAATTATGTGTGAAGAAACTGGATTTTTTGCTTTAGTATCTACACTATCTGTTGTGAGGATTGACAAGTTACAATATTATTAAAGGTCAGCTTGAATCAGGCCTGTAGTTTTCACATAGCGCACCATTATGTATTTGAAGTTTAAAGGAACAAAATAGGCATAAACAAACTTATTTTATTGAGAGATGTTTCTCCTTTTCATATTTGAACTGTTTATCATTACAGTGGCCTTTCTGTCTGTTATTACTGTCAGTAGTTCACTATTCTAAAAAGTAAAGGTTTGCAGATGTTTATATCTTTGTCCATTTGTGAAATGTAGGCTAAAGGAAGCTGTTCTTTGGTGTATTTCCCATTTAGTTTGAGAGGAAAAAAGAAAATATTTGTTGTATTTAACCTTCTGATTTTAAATGCAAGTACAACAGATATTTGTTGTTACAAGACGTTACCATCTAAACAAAGTCTAATGTGATAAGATGACTGTAACCGACATACTTTTCATATGATATCAGACTTCCGTCCAAGAAATATATAAAACATAAGTTTCTTAATTTGTCTTTGGGAGGACTGTTATCAGAACAGGGAGTATAATGGATTTAATCCAAAAGCATGGGATAGTTTATGGTTTCAAAGAAAGGCAGAAATGTAAACCACAACATGAATAAGTTGTGAAAAAAATTATTTGCAACAGTAAGAACTTTAAAAAGTAAAAACTAAATCTTACCATGTAAAATACAAATTTCTGTCTTGTGTCACAAATTTTAGGAACAGTTTAGCATCACTTTCTCTTAAAATGCAAAACCTTAAATTTAAATATCGCCATTGGAGAGGATCTGTGAGACTGTTATTGGGAAAATGAAAATCTATAATGATTAAAATAAGGTATTAAGGCATAATAGGGCCTATGTTTTAATGAATCATCATTTATGTTTAATTTTAACATCTGTACATATATTATCCTACTGTAAAACATAAATGGCAGCAGTATATAGTTATTGGGTATTTATTTATTTTTCCTCACATGAAACAAACAAGAAACCAAAACCCCAAAATGAGACTGATTCTAACATGATAAAGGAAATGATTGTAAACCCTGGGATACTGAAACACTATAACTAATGCTTATCAGAACAGATTTACAGCAAACTAATTTAATGGGTGGCCTTGACCTCACTCTGTCTCCACCCATGGGAACTACACTGTGGTGATTATGTCTGTTTTTAATAGTAATTTGACTGCCTCACTGTGTTATTTATTTATTTATTTATTTGTTATACTTTTTTTCAGTTGTTTTTTTACTCCCCAAGAACTTTATCTGGCAAAAGCCATTTGAATTAGAGAGATATCCAATCTCTGTGCAAGATTCCTGTAGAAAATATAAAGATAATGGCATGATCTGTCTCGTAGGAGTACCCACTGAAATGGAAAGGGGGGACTTTTCTTCACATAGCCTGTTATTTTGTTTTGTCTTCAACTAGAAATCATCTTTTATTTGAAATGTATAAAGCTAAATAAAAATAAAAGTCGGGGCAGTCTGCATTACTATAAAGCCTTCTGTTTGTAGCATTCCTTAAACATTTGCAACAACCATATAGCGCTGGTGATGTATCCATTTCCAGGCAATGGGGAGTGGGAGTCTGGTGGTTAATTTTGCATTGCATGCTGTGTTTAGGAACATCCCTGGAGCAGATATAATTCAGAACCTAACAGACTGTGTTACAAGTGTACATGTAGACGTATATAGCTTGTCTCTAACATCTATTTCAACTTTTGAATACTAATACTTGCTTGACCTTATAATGCACTGACAGTCAGCAAAATGTAAAAAGAAAACGTCCCACCGCAAGAAACCTAAAGGAAGTGACTGAGAGTGAGGCACTGACATGAGCGTTGTACCCCTGCTCCATGATTTCAAATTCCAGCATGTAACCATAAGCTCTTATTATGGTTTGAGGACTTGGTGCTGTGTAAGGGTTTATTTTGCTTTTACAGCAGCTAGAATATCCTTACAGTCCTGAGCAAAAATAACAAAAAGCAGGTTACAGATGCCAAATGGAGAGGTAGCTGTTACGGTGTGTTTGAACTGGAAGGTCTGTTTAATGAATGGTATAACGCAGACAATGTTGTGGACGTCATTTCCCCTCTTAAAAGATGTAGGTTGAATAGTTTCAACACCTCATATTGCTGTACAGGATGTTATATAGATCTGTTTGTCTGTACAGTGAAGAGCTAATGATAATGAGGTAAACTTTATATAGCCTATATATGGATTTATTTAATTGTTTTAAGAACTCAATTTCATAGTTTGGTCAGAAATACAGTAGTTTATGCAGTTGAAAGATTATTATAATCTGTATCTAATCTAAATATGTATTTACAGTAAATTAACTTCACATTAAAGAAACACTATGCACTGTCAGAATACAAAAAAAGCCTTTTTCGCCTTGCTAAAATTAAATGTATGTTCAGTTTTGATTTCCCTTCAGTCCACAGCTTGTATGATAGGAGTCTCTGTTTTGTCTTCCTGTTAAAAGTGTGCCTTTCAATTTATTAATAAACTAATAAAACATCTCACTATACATACTATGTATAGCCTAATTGCTAGCTCTGATTGTTGGCGTGTGGCGTGTGAACCTCAGAAAATGTACAGCTTTAAACAGAAATCTCAACCTGCACTGGTCTTTGAGTTGTGAGTGTGATTATCATTTAAATGTGCATCTTGGTGCCATAATTGTAAGCCCCCTCCTCCTCTCAACAGGAACAGATGCACTGTTAACATCCTGGAAAATCCAATAACTGCATTCTTAATTTTTCCTGAAGGCAGCATCCACAACATCACTAAAAGCAGATGGTGAGATGAAGGGGACGGTTTTACTGCTGGACCAGTCGGGGCACTACTGCCGTCTGTGTCCTGTGATTGGCTGAACCCACAGGGGCCCGATTATTACTCGTGGCACCACCAGCTGGGACCTAGAGCCAGTTCCCAGTCACAGTGCTTTCACATATTGTTTGCAGGAAGGGGGAGGCTGATTTGCTTCAGGATATGTGTAAAACAGCATCAAGGAAGCAATTTAGCTCATTAATTTAAATTTCCACAGAGATCCTTCTATGTCTGTCTTTTCTGTCAAGAAGGATCGAGGCTCCCGATGTATAATTTATGGTTCGCTGGGCATTAGATCATTTTCCGCTGTTTAATTTTTGAAAGAGCAGACTTTAACCACAAATAGTTGTAATGATGTGTCTTTGAGGAAATCCTGTAGAAACAGATTGTTTTATTTTTTCTATTCAGATATAGCCTAGTTGCTTTCAAAGAATCCCATTAGGGCTAATCTTTACTGCCTTATCAAAGTTTCCCTGACAGAAGTGAGCTCAAGATTAGTGCTTATCAAATTCTCTGTAAACTAAAGCCATAGTGAAGATTGCTTTGCTTTGAGTGCATATTCCCTTGCATTGTTTTCTTTCTCTAGGTTAACAAGCCAGTGCTCTAGATATCAGATACATGGTACAGTGCACAATGTTTAAAGGTCTGTAACAGTATCTAATTTTCAATTTGATAACACCTGTTTTTTGGTTTGCTTCTGGGGTCTGGTTATCCATGATAAAAAGTGATGTCAGGATTCAAGTCTACAGTAAGGGAGAGGGGGAAATAGATTATTCCTTTATAGCTATAATGAATGTTGAAAGAATGTTTGTGAAGCTTTCAGATACCCCAGTGTAATCCTTATTATTTTGGTTGATTAATTACACTGATTACAGTTTACTTTCTCTTCATTTATGCTGGATGGAACATCACAAAAATCTATTATGGATTTGGCAGCTTTATGTCCATTTGTAAAGTTGGAAACCATCTGTGACTTCAGTATCTATGAATAATATCCCTCACAGCGTTTCATTCTGACACAATGTATCTTTTGAAATATAAGAGTATCTGGAATTAAGGGTATCTGGTTGACAGAAAGTTAGAGAAGGAAGACCAGATATAAGTACTGAAAACATTCCAAGCTATTCCTTGGCAGTAAATTATGATGAGCTTCAGTTACATTGATTCTTACACTATCTACACTATACAGAGCTAGGTATGACTATTTCTGTGTAGTAAGACTTGATCACTCACCGCAACATATGCTGTTTTAATCTTAGATTATAATAGACTTTTACTTGTATTATATTATTAAATAATTATATATGGATATATAGGGAATGTTACCTTGACTTCATTCTGTATTAAATGGGCCTTTAAGGATCACTCAGTGATGATGTATCTTCCAGATCTGTGGGTGAAACTGTGGCAGCTCTGTAGCCAACACATGACGTGACTTTATAGATATCATCCGGTATATAACTCTAACCCACAGTCAAATGTCTGAAATGGATAACCTTACTCAATATGGAGTATAAAATAATATATTCAACAATTCAGTGGGGACTTCTAAACTAATGCTGTAAGACTGTACAAAGATTAAATCTTATCAGTAGGAATTTGGGGTGAAAGTTCTGCAATGATATGACTAATTTCTTAAAATGTTCAGATGTTGCTTACTTCTTTATACAAAATGTAAACTGCACAAAGGTGCCATTGTTATTTATGTATTTATTAACTTTAACTCAGAGTTATGCATGCCCCTGAATAAATAGGAACAAGAAGCAGCATACAAAAAGAAAGATGTACAGATTGGATAACGTGTCCTGCTGACAAGAAAGTATTATCATACACTAACAAAATAGTTTTAATACTGTAATCTTATTAGCATTGCACAGAGCAAAGTCATATTTGTAATAAATAATTAATTTAATTCCAGAAAACAGGAGGGTCACATTTATTCGCACCACTAAGTACCCATTTAAAAAAATTCAACCAAAACAAATCTACTACATTCTGTTTTTTGGAGTTCAATGGAAGCTTGTGGAACTACACAGAGGCCTGTAGAGGTTTCCTGTTCCCCTCGGGTATAAAAGGTGGTAACACATAGAAGACATGCAGTAGTGTCCATTCTTAGTAAATTTAAGGCTGCTGGTCCAGTGGCTACCCTGGCACGAAGAGGAAGCATGTGTATCTTGCCACCATGGGCTGTGAGACAAGTGGTTCGGGAGGCAACCGTTAATCTAAAGGCAGCAGTTTCAGAAGTTGGAGATGTCCAAGACAAACCTGCATCCTCAGATGAAAACTACCAGTCAACTTTGCCTGGATGAATGGGGTATTCATGGCCCATTTGCAAGGAAGAATCCTCTTCTGAGGGCCACTCTGAAGGTTACTCATGTTTGTCAAACTACATTTGAATGATAGTTGTAACCATGTCTTTTGGTTCAACAACAGCTGAGCTTTTTGGTCATGCTCATCACCATTATGTTTGGTGTAAAAAAAGATTAAGCTCATGTTGAGAAAACACTCATGCCCACTGTGAAATATGTCGTTGGATCTGTTATGTTTTGGGGTTGTTTTGCAGATGGGTCCAGGAGCCCTTGTTAAAATCGTGAACTCCAACACATATCAGCACATTTTGGCAAAAAACCTGGTTCCCCTGCCAAGAGGCTCAAGCTTGGCTGAAAATGGACATTCCAGCATGACAAGGATCCAAAGCATACACCCAAATCTACAAAGAAATGGTTAACGGCAAAATAAATGTTCTCAATTGGCCCTCTCAATCTCCAGACCTCAATCCAATAGCACATTAGTGGTTCAAAATCATGAAGGCAGTTCACAAACGGAGACCAAAGGATCTGAAAGATCTAGAGCAATTCTGCCTGGAGGAATGGTCAAAGTGCCAGAACCTCAGAGGACACTAAAGCGGGGGTCTTGTCAGTGTAATCCATGCCAGAGGAGGATTTACAAAGTTCCAGCTTCAGGTATGAATAAATCTGACCATTGTGTTTTCTACAATTCAGAATTTATGATAAATATGGCTTTGCTCTGTGCAATGCTAATATGATTACAGCATAACATTTTTAGACTCTTCAACAGAATGCTTTATCAACTCCTCCATTTTTTTTCCCTTTTTTTATGCTGTGATCTGTGGCCAAGAGTTGTGTTAGTGCCGATGACCCCCTACATTCAGCAACCCTCCAGACTGACTGATTGCCATTTTTGTGTCTGGAATTTGACTGCTTATCAGGGCAGTGACACAAAAACTGATATGTTCCAGGTTCCAGCTTTCGCCTTTTTTGTCTGTTTAACTGGAAACTGTTCCTGTGTGATAATGGAAGTGGACACAATGGGTTCCCTCAGTAATCTAATTCTAACTTTAAAAGATGGTCTCTGGACCTGATTCTGATGATTGTAATTCTGGGTGTGGCATTACAGGAAAGGAGCTACAATATATTAATTTAAGCCGTTTATAGAATGACAATTGGCATATTATGTTGTTGTTGTTTGATTAAATCAAAGTTCTAATCTGTTCTTGTACAGTGTAGACCATATGGAGACTCAGACTAAGTTCCTTATTAAGACCTAAAGCTCATGGTAGGCTACATCCGGATACAAATGATACATTATTGTCGTGTCATTTTACATCCCTACGAGTCGGTATGCCTAATCTGATACATTTCTATTTAAGCATATTACATATCAACATAATGTGTTGGTTAACATATCTTGAGACTAATACTGTAGAATTGCAATGTTGACACATTTGCCTCTATTTGACATAAAGTTAAATAGCAGATTGATAAGCAGGTCACCATTCACCATTCACACTGGATTAGCAAAGAAATACAAGCTCAATGTTCAGATAATCAAATCCTCCAGGGAAACCACTCTTTCAAAAGGTGAAACCAGCCCTACCTCTCTCAGAGGCAGAGTCACCATGGTTCCAGCATCCCATACTATATTACGCACAGATTCAGAATTCCCTTGGCAGATATATTTTCAATACTCAAAACATCATTTTGATGACAAGATGATGACACCGAAGTCCACAACATAATGGATGAGTTTTGGAAGACTCTTTTTTCAGGCTGCGGTGTTCAAGAAAAAACCTTTTTTTCCCCATTTTTTAGAAGTGTCTTAAACAGTATGTTGGCAGGGAATGGTAGCTAAAATGAGTGTACAAATGGGTTTAATTATTATAAATGATCTCATATATTTTATACAGAATTTGAAGGGAAGAGTTTGCCTGCAAAGCCTGTTAAAAAAAAAAAAAATGAAGGGAAAAAAAGTGGATGAACAAGACTTTGATTTCTTCACCCCCAGTTTCTGGTCTTGTCATAAATATGGGAGCATTTAACCACCCTTGGTTGCAACTCCAAAAGTCTGCCATCAATTAAATGGTGATCTTATGGGGAAATAAGTGTGCACTGCTGTATTGTAAAAATGTTTTGTCTCGTCTTAAAAGGACATTATCCTCCTTAATGTTTTGAAGAAATTATCAGTGTGCTTTCAGCTGGGCTTTTTTTCTTGGGCACAATCCTGGCAAGCTGTTTTAAAGTGTTTGCATTAAGATCAAAGAGGGACAAAAAATGTGATACTCTGATAAAGGGTCATAATTACTGTCATTGTGTTACTTATTAAATAAATCCTAGTATTTGAGGAAATAAGAGAGAAGAATGACATTGTAATAACAAGAAAGATCAGGACGTTTTGACCCTGCAGCATGCTTTCTCTACCAGCCAATTTGGATTGAAAATTCCCTTTTAAAATACCAGGATGATATTGCACTGTGGTTTGGAGATGCAAAGGACCATATTGCCGAGTTGAACTCCACCCAAGCTGAGTGTTGAAAGACAATGTAAACTTTAACACACTTTAGACGCAGACGAGGCTGTGTCATGGTCTGTTGTGAAATGTGACCAAATGTAATTATGCAGTTGGGGAACACAATTAAGGTCTTTAAGTTGATTGTTCTGTATTTTGGACTTGAGCCGTGATTAACAAGCATCCTTGATTGTGCACATAAGCAAATTCAATTATAGCCATAAAGGTTTCAAAATGTTTTAGACTGGAGTGAAAACCCTTTCTATTAATATTTAATTCAGTATGGCTGTGGTAGCTTATGCCACTCTGTATCTTTCCACATGCGGCACAGAACAGAGCAGTCGTTTGGGTACAGTTACAGGCCACGGTCTTGCAAGAGTCAGAGAAATGCCACGTTTAGGAAAGTAGTATTCTGTCTCTGCCAGGAAGAGAGGGCAGCAGACTGAATTCTCACCAATCACATAGAATTTGATATCAAAACTTTTTGGGACAATGAAATAACAAAATGAACTGAAAACCCTAGACAAATATAGTTAAATGGCTGTTTAACAGACATTACATACAATTAACAGAAGTATGCAGTTTTATATCATAATAATGGAATTAAAAGATGTGTTTTGGAGGAACTAAGTTACAACCTGTATGTTTATGTTAAATTCGGGTGAGATTAAAATAAAGACATTGCATGGGTTTCAATTGCAGTGTGTGCCAGGTATACAATATAACAGGCATGTAATTTGTTGCCAAAATGTCACTGGGAGATTTGAGCTCTCCTGGACCACAATATGCATTTTACAGGCAGAGGAAAATAATGTCTATTTAATGTATGTCAAGATTAACACTGATATTTAGTGTGATACTACCTTATTCTATGTAATGCACATAATTTGTTATGTCTTATTACATTTGATAAAGTTGGCTGGGTTTAGTGAAATACGAAGATTTGTGAGCTTTTTAAATGCCTAGGGTTTTAATGGATTACAAAGCTTTTGTTTAAAACCAGCTTTGATGCTTTATACCTCTGCAGTCTTTTGTTGGTAATAAGAAGCTTTTGTTCTTAGTGGTAACTGGTAAAGTGTCATAAATGCATACATTTTGTTAAATAAGAAGACTAATTTAAGAACAGCTTTTACCTGAGAGAATATTTCATTGTGTTGCTTAAACCAAATGCATCTGAAAAACAGCACATTCATCTAGAAGACTACAAATCTGCATTCAAAACCCATTGTTATGTTGTGCCTTCCATTTAAAATTAAACATTTTGCAGGGACTTTATTTAGCTGCTTTAGAATTGTTTGACATCTTGAAAACATAGCTCAGGAGGCTGATTATTTGATGTAGTATTATAGCTACTAAGGAACACATACTTTATCTCTGATACATTCATTGTGTCTGAGAGAAAACTAACAATTCTCTGGTGTATTGATATAGGTATTACCAGTGTACATGTTAACATTTTATACATACAGATTATACCCATTTTGAAAGTTGTAGGATGTGGCCTCTTTTAACAGACTAAAGAAAGTGAGGGGGGATGACACAGTATTTTTATGTTTTATCTTCTACCCCTTCAGCTCTCATATCTGTCACAGCATGCTTTGTTCTTCATCTGCAGACAGCAGCATATGAACCGGCCCTTTTGACAGGGGGGCGACTTCCTTGCAGAGTTCAGGCTGTGCCTTAATTACCTTTCATTAACATAAGTTGCTGATTCCCTCCTCCCTGGGGGTGGCTAGCTCTAGCTGGGCCCCATCTGCCGTTGGGAACTGGAGAATTGGCCAGCCCGTGCGGTTTTACCTCACAGCAGATTTCCACAGTGGAATCTGAGAACACAGCAGCCCAGCCTCACTTTTCAAAGCACGGCTTCCCGAGGACTTGAGCAGTGCTGCTTTCTGCAAGGCAAGACAAGCCCACTCGCTGTCTGTCAGAGCTGTGAAAGAGTGCAGAGACAACTAAACAAGACTCGCCCTGTTCAGAAGAGCAGTTGAGACGCACCGGCCGGCTGCGAGAGTGTAATGTAGTGTGGAGCACAATCTCTGGACAGAAACAGTGAGGGTCTGTTGCCGGAGGTGGAGGAGCACAAGAGTTAATGAAATTCAGCAGCTGAGCGCATGCTTGCTTCAGTGAACTGAGGGATTAGATGCATTTGACTTCAAGATGCGGAGTGATCCCATTCTGTTCACTTCCAGGGGTGAGACACATTATTTGTGTGGGGTTTTGATTCAACCTGAATGTGTTTAAGTGTATGAGATGGGGAAAAAGAATGGGAGGAGAAAGAGAGCCAATACAAATCCAAAGCTGTAAAAAATGTTTTACTCATAACAAAATCAGCCTTTTGGCTTGATTTTAAAATGTTTTATGTAGAACATAAATGTAATTTTCTGAAGGAGGATAGAGTGAAAATACAAGTAAAACATACAGTAGACAAGGCATAACAAAAGTGTGATATGTGGCTGAAATGTATGGCTTCATGGCACAAACCTTACTATACATGTGAATGTATAAGCTAAACAGTATATTAAAGTATGGGGGACTCAGTTAAATTTAAGTGTTTTATGCAATACTCTTGCGTGCATTCCAGCGGAAATGTAAATGAAGTATAAGTAATGTAACACAGAAAACTATGTTTTAGGAACATTTTGTATGAAAGTAATTAAAAGTGAAAATGTGCGCTGTATTGAAGCCATTATGGTTAAAACAGGGAAAGCTTTTCTCATTTTGTTAATTGTTTTTAAGAGAATGATCAACTAATCCTTCTCTGTATTTAATTTTCCTTTGTTAGTTGTCAGGAATGTTTTTCTAAAGCCAGTCAAATCTAATTAACCAGAACAATGCTGAGCTAGAGGGTTTTCTTTGTTTTAGTTTTAGTTTCTTGATCTTCCTTGACTTATGCCAAGGTTCAAAATAGAAGGTACCCGGTGAAACAGACTTTGGCAGTTGTAATTTTTGGATGGGTCTGACACGCATTCCTGGTATAAGTAACATAACTGGAGCACTATACTATATTATTGAAATTGCTCCATGGGGATTAGGGGAGGGCAGGCGCTTTGGATGGAAAGAGAGCTTTTACTGTGGCACTGTAAGGCTGCTGGGCTTTCAATAGTATCATTAGGGTCGTGGTTAGTTGTCTGTGGAAATTATGCTTTGGGTGTAGCTAATGCAACCTGAGACCACACTAACTCCACAACTGGTAAATAGTACTCTTCTGTCTACTGAATATCATAATCAGTGGATTGTCTTAAGTATGGACAGCGGGCTTCATTTGGCACAGCTGCATGTATGCCGCTGAAGTTTCATCTGTTTGGTGACCACTGGTGACATATTTGGAACATTGCTGGACATTTATCATCTGGCTAGTCAAAATTGTTACCTTTTTGTAACCCAAGAATATTTCAAGAATTGTGTCTGGTTTCATTAGTGACTGTCCGATTTTTTGTTTTATTCTTGCACTAGACTGTTCCCTTTCGAAACTGAATTAACTTATACTTTGTGTTTTAAGTTTATGAAGCTTGGGTGGCAGCTGCAGGGCACAATTCAGACCAATACCATTTTATTATTTCTGTTTGGCTTTTCACAGACTGCTTTACAGATGCGGTAGCTTAATCCTTTCCTGCATGAGAAAAGAAAGGCTTCCTCTGAAAAGATCAGCTGTGCACAAGCTGCAGATCAGCCAGCCAACTCATCCAGTTGGTGGCTTGGTATGACACTATGACTTTCAGTAGCAGAAGTTCAAGCATACTTGTGTAGCCTTTACAATTCACAAAATTAAGATACACTTTGTTTACAGCATGCAAACAAAACAAGAACTGGGTATTTGTTATCAATGTTGCATTTATCATATAGTTGCACCTTATTTGAGCTGCTGGGCATCTCTTACATTCTCCCCACAGCGCACACTGCATATATGCACACACGCACAGTTTGATGATGCATGTTTTTGTACAGTAGAACACGTCAAACATAAAGGGCACCCCTTTATTGAGTATTTAAACATGAACCACAGACTAAATCAGCTTAGATCTCTGTCCTGAATGCCTTCTGGTATTTTATCTGATAAGTTCACTTTATCCTGCATTTATTATCTTCCTTACCAACTGTACATACATTTCAAATTGCTTAATAGATTTCTTATCCCCAATAAGAGGATCTGCATCTTAAATCCCAGCAGGCCTGTCTGAGAGAGGCTTTAGTGCAGCTCTGCTAATGCTGAGTACTGAGTTCGGGTGTCTGTTTCTGAGCATCAGCGTTCAGCTCAAATGTAGGCTTCACAGAGTAAACTAGTTAAGACCCAGTATGGTGACTCCCTTATTCAATATTGGATGTCATGTAATATTATAATGGGCTTGAACAGAAGGAGATGTTACATTTAAAAGTAAAAGTAAATGTTACATAAAAGCTTATAATGAATTGTTTATTTTTTAATAATGGTATAATTTATATCAACATTAGCCCATATTGATCCACGGCTGGATGAAGGCCTCCCCCAAGATGTTTCCACTTGCTTTGATCTACAGCGTCTCTTTTCCATGTCACGCCTGCAAAGTGGATGATTTCATCTTCCCATCTTTTATGTGGTCGTCTTCCAGGTCTTTTTTCCATCTCTATTCAATAGCTTCCTTTGTCCATCTTTGATTTTGTCTTCTTGCAATCTGTCCGGCCCATTGCCTTTTTAACATTTTCACTTGTAAGGAGAAAGGGGTTGACTCAGATCTTGTCAATCAATATTTTGAGTTCTGCAGTCTCTTTAAAGGGAACATCTTTTATTTATTCCTTATGATTCCAGGGTGTAACCATTTGTTTTGTGTGCTCTGATTTCCAAGAGAAGCATATCTGAATGCTTAGACTCTGTCCTTTAATTGTTCTTTCATATCCTGCCCACCTGACAAATCTGACTCTCAGCTTTTGACCACTCATTTGGGCTTTGAATCCAGAGACACCTGTCCACCTGACAAATCTGTCTGCAGTCTGTGCCTTTGCTCATTGTTGTGCTGATCATGCTGGGACACAGTGAAATAATCTTTCACTTTCTTTCAATGATGTCACATATTTTAGTTTGTTCTCGGATGCATTCATTTATTTTTCTATCTCTGCTTGTTATTCCAAGGAACACACATCTTTAGCCAGGTTTCACACCCATGAGTGAGCACTGGTAGTATGCATTGATCAGATACTTTTCTCATTATATAAGAGTGTCATATTTAAAGTATTTAATGTATAGTCCTAAATGTTGCATCAAACTGTCCTCAACCATTTTAGACAGGGATTTTTTTAGTTAATCATGTTTTTTTTTTTTAGTATTTTTATTTGCAAAAATCTTACCAAAAGTTATTTTCTTTGTTTATTTTTTTCTTAGTTTTCAAGTATCTTTTATGGCTCACAAACCATGGAGAAGGCAGAAGTGAATTAGCCCATCTAAGCCTGATTGATGACCGTGATAACAGGGACATTGACACACGTTCATAGTGCTGTCTGAACTTGTCATCACTTGCTTTTTATTGTGAATGCTCTGTATTCGAGGTATTTTGCTATTTTGTGATGAATAACCCCAACCCCCCATAGAATATCCTTCACTTGTTGGGTATATTCGGAAAACAGAATACATTCATTAGGGATCTTTTTATGGAATCAGTTTGTCAAATATTTATTACTAAAAACATATCCAGTTGTATGTAACCTTTGTAAATGTGTTGTATGCAAACACTGGAGAGATATTGGGCCTAACACTGAAGAAACATTTAAGAAAGTTTACAAACGAGAGGAGGCCATTCGACCCATCATGCTCATTTGGTGTCCATTAATAACTGAGTGATCCAAGGATCCTATCCAGTCTGATTTTAAATGTTCACAAATTTTCAGCTTGGTTGGGCCTAAATGAGTTTCAGAAAACTACTCAATGTTGCATTAACAAGCAGAGATTTTTCTCAGGCCATGGAATGGGGGCTGCATTGCAAAGTGTAACTCTACAAAGTCTTTAAAGTTAGGCAAAGTGCTTACTGAGACAATTACTTCAGAGAGAGGAACACAACGCCAACTCAAACAACATTAGTGGCAGAAAGACAAGCCGTTGTATAGGGTCATTAGGGAAATGCTGCAGCACAAGCACCAGCCTGCATTTCTCTCTGAGAAATCTGAGGCCAAGAATTTAGGTGGCTGTTGAAAGCATAAGTAGTGTTTTTTAAATAGATCTACCTTTTAGGGTTGCTTTTGGGATTTACTCATGAGTCAAATCACACCGTTACAGCAGCGGTGCACTGAAATGTGAGGACTACTCTCATATTTTTCCTTTTATGAGAAGGGAGCTGAGACATTGTGCTCAGAAGGTAGTGCCTTGTGATCAGTGAATGTGAAACACACTTAATTTCCACTACTTTATTGGCCAGAGAATAATCATTGAGAATTGTTTAAAGATGTAGTTGCCTATTTTCATTTATTCATATTCCAGACGTTTGCGCTGACATCAGGCTACTAGTGGAAATACCATAAAACAAGTTTTGCTAATAAACTGAGCAGCCGCTGAAACACTAAAGCAAGGGGGTGCGTTTTAATTTAAACTTCCTCTTAGTTCCTAAATATGTGGTTTAATTGAGCATTCTGTCCACCTACATTTAATTTATCTTAAACTGTTCTAAACCCAAAGAGGACAAATCTGTTATTATATGTAGACCTAGATGTTAACAAGTTTTTCTGCTGCAGAATATGAAAATATGTTGTTCTAGGTGGTAACTGTGGAAAAGAAAGGGTTAAATGATGCGCTACGTGCTGTTTTTAAAAGAAGAAGGTGAATTGTAAAGCTCTAACATTCTGCTGATGACCCACCCAACCCACAGTTCAACTGAATGTATTTTGGGCCAATTTTTTCTAAAGAAAGTAGAGAGGTGGATAGCAACTGTAGAGATAGGTGTAAAGCTTTAATTGCTTAGTTTGGCGAGGAAGGGCTGTAACAAATATATTGCCCAGAATATAGATTAATCTTTTTATTAGCATTTTTAGAAGGAAATACAATTACCTTCATTATCAAACTAGCTTAGCTCAAAGTGTTATTGCAGTAAGCCTAATTTGTGGAAACACTGCACAGTAACCTTCTTATTTTTGAGTAGAGGAGTGAAGTCTAGAACATCCACCTAATCACTATCAAAATAGCCTGCCTTGTGCAAGACTTTGTCCAGTGGAAATGATTTGTATACTTAATAGTACAATTGACTGTGTTCCAGTTCCACTCTTTGGTTGTTCCATCATTTGTTTTCTTTAAAATATAATCTGTCATCTATCTTACATTCCCTTCAAAATGTGTGACTTACCACAGTTCATTAGACTTCCTGTATGTCTGAGTGAATCAAGGCTGTCACATAGTCATGGTATTATTGGTTATTTCCCAAATCATCAAGTGCAGACCAGTGCTGGGGCATTGTATTTGGGCAATTATAAGACTTTAAATGGGACAAGAAGTACTTTAAACCAGTTGGTTTGATAATAAGGTAGAACCTGCTACCAGAGCCAACAATCAGCTTCAGAATAGTTGCATAAAAGTTTGTTAAAATGTGCCTTATTTTTAAACTTTAAACTTCAAATTGAATTTTAGTCAATTCCATCAGCTGTTGTCATCATATAGCACTTTGGGATTCATGGCTGCCCCAGTATTGGTGCTAAAACAGTTTGTGTTTTATTTATTTTTGTATTTGTTTTCCATATCTGAAAAAACAATGCTTGAGTGTGGTCTTTTTTCTTGCCCCATGACATTAAAAAACACGTTTACCATTGCAGTAGGTCCTTTCTGAAATTTGATTTGTTTCTTTGCAACGTACAATCAGAGGTTCTCAGAAAACATATTTTCTGAATGCAGACGTAATTCATGTAAATAAACATTAATACATTAATAAACATACTTTTGTTTAAACATTATTCTAGACATATCTAGGTGTGTTTACTTGCCTGTCTGGTGGGGTAGTGTAAGAATAAATTACAATCAGTCAGATCTATACCCTACTTTTGAAAGTAATTGAAGCTTGAAATCAGGAACAAAATGAACATAAAAGAAATGCAGTCATGTCAAGTGCACAGACTGCAAATCTTCCATATCTGTAGTATTATCTTGAGCTTGAACTCTGATGTTTTTTTTTCTTAATACAGGAATCCATTTTTTTCACCTTTTGAAAATATCCTTTTTAAAATGTTTTTCTATATGGTTACAAGTTTAGTTTCCCCGGTGTGATCCTGTCATCAGTGTGAGAACTTTGGCAGTTCCCGACTGAAAGTTTTCATAAGAATTATGCAGTTTTGACATTTGGTTGTGTTTTATATTCCTTTTCAGAGAGTTTCAAATACCTCCTCTACTTTCATCATGTTACTTATTACCTTTGGCAACTGTATCAAAGAGCCATTGGAATGCTTGAGTTTAGCTGTGTTTTAGCATATCTATTTTGAAACAAAAACATTTAAATAAAAACAGTATTGATACTGTTTTGCTCACGTGCCTATGGTTTCATCAGGTACACTCAAAAGTGATTATTCAGCATGAAATGGGAAAGTCTCAAAAATCGTTTATTAAAAAATGTGTATTATTTGGTAGATTCTAAAAGTTGACATGCAGTTCTATGCCAAACAGTTTTCTGCTGTCGTTTTAATGAAGATCAACCTTCCATCCCAAAACAACTTGTGCATTTTATGAAATGGTATCATAAGAAAAATGCTTCTATGTCACATTTGAACACAGGATGCTGGGCACTTTTAAATTACAGTGTACAGGTGGTGATGGTCCATCATCTGACCAGTAGAAAGTTTGTGTGGAACTGCCTCCTTATCATGATTTAGGCTACAGCTTGCTGTTGGTTTAGGCTTGAATCACTTTTTATGACTCTAGTTGTGTATCAGATCACATGAATGAATAAAATCATCATTCAGATTGTATACCATGGACAATCCTTCAAAGTATGATTTAGAAATGACATGTGGACAGGACCTTGGAAAAGGCAATGAACAGACTTAATATTTTACGGACACCTAAATTAAAGGTGTTTCACGTTCAATTACATTTCTTGAGGAGCCACTGAAAGGTTATCAGACCTGGTTCCTTCTCAGTGTCCTCAGATAGGTGATGTTCAGATACCACCTGTACTAATGTTGCTAAGATGCCTCCAAGAGAAGGATCAGGGAAAGTGAATGTTGTTTCTGTCTGTTGCAGCCATGGAGGAGCTGGTGTCGGAGTTGCGTCTGTTCCTGGAGCTGCTGGACCGCGAGTATCTCAGTGCCACAGTGCGGGAAAAGAAAGCCCTGATCACTAACATCCTGCACAGAGTCCTGGCAGGAAAAGGTCAGTCTGTACCTGAGGCCTCGTGGTTGAACATGAGACATGCAACATTACCACAGAAACGCTGAGTACTATTGTCTAGTTCCCTTTTGTTCTGTTTTTTATAGGAAAATCTTGCAACATCTCATCTCCCTGTAAGAAGTTATTTACTCTACAACAATACAATATCCTATTTGTTTTATAAAATGTCAGAATACTAACAGCATTCAATAACTAATAAATCATACTGTGTTGAAGTTAGTATAAAATTGCAGCTTGCAAAATACTTGCAGTGGGTTGGATTGGACTAATAATTACTTTCAAAATGTTTTTTATTTACCTTAAAGTGTTGAGAAATCCCCCTTAAAGTATACATTTGACAGACATGTTAAGGCATGTAGATGTGGAACTCATATCGTTGTGAGGTGTTAAGGTACTACACTTGGAATTAAACATTATCTGTTAATTTTTGGAGGGATTGAAAAATAAAATAAATCAAAAGATTGGTATAATTACAATAGCTGAATTAAGCTCATTACAAAATATTGTTTAAATGCATTCATTTAATTAAAGGTTTAACTAAAGCATTTTCAAATTTTTAGTAACATTATTGAAAATCTCCCATTTCAAATGATTCGTTCACAGTCCTTTTTTCCATAGTTACCTTTAACTGTTATGAATTCATAATCATAACTCACGATGCATAGATGTTCAAGGCTGATATGAGCTGGGGATGATGCAGAAGATGAACACACAAATTCAGCCATTACTCACATGAAATAATGAAAAGCTGATAGTCCTGGCCTGCAACTTCAATCCAGTTAGTGACTGCCCACAAAGCAATTCATACCAGATTTTCAGAGAAGTACTTTAGGACAGTTGTTTGCAACGTTTCTGCGGTCGAGAGTAATTTGTAAACTCTCGGCTGTAAAGCGCAGATACGATGGTTCTGTTATGTTTGTTTGTTTACGGCCTCATATCGGTTTAATTTCTTCCCTCTTCTCACAGAGCCTTCATACAAGACAGAGCTTCACAGCAGTCTGCCAGCGCCTCCACAGATGCCCTTGCCAGAAATCCCTCATCCATGGCTGGTAAGATCCTCTGAACATGTGGGGGCACATATACCACATTGGAGGGGACTTCAATCCACAGTGGATAGAATACAACAATATTTTCACTTGAGATAGTTTACAGAAGTTAGGAAGACTAAATCCAAGCAAAATAATGCAATGAGAGATTACAGCTTGAATTTGCCACAGGTCAGTGCCTGTCTTGCGTATGTTCTCTGCTGTTTTTGCATGTGAGATTCTATTGTAAAAAAAAAAAAATATCCAGATGAAAAAGTCTTTGAACCTTCTCAAACTATGACCATGTTTTTGTACTACTGGTGTTAGAGGAAAACACTTCTGCTTCACACAACTGTTCAATGCCAGTTTCCTTACAACACTGTTTAATACATTTCTCATGTGCAAATCCAAGCAGAAATAACAATGGCCCAAGCAAAAAGACATCACAAATTCAAGCATACAGATTTAGCTCAGCCTTACAAATACATTAATCTCCATGAGAGATCCATCCAAGTAGCACCAAACTCTCGTTTAAACCCCACATTTCAGTTTATCAAGGGCACCTCAATAAATCTGCTCATATCTATGTAACCTATTTCTAAGACCAGTATGAATGCTACTGTTCGAGTATCTAATTAGAAACATCCTATCCCTGGCTCCAACTGGAGATCCTTTGTATTTCCAGGAATGCTGGTGATCATATAATTTCTGAGCTGCAATTACAATTCATTACCATGCCAGATTGCCCTTTGGCATACTTTTAAGGAAAAGTTTAACTTTTTTAAATGTTCTTTCTTGCTTTTTCAAATTCCTGTCAGCAAGAATTCAGTTCAGCTGGCTTTTTAATACAAGCCTGCCAGAAATTTGGGATTTTGTCTGCCAGGCCAGATTGCTCTGGCTTTAAAGTGGACAAGTGTCCAGGCTTTGGACTGAAACCCACAGACAGAAGAAGTGATATTGAAGGAGACGCATAGCGCAGGGCATTGACAGGGCAGGAAATGCTTGATAAATGTAATCCACGGGAAGTGTTCGACTTACTGTAGACCTTTGTCAAGCTGCTTCATATTTCATGGAACAATAGATTAGGACAGCTAGACCCTGCATTTGATGCTGGAGTTCCCATGTGCATGCAGTCTAAAATAGAAATAATATTTGGTTTGGGCTTTGTATGCCAGCTTCAGGGTTAATCAAGTTGGTTGTATTGTATTTCAGTTGGAATCTGTAATAACTGAAGCTGATGAAAACAATAGGACCCTGCATCTGACATCCTGTCTACTTGGCCTGGAAGGATAGGATTGCTACTCTTACTTTATTAGAAAGCACTGCTGTCCATGTTTGTCTTTATATGTTCCTGGTGTACTGTGTATGACCAGAAAGAGCAAAACCACAGTGATTCTCCATTAGCAAGTACATGTTTAAATACAAAAGTAGTTGAGTTCCAGCTAATAGCATTGTACCTCTCTCCCTGAGCCTACAACTGCTTTAGTATTGTACCCATAGCCATGTTTTACATCCTTACATTTTATTTCAATAAAAGGCAAAAAGATGTCATTGTTGGTGGTCGGGATGTAGGAGGCCAGTCCTTCCCACAGGCCCCTAGATAAATTTATATATAGATATAGATATATTTTTAATGGAACAAGTGCTTTGGTTTATTATACTGGTAACATAGCATTGATAAACCATGATACCATAGGTTGAAGAAAAGCCAAAGCATGTGTTGTTGTGTTTGTTTTATCTTCTTGAAGGGGTCGAGAGGCACAGTAAATGGGAATTCCACACCTCAGTACTGGCAATGCAGTGCATGTGAGAAAAATACAGTGAGATTGTTAAGAAAGGAAAAAAAACATTATTCCATGATTCCATTATTTTTTTTATACACATTACTCACAAAATGGGCATATTTTGCTTGAAATTAATTGTAAAAGCAACAGAGAACTGCATTTTAGATATTGTTACACTCTTACATGGTCTTGCATTGAGTTTTTCAGACTTTGCCAGATCTTTAGCAGTGTTTGCCTTTGCAGTTGAGAATGTTTTACACAATGGGAAGTACAATAGACCACAGGTGTTTTCAATTTCACTGTTGCAAAGTTGTCTTTTAAAAAACATAATTTAGGAAATAGTTTGCTAGCCGTGTTTCAAGAAGTAAACAAACTGCTTGTGAATTTGGTGACATAACTTGGAGAGACACATCAGAAAAAAGAAAAATATATATAGCTGTAGGTTATTTAAAAAAAAAACTGCATGGTGGGAATGGAAATCTGTCGGCGAAGTAAAGAGAGCTCTTGCAAAATACATTTAAAGAATAGGGAATCACAAATTAAAAGCAGCACTCCCCATATGAATTTGATTAAGCCAAGGTCATATGTATGTTTTTGCTTTTGGTCTTTACAATGTTAGCCTATGTCCATTACAGATAACATACATCAATAGTTGGGGGGGATAGCCTTGCCATGTGTGATTGAATGAATGCAAGAAAAGTGAAACTGAGTTTTCCTAATTTCTTACAGTTGAGTTGAATGCGTATGAGTTGCATGTAAGAGCTATTTTACAGATAGAGACTTCAGGTAAGCTGCATCAGTTATATCTGAGCTTGACAGATGAGCCATAAGGGACAGGGACCTATGGTATAATGAGAGGAACTTTAATTAATGTTGTGCCACAGTGATTGAATAAGTACTCAGTGACATCAGAAGACTGAATGGGCTAAGTTATGTCCTCATGTTAGATCATGTTTATGATTACCAACATCTGCTTATTGTGCACACATTGTTATTACTTGATCTGCAGGATATGATTGTCTGGATGTAATTTAAAGCTGATTATTACCACTAGGCTTCCAGAGGGATGTGTCACTGTATACACAGACTTCTGAATCTCTTCTCCTCAGTGTTTAATTCACCACACCTGTGTGGAAGGTGATATTTCTCACACTTTGCAAAACTACAATTCTGTTGCCAAGCAATGCAGATTTTTTTTAAAGTTTTTGCCAAGGTCAAGGACATTTTATTGAGATTTTCTGAGAACACTTTTGAAAGTAAATAAAAACCATTCAGTGAAATGTAATCCTATATTTCACTGTGTACGATTGAAAGGAAAAAACAAATTGAGTGTTTAAGAGATGGGTTATTTAAAATGTTGTTTCTAGTGTTATGGACTTAATCTATAAATGCAGAGATGTTTACAAAATCTATTCTTCTACAATGATGTGCCTATCTTGAACGTCTTGCTGGATAACGTAACCTTTTACAGACTTTTTAGAAATCAGCCATAGTTGTCGCAGGTGAATCTGTGTTAATTTCAAATGCCTCTGAAAGCCCTATGTTAAAAGCCCATATGCTTAACTCAGCCTCAACACCTGCTTTAACCCCTTAAGGATACACAGTCCTTTTTGAACTTTGGTGCATATAGACCACTGTAGGGGTCATTACAAATGTTTAATCTCTAATATGAAAGAACGCCTTCCCCTTTATTTAACCAAATAATGATTGCAAGAGGTCATTGAAACATGTTGTCATCGGTTGAAAAAACGATTGTTATAGCATGCCAAATGTATCTCTTGGTCTTCTGAAAAACAGGTCAGAGCTGCACGAGCCCTGTTTGAGTGTTTAGAATATCTGGACCCTACAGAGATTCAAATGATTTCCATCTGTGTTGATATTGGCTGAATTTACCCCCCCGCCCAGCTGTGCTGACTAACCAGCTCACTAAAGGGGTCTGACTCAGACAAGCACCATTTGTGTTTCATTTCCTCTTTCTCTGCGTTCTGGCGAACCTTTAGACAAATAAATGAGCTTTGTCCAGGGCTTTGTTGGAATGTTTGTGTTTAAAGTGAAGGACAATCATTTTTTGAAAGTCTGTAGTTTTCATTTTGTTTTGTTTTTTTCACATGCAAATGTATATTTTTTAAAGTCAAAAAGTTTTATAATTGATTTTTTTCCATTAAAACAACAACAAGACCAACAAAACAAACTAAAACTTCTTATTGTTTCAGTTTTCCCCCAAGGGGCTTACAGAGTATTTCCTGGGTTCTGTGGATATCCTTTAATGGGATGCTTTTTTATTGAGAGAAATACACTCATTGAACATGGAGTTGAACATCTATGAAATGTTTTTGTTTGGCTGGGTAATTTAAAATGCAAGTTTACTGATAAGTCTTGATTGAAGTCAAGATATTGTAAACATTTCCCTTGTGGTAGAATGATGCATTACACACCCTTGGTTGCATTTCTCTAGGGATTACAATGCCAACAAAATAAAAGTGGTTTCCTTAAATAACAAACTATTTCAAAGCTATTAATGCATGATGTGAGAGATGCTTTGTATCAGAATTTATTTTCTTCCTCTACTTGAACAATTTGTTATTATAAGTTCAACTGTCACTTTAAGGTTGGCTTAGCAGTACACAGTTATTTCACAAGAATACAATAATTTAAATTAGTAAAAAAATAAAATAAATCTGTATATCTGGAATGACACGTCTTTCTCGCCACCAATATGAGTCCAACAAGTACAATAAATCTGCCAAACTCATCTTTTAAAAAGGCTTCATTTTAAAATTTCATATTTTCATTTGAATAAAAAGCTGTGGTCACATAAAGTCAGCCCTTTTAAGGCACATGAAATGGAAACTTCTCTTGCATGAAAATGTGAAATTTACTGGAAAAGTTATTTTTCTTTTTGAATATCTTTACCAGTGGACAGTATTGCTTTCATCCCCCACATAATGAGGCTCTGGAACAATGAGCAGCAAACCACCCTGTGACAAAACAGCATAAATATATTTTGCAAGCAGGCTTAAACACAAAAGCCTTTAACCAGCACATCATAACTTTTTCTTTTCTGTGCAAATAGTAGCCCTTCAAATATCTGCAAATCACAGAGCCAGCTGCACTCCCAACAATAACAGTTTAGCAGATTAGACAGACCATGAGAGCAATTCACTACTTTTGCAAGGCTACCAATTTGCACCTCATTTCAATTGGAACACAAACCTAAACATCTTAGGGAAGCTGATAGCATATTAATGTGCTGTATTGGCTATATTTATAGCTATGGCTTGTTTTTATTAAATGTTTTATGATCCCATGTTAGCTGTTTTAAGAAATCACGAAGTCTGTAAACTGTTCTTTGATGGGGCTCAGTGAGAAGTGGGAATTTTTTTATACGCTTTTCAAGCCAGATACTAACGTAAGGCTTCCTGTAAGAAGTTTATTTTTTGCTTTTATGTAATTTGTGTTATCTTTGCTAAAAAATTTAGAGTTTTGAAACGGCCCATTGTAGTGGTTGATTAGAGAAGAAAGCATTGTAAAATATTTACACTGAACTTTCACTGTGGATGGAGGGAGGGATTTTTAGAGCTCTTGAAGACTTGAAGCCTTGATGTCAGTCAGCTTTCATGCAGGGTACAACACCGGCTGTAAGTTTTAATATTGTTGGTAAGCAAATGTAGCTGGTGCAGTGAGGCCCAAATGGGCAACAGACAAACCTGCTACACCAAAAGACAGGTTCAACCAATCAACCAACTTCATGAAAGTTATTGTGGTCTTTGAAAGAAAAAAAAACAGTTTTAAGCACCTTGCCAGCACTCCGTCCTATGTCACAAAAAGATTAGATCTATAAAAACAGCAAAGACCTTTGGTTGTATTAGCCAGTGTGCTGCTTGTTAGGGCCTTGTTAACAGTGATCACCTGTTGAGAGAGTCTAGGAATACGAATTGGGCAAACCTTCTGAGAAACACATCACACGGCTCCCCTTGCTTCAGTTGATCATTTGTACAGTGGGGGAGGGTCAATAAAAATAGATACTGCAGCTTTTAAATATATATACATAAAACGATACACTATGGATGCTTATTTTGAAATGGGAGACTCTTGCAAGGAGACTTCTGTATGTGTTCCAACACAGCTTTTTCTGGTAGGTACCGTAGGGCAGTATTGTTTTTGCAGAGGGTCCTGGTAAGAAAATATTTTCTAATCTGATGGAGTCGGATTTAGATTTCTCTAAAGAACAATGGTCTATTCATGCAGCGCCTACAGTCAAGCCTGCTGGAGCGTTTTGGACTTGTGCCCTGAAGAGTTAAACCAACAAGCCATTTTAAAAGCCTGTATTATTTTTTTCAAATGGATAGCTTTCTTACATGGACAGCGTGGGTTTGGGCAATGCGTTTTTTAAACCAAACTAAAAGGTGGGCAAAACTAACAATTGTTTTATCCTCACATAAGGGGCCAAATATCTTTAAGCCTCTATGCTCATGGGAATTTTCCATTGGCTGGATCAAGATACAGAGAAGAACTATAATTCCAGAACACAGCATTCTTTTTACTCCAGAAATGTAAAGCATTGGCTTTGGTATTGGTTTTTGGTCATTCGAAGATATAAGACATGGGCTATAAATAACTCCTAAGACACTGGATTGGCAGTAAAAATGGAATATATAATTGGTGGTTGGCCTCAGCCTAACACATCAACACTTTCACTTTTAATTTAAGATGCTGAAGTCTTTCTTTGTTTGTAACTCCTGAAGAACACATTTCACTGTTTGTTATATACATATATCTTTGTTTTAACTGAAGTGATTGGAAATTAAGTGATTTATACACAGTTTTTGATAGACCATACATTTCACTCAAAATGATCCTCTTTTTTAGGCATCTGTATTTCTAAATTCCAGTTTGGCCTACCAGCTGTGCCTAGTCAAGTTGGAGTAACCCTAGAGCAGTCGCCGGAGTATTTTGTGTATTTCTCCCCATGGTACGGATGAGTGACACAACGGAAAATTATGAATGATTCACATCTCTCCTTGTTTTCTTGCTCTGTGTTTTGTTATTTAAAACAACAACAACAATATTTGTGCTACAAGACCACTCGAGACAGATGAGGAATTGTTGTATACAATATCCTCAAATTGACCTTGGGATGCTCTTCAAAGTTTTATTTTAGCCACAATAATGATGTACAGGTTCCAGTAGGTAAATGTTAACAAAATACATGTTGGAATGGAATTAGGGGCAAAATGTTAAACAGATTTGTGGAGCTTGCAAGATATTCCGGTTCACAAACACACTTTTCTTTATCTAGTTTATTGACAGTTGTGTTTAGAGATGCAGATAACAAACGATTAGATTAGATATAGTGTTTATATGCCGTATAGGAAGATCACAACTTGGCATTACTGAATGATTGTGTCGGTCCAAAAACAATATATAAGGGTTCATGGGCCATAAATACAAGATAAATAAAATTAGCATTGTCAAGGGGTTTAGTCAGGGTTCTCAAACTCAGTTCTTGGAGAGCTGCAGTGCCTTAGGGAGTAACAGAGTCCAAACTCTGTTACTTAATTGCACTTAATGCATAATTAACTGGATTTATTTGAAGACTCCAAAGTGTTTTATATGTCCTGCACTTTAAATAATTCCTTGGAGAAGAAATTATTAGATTGGTGAAGTAACTGAAAAATCCAGTTGGAATGAAATTCAGAAGACAAAGCAGACCCCATGGAACAAAATGTCCCGCCTGTTTCAAAATGGCACACGAGGACCGTTTAAAGCACTTAGATGAAGAGATGTTAACCTATAGGGATTCCAATAAACAATACAATGTAAATATTTTTACTATTACCATGTCTTATTTAATCATGTTTATGGTATATTTCTCAGTACATAGGAACGCTCTGGATATTTGAGTGTATCCTAAACAGTTCAATATTTTAACCTTTTATTTTGTAATAATTTCTACCTAGACATTTATGTCAGTTGGTCTGCCAAAAATCATCTCCTTGAACACTCTGTAGTCCTTGGGATAATCAAGGCTTTGGTCTGACATAATATGGGGAGCTCGAACACTTTAATATCTGAAACAGGAAAACAAAGTCTTGGAGGAATTCGACAGCTATTATGTGTAAGACTTTATGATACAACAATGTACACTCACCTAAAGGAGTATTAGGAACACCTGTTCAATTTCTCATTAATGCAATTATCTAACCAACCAATCACATGGCAGTTGCTTCAATGCATTTAGGGGTGTGGTCCTGGTCAAGACAATCTCCTGAACTCCAAACTAAATGTCTGAATGGGAAAGAAAGGTGATTTAAGCAATTTTGAGCGTGGCATGGTTGTTGGTGCCAGACGGGCCGGTCTGAGTATTTCACAATCTGCTCAGTTACTGGGATTTTCACGCACAACCATTTCTAGGGTTTACAAAGAATAGTGTGAAAAGGGAAAAACATCCAGTATGCGGCAGTCCTGTGGGCGAAAATGCCTTGTTGATGCTAGAGGTCAGAGGAGAATGGGCCGACTGATTCAAGCTGATAGAAGAGCAACTTTGACTGAAATAACCACTCGTTACAACCGAGGTATGCAGCAAAGCATTTGTGAAGCCACAACACGTACAACCTTGAGGCGGATGGGCTACAACAGCAGAAGACCCCACAGTCACCAGATCTCAACCCAATAGAGCATCTTTGGGATGTGGTGGAACGGGAGCTTCGTGCCCTGGATGTGCATCCCACAAATCTCCATCAACTGCAAGATGCTATCCTATCAATATGGGCCAACATTTCTAAAGAATGCTTTCAGCACCTTGTTGAATCAATGCCACGTAGAATTAAGGCAGTTCTGAAGGCGAAAGGGGGTCAAACACAGTATTAGTATGGTGTTCCTAATAATCCTTTAGGTGAGTGTATAATGTAATGTCTTTGTCAATCCCCTGCTTGTTGAAAGCTCCCTCAAAATGATAGGTACATGTTATTATGTTTTTCTTCTTTTTTGTGTGGTATTGATACATTTAATAAAAAAAATTGAATTCCACAATTAAGATCTTCCATGCATTCTTATATTATAATCTTGTGGAAGAAATATTCTGTTTAGGTATAACCCCTTAAGAATCTTCTAGAATATTTTTTTATATATATAATCCATCTCTAGAGGTGAGGCATTATGGTAGCTTCCTTTTATTTCCTTCTACTGAAACCAGACATTGTCCTGAGGAGCTTAATTTGTTCTCCCTCTGTTTTGTATTCACCTTCATCTGGGAATTAATTTGAAAAGCCGTGAGGTTGCCATCCCATGGTTCACAGCTTAAGAATAGTTAAATGTGTCATCTGAATACATGTACAGTCTTGTGTCAGTTGGCAGTTCCATGATTTAAAATGAGAAAAGGGGAACTGGTATTCCAGTCTCTTCCTGAGGTTAATGCCACCTTATAAGCTTAGCTGTTTTTTCAGTCACAATGCACAAAAGGTGAGTTTCAGGGTTTAGGATTTTGGTTGTTTGATCTCCTATGGACTCCCTCCTCTTTAATTAAAACCTATAGCCAAAGGCCTTAAATTGATATGTACATTTACACCAATTTACACAATGCACAGAAGAAAGTGAAATTATAGTGGAAACCTTACTTGGGTTATGAATGTATTTTTAAACTTTCTCTTTTCTGTTTTGTATAAAATTATTTCAACTGGATAACCCATTCATTGCAGTGATTTGTTTGGTTTTATGTACTTGTGCTTTATAAAGCCACAAACTAACATTTTCTAACGTGGAAGTCCTTTATTTCTACAAGGAAGTTATTTTATTGTTCTGTTGTCAGTGTGACTAGTACTACCTCTGTCATTCAGTTTTCCTTGACAGGAATGGTGTAGAGATGACAGGCGTTGCCAGTGATTAGTTCACAAAAGCAGTTTTCCCAGAGGAAATAAGATAAGGCTTTGGGGCTCTGCCATGTCTTACATTATATATGAAGAGCACTGACTGGGCTTAAGTTTTAATGATATTGTTGGTGGAAACTTTGGCAGGATCCAGTGCAAAAACATGTCATAATTAAGATTTTCTTGCCAAAACCAAAGTGTTTGCTTTCAGCAGTGATTAATAAGGAGGTTCCCTTTCTGGCTTGTCTGGGTCAAGCAGATTGTGCAGCAAAATCCTTTCACATTGAATAGTGGTAAGAAACTTTCTGCCAGTATGTGAGTAAATTGTCTTCACAGTGACATGGACAAGTTAACCTTACAGTATCATGGCTAACCCCCTCCAGGAACATAAATAACATCACTTGCATCACAGTTTTCACATCCCATGACACTAAATACCTGATTTTCCAATTTTGGTGAAGGGTTTACTAATGAGTAAAGGCATGTATTCTTATTAGGATTACAGCTTATCTTCTCACACAAAATGGTTGCAAAAAGACCCTGTAAAATCTGCAAAATGTAATAAACTGAATCCAAACTGCCCATCCTACACATGAGAAAAGCATTTACCAAACCAAAAACCAAACTTAATGATGCACACATTGATGGCATGGTAAGAGGGACATTTAATGATATAACATAACATTTAATTGAGAGTACAGATAACATATGTAGGTGTTAGACAGTTGATAAATGAGTTCCTTTATACGTGAAACTCTCACTAAATGTCAAATTGTAAGCTATTTTGAATACTGTGGCTCCATAGCTGCTGTCTGTGTTCTTACAATGAACTTAGATCTTTAGATGAAAATCGGTCATTCAACCAATAAACAAACAACATATGTTTCCTTGATTAGAGGTAATGAAATCAGTGAAAAGCAGCCATACAGGACCTGATACAAAAGTCACAGGCTATTTAATTATCATAGTCTCCTCGGTCGTGTACAGTGGGGGAAAAACGTATTTGATCCCCTGCTGATTTTGAATGTTTGCCCACTGACAAAGAAATGATCAGTCTATAATTTTAATGGTAGGTGTATTTTAACAGTGAGAGACAGAATAACAACAAAAAAATCCAGAAAAATGCATTTAAAAAAAGTTATACATTGATTTGCATGTTAATGAGGGAAATAAATATTTGACCCCTTCGACTTAGTACTTGGTGGCAAAACCCTTGTTGGCAATCACAGAGGTCAGACGTTTCTTGTAGTTGGCCACCAGGTTTGCACACATCTCAGGAGGGATTTTGTCCCACTCCTCTTTGCAGATCCTCTCCAAGTCATTAAGGTTTCGAGGCTGACATTTGGCAACTCGAACCTTCAGCTCCCTCCACAGATATTCTATGGGATTAAGGTCTGGAGACTGGCTAGGCCACTCGTTACCTGTATAAAAGACACCTGGGAGCCAGAAATCTTGCTGATTGATAGGGGATCAAATACTTATTTCCCTCATTAACATGCAAATCAATGTATAACTTTTTTGAAATGCGTTTTTCTGGATTTTTTTGTTGTTATTCTGTCTCTCACTGTTAAAATACACCTACCATTAAAATTATAGACTGATCATTTCTTTGTCAGTGGCAAACGTACAAAATCAGCAGGGGATCAAATACTTTTTTCCCTCACTGTATATGGCATTTTTAATTGAGGCCCTTTCTACAGAAAAGTTTGCTTTCTTGTCAAAAGGGTGGAGGCTGTTTCTATGTGCTAAATCTATTGAGATCTAACAAGAACTGAACCAAAGTAGACAAACAAAAGCCAAATAAATTATAGTCAGTTGAATCATTCTCTTAATAATTAACTGTTTTATGTCATGTTCATTGGTCCAAGTTTAACATGATAGAAAATAAAAATCTAAAATTTAAAAACTCAGTACTTCATGCTGGTTTTCCTCCAGCAAACAAACATGCTCAACTGACACTTGTGATTTAACCCAGGCACTAATTCATCTCTATAGCTAGATTGGATGAACATGGCTTCTAAATATGAGAATACTGGTATGAAAATAAGTACTAGCAACTCATAGTGGTATGTCAGTTATTTCCAAGTTATTCACTAAAACCGGACCCAGATAATGACATATAATTAATGAATATGGAGAATATAAATATTTGCTTTAATAATAATTTTTTCTAAAACAACTAAACTAAGAATTCTCATGTATTTTTCATCAACAAATACTTAATCATTTTTGCAGCTGGAATTCATACAATTCACCAAACAATTGACATAGTAGTCTGGAGTGATTTTTACAGTTTAAACATCATTCTCACATCCTGAATTTTAGTAAATCTTACCATTGTAGTAATTAAAGTCTGTGATGACATTGTTTTTGACCTGGTGCCATGGGTCCTGGCTATATATCTTTCGATCTGTAATCCCCTAGAAGTGCTTTACACATGTTTGGTTGTGATGGTTCATGGAAATGCAATGAAAAGTGATGCTTGACAGTTTCTTCCTCTGTAAATTTCTTAGTGCAGAAGATGCTGGTTCCAAGTTAAAACCTTATGCTTCTAGAAAAGTGTGTTTTAATAGATGATTTGTCACCAGTTCAATTGGCAGTATGTCTTTTTGGTCACTGGGATGCCTGAGCAGTTATCAGTGTCATCTGGCAACAGCAGATGTAGGGCTGGATCCGACGCATTGCCTATTGTCTACATTGGATAATGATAACTGATACCATGTGGCACTGTGGTAATTATAAATATGGTGATTTACGTGAAAATGTATCAACATGTTAAATAAACTTTACAGTATGTTTTATTGTATTTGCGATATTCTGTATGTGTTGATTAGGTAGAATACTAATTCCCAGGAGTGTAACAATCTGTTAAATCCACATATTTTTAAAAATACGCTGAAGCATCGAAAAAGAAAGGAAACTTTATTTTTCAAGCAGGAAATACAAAAGTTTGCTTTTATTGGGGAGCGTATATATAACTTCTAATCCAATCTGATTCAGAAAGGCAGATAATCAGTTCAATCCTACTCTGTAATTTGAAATGGACTTGATACACTTGGAGGGTCCATTTCCAAACCTCAAATTAACAACAACGCAAAAAACATGGCAGAAATAATTTTCTTCTAATAGGGAAAAGACGTCACACTTTAAAGGGTCTTTAAAAGTCTTAGATGTTTTTGTTTTGGTATCAGCTGCCCTTAATCTTTAGTTACTTAAATATAGTTAAAAGCAAATTTTCAGCCACTTGATTAGTAAATTAACTAATTCCTCTGATTTCCTTGCAGATACCAAAATGAAAATGTCTAATCTGAACAACTGCTTTAAGCTTCTTAGACTTTGAAGTGCCCTTCTTGTAGCAGTCATTTTGTACCGCTACATCTATGCTTAACCTTATTTCTTTGTGAGGGAATGTGTGTGGGAGGTTGCAGGAGGTGGGGGGGTTGAGGTTTGAGGTGTACACTTTTAAAATCGGTATTTATAAGATTGTTGTATGTGTTCCTGCAGTTGTACTACACAGACTCACATATTTCTGGATTGCTGTTCTGTTTCAGCCTCCAGACAATGGGCCACCACCATTACCCAGCTCCTCCCTGCCAGAGGGTTATTATGAAGAGGCTGTTCCTCTGAGTCCTGGAAAAGCCCCCGAATATATCACCTCTCGTGAGTACCAGCTGCACAGAAACTAACCGTACTCTACGATAGCCTAGGGAATGCACTATTACAGACCATGGTATCAGTCTTTTGAACTTAATCTTAATATGATATTATCTTCTTAAAATCAAGAGTGCTTATATCCAAGGTTACCTTATATGTCAAAACATTGTGACAAATTATTGCTTAATTGAAATAGGTGAAACGCATTAATTCAACCTAGGTATCTGTTGATCCCGTAGAAAGAAGCACATGCTTTTATCTTGCATTCCCTACATATTTAACTTTGTAGTGGACTGCTTCGATCATCATTGAAAAAAAGAAATGATACACACTTTAAAAATAGAAGTGTTTTTTTATGGGTCTTTTTCATATTTCAAGATTATGACTCGGATGCCATGAGTAGCTCATATGAATCATATGATGAGGAAGAGGAGGATGGGAAGGGTCAGAAAATGAGGCACCAGTGGCCCTCTGAGGAGGCCTCCATGGACCTGGTTAAAGACGCCCGCATCTGTGCCTTCCTGCTACGCAAGAAAAGATTTGGCCAGTGGACCAAGCTGCTCTGCGTCATCAAGGACAACAAGCTACTGGTATGACTCAAGGACCCCCATATTGTGGAGACTCTGCTGTCAGATGTTGAACTTCTGTTTCAGGCAGATTTTGCAATGCATTACTTACAGTACTGTGCAAACGTTTTAGGCAGGTGTGAAAAAATGCAGTAAAGTAAGAATGCTTTCAAAAATAGACATGTTAATAGATTATCTTTATCAACAAAATGCAAAGTGAGTGAACAGAAGAAAAATCTACATCAAATCAATATTTGGTGTGACCACCCTTTGCCTTCAAAACAGCATCAGTTCTTCTAGGTACACTTGCACACAGTTTTTGAAGGAACTCGGCAGGTAGGTTGGCCCAAACATCTTGGAGAACTAAGCACAGTTCTTCTGTGGATTTAGGCAGCTTCAGTTGCTTCTCTCATCATGACTGACAGACTCGATGATGTTGAGGTCAGGGCTCTGTGGGGGCCATACCATCACTTCCAGGACTCCTTGTTCTTCTTCACGCTGAAGATAGTTCTTAATGACTGTCGTTGTATGTTTGGGGTCGTTGTCATGCTGCAGAATAAATTTGGGGCCAATCAGAAGCCTCCTTGATGGTATTGCATGACGGATAAGTATCTGCCTGTACTTCTCAGCATTGAGTAGACCATTAATTCAGACCAAATCCCCAACTCCATTTGCAGAAATGCAGCCCCAAGCTTGCAAGGAACCTCCACCATGCTTCACTGTTGCCTGCAGACACTCATTCATGAACCGCTCTCCAGCCCTTTGGCCAACAAACTGCCTTCTGCTACAGCCAAATATTTCAAATTTTGACTCATTAGTCCAGAGCACCTGCTGCCATTTTTCTGCACCCCAGTTCCTGTGTTTTCATGCATAGTTGAGTCGCTTGGCCTTGTTGCCACATCAGAGGTATGACTTTTTGGCCTCAAGTCTTCCATGAAGGCCACTTCTGACCAGACTTCTCTGGACAGTAGATGGGTGTACCAGGGTCCCACTGTTTTCTGCCAATTCTGAGCTGATGGCACTGCTGGACATCTTCCGATTGTGAAGGGAAGTAAGCATGATGTGTCTTTCATCTGCTGCAGTAAGTTTCCTTGGCCGACCACTGCGTCTACAGTCCTCAACGTTGCCCGTTTCGTTGTGCTTCTTCAAAAGAGCTTGGACAGCACATCTGGACACCCCTGTCTGCCTTGAAATGTCTGCCTGGGAGAGACCTTGCTGATGCAGTATAAATACTTTGTGTCTTGTTGCTGTGCTCAGTCTTGCCATGGTGTATGACCTTTGACATTAAACTGGCTTCAGCAACCTCACCTTGTTAGCTGAGTTTGGCTGTTCCTCACCAGCAGTTTCTGTTTCAGTTAATGATTGTGTTTCAACCGACATATTGAATTGATGATCATTAGCACCTGTTTGGTATAATTGTTTAATCATACACCTGACTATATGCCTACAAAATCCCTGACTTGTGCAAGTGTACCTAGAAGAATTGATGCTGTTTTGAAGGCAAAGGGTGGTCACACCAAATATGGATTTGATGTAGATTTTTCTTCTGTTCACTCACTTTGCATTTAGTTAATTGATAAATATAATCTATTAACATGTGTATTTTTGAAAGCATTCTTACTTTACAGCATTTTTTCACACACACAAACTTTTGCACAGTACTGTGCTGTCTGAATCCAAAGTCTCAGACATTTTTTTTATTTTTATAATGGGTTAAGACCCAGACTGGTGATATTTGCTTTGCTGAGTCGACTCTCTGTAGGGCATACCTTTTGTCTGCTTCCTCAGGTCTAGTCAGTGACCACAGGGATTTATTTTCTGATTCTTTTCATTTAAACACGGCTGCAAGGAACTGTTGCAATTCAGTTCTCTCAGAATACAAAATATTGCCTTGAAACATGTTAGACAAAACAACAGCAGCTGATCTGATTGCGTTATTACCTTTTTTGTGTGTAGCTATGACAGTGATGACTATAGTATGACTAAAATCTGTTTATATATTTCTAACTAGTTCAGGGAAAACCATTTAAACAGATTTCAACTATTAATGAGGAATCAATGCACACTCAGTTTTATGTCTTCTTAATTCATTCCTCATTCCCTTGTTTATTTTATTAACAGTGTTATAAAACTTCAAAGGACCAAACTCCGCAAATGGAGCTCGTTCTGACAGGGTGCAGCATCACGCACGTCCCCAAGGATGGTAAGAAGAAGAAGCACGAGCTGAAGATCACCCACCAAGGAGCGGACGCACTAGTGCTGGCTGTGCAGAGCAAGGAGCAGGCCGAGGAGTGGCTGAAGGTACGGACAACTAACAGCATCGTTCATTTCCCAGACATTCATCAAGGAACTGAACATTCTGACATGAAGATCTCAGAGTTTGTTTTTCAAATTGCAAATTTAATTACAATCCACTAATATGGTTATGTTAGTGGAGATATTGGCTGTGTCAGTGCAGTCACTCAGGTTTTAATCTGATATAGATGCTTACAGACAACAATAAACCTATGGGCATGCTGTACAGAACATGTGGGTTGCAATTGTTTAGAAAAGGACAGTGTGCCTCCTAGGTTTAGTATCTTAAAGTAAGAGTCAGATGAAGATTTGCACTAGAAATGTCTTGAGAGGCCTTTCTAGACATCCTAAAACCTTTCTTGTGTGTGTGCTATTTTTAGGTTTGTTCCCTAATGATTTCTGAACGTTTTGTTGTTTGGAAAAGTGCAGGCTCTGCCAGAGAAATTCCCTCTACACTCGTCTTAAAATCCTTTGAAAGCCAGTTGGCTTCCTCGCACCTAGCAAGTAGAACACTACTGGAAAGCAGACAGGTCATTGCGGTGCTTGTTAAAGAAAACCTTGCAGTATTTTACGGTGTTGTCTGTTACAAAGATCTTTCCCTGTGCTTCGCTTTCATGAAGGTTATTATTTACAGAGGAAAATGTTGCTGCAGGCTGTGTATACAGTACGTTTCTTGATTCTTGAACTGCTTCCAAGCCATAATAAGAGCTGGGTTTATTGATTTTTGGAGGGAGACCTACACAACTGGTCATCACATACTTGTTGCAATCAATACACAATGGATATAGAAACCAAACAAAACAAAACAAAAACTGAAGCATATGTACTTTGTGTCAGGTGTTAGGAGAATCGATACATCCTGACACAATAAACAGCAACAGGAATAAATAAATGTTTTCTCTCTGCTTTTCATAAACAATGACACTTAACAACAACAATTCTGATTACTGGCACTCTGTCACTGATCTATGGCATGCAAAGTGGTTCTGGATTTGCTGCACATGTGTTTTCTACATATTAAACATAAATCAAGAATATATTCCTCAGATTGCTCCAAATGCAATTAATACTGGGGGTGTCTGAATTCATCATTAAGCCAAAATATTAAAGAATGATTGTGGATATGTAGCCCTGCCTTGGAAAAAATGTGTTCATTCCAATTTGGGCTTTGAGCATTCAATGTTAATAATAGCCTTAATTGCATCTTACAAGCCTTGTGTACAAGTAATGAATTCAACATTTAATTAACACAAATTAAACAAAAAGGAGGAGGGAGGCCATTTTACATACTTTTCCAAAATGGCATTAGCACCACATTTTCTAAATCATACAAAGAATAACACCTTTGAATATGCAAAATTAAAATGCCAACCCATAATTTATTAAAAGGACAAGCCATTACTTTATATTCATATGCTAAGTTATATATTTCTTAAAATAAATGTGCTTCAAATAAGTTTAATGGAAATGGGATAATATTTTGTTTTGTTAGTAGAACATTATTAGAACAATGCAATGCCAGGATCTAAATGACCAATTTTATTCTCTTTCCTTAAAAAAATATAAAATTAAAATCTTGATGATGCACTGACTTCTCTACTTTCTTTCTAGCTCTTTCATATCTCTCTTGTGGAGCAAAGCATGCTGTACTCACACTCTTCCACTCTTATAAGCCTCTCTCGGGGGTCTGGACCCTGTCCTGGTTTCTGGTATCAGCAGGCCTGGTGAGACAGAGGCATTGTGAGGGGTCCTTATGTCGGCAGCTGTCCTGTGTAATGCCTGTGCTGTACAGCTTTGCACTCTGTGACTGTGTATGTGTTTGCCTTCTTTGCAGCATGTATGAGTTCACACTGAGAGCTGCGTACATCTCACTAAAGCAAAACTAAGAATCAAACAGACAGCAAACAAAAGAGCTAGAAACGGGTCTTGTATTCTTGATTGTTGCAAAAACAGTGGGTACTGTGAGTAATGAGTAGAATGTCAAACAATAACAGGCTGCCAATTTGCTGTATTGCTTCTTTTTGTGTTTGTTAGCTGCAGAGGTAGTTTAAAATAGCGGCAGATTTTATTTTGGATATTTGCCTGAACGCATTTAGTTCCAATTTAACAGCACTATTTGTTTTCACTTTAATGTTTAATATTTAATAGTTCTGAAGTAACTAAGTCATCATATGTAGGCACCATTTAATAGGCTAATAGCACTACAGCTTTAACAGAGGGATAAAGCCTTTAATGGCTTCGTTAACTTAACTGAAATATGCAGTTAAATGGTTTCATATCCATATCTGGAGGAACATCACAGAGGTTTATAGAGGTCCGCCATTTTATAGAACAGGAATTTTCTTTGAACCCACAATGCACCCATCACCCACCTCACCCAACCCCAAATTCTAATAGGTTTAAGTTGCAGTAGTGCCACCAACTTTAATGTTAGGTTTTTTAATTATCAACAGCCTGAAAACTCTTGTATGAAAAGCTTTTATTTTTACACAGCTGGGGAATGAAAAGCATCACACACCGGCCAGTCAAGTGATTTACACGGTGTAGCTGCCAAAATACACCCCTTCAATGATTCCAACTGTACATCCATTGGATACATTCAGAATAAAATTATTGGGGTTTTCTTTGCATGCAAAGACTGGCTTTCTGGAATGGATTGTTTAATTCATAATACCAAGCTGGAAAATATGACACAGCCTATACCACATATATATATTTTTATATTAAACAAGCAAATAATAATAATATTAAACGTCAGTAGTTTCATATGAGTTTAATCTTTCCGAGTGCTGGGATTTTTACTGTGAAGACTTAAAATAAAGAAGAAAGTTGTTAAGTAAAGCCAATGAAAGAGGGCTGCTTTGAAATGCAATCATTCATAAAGCTGGTGAAAGGCTTCTAGAGCTGTATCTAATCCTTGAAGGCCATAACGTTCAAGCTTTGGCACCGTGTCGGTTTTTGCTGTTCCATAAAATGTAACGTTAACTTGCCTTTCTCACTTATTTGACGTGCTACAAACAACAGAAGTGCTTTATGTGTTTGCAATACTGTACAGACCCATGTGCCAGAACAACACTTCAAACAGTAATAGCCACATCATGTTTTTTTTTTTTAATAATGTTATGGCACACAAATAAAGGGATAACAAATAGTTTGCATGTGTTGAAAAGAAAAAGGGTGAGATAGAAGAACATTTTTCCAAATAATGAAAGAAAGAATACAATTAGTTTTAGATTAGTCCACACAGCTTGTGCAACAAATAACAGTATGGTAAATAATTGTATGGACGATATGTATAGTGTCTCCTCCGCCATAGGAGAGAAGCTTGGTGTACTTTTCTTTTTTTTAAGATTTAGAGCTTCTCCTAAGACATACGACTATGCCAGAAACGCCAAAGAGAATTAGTTTGTAATCTGTCTGCGACTTCCATTAGGGCGAAGCATTGCCAAAACCAACTGAATGTGGTAAGAGCAGATACTGAAAGCTTGACAGCCATTGTGCGCAGCCAGAGGAGATTGATGGGTGAGGGGTGGGTGGGAAACTTCGAGGAATGCGTGGTAGTCCCCAATTTACTTTATTTTTCAAAGATGGATAATTTTGATGAGTTGTTGCATGTCTGTCCTGGCCATGCTTCATGTGGCTCTGACATTTCATTATAATTATCAATTACCTCAGCTTGCAACAGCTCTCTGTCACAGCTTCCTTTTGTCTTTCTTTATTTGCTTATGCAGCACGTTACAGAGAGGAATGGCATGATTGCTGATGAGACACATTGCAGTTTATATACATCGAAGTATGTACAGTGCTATGAGACTCAAGTGCCCCTTTTGTATTCACCTGTACCCCCATTCTCTTTTCTCTTTTCAAGGTGATAAAGGATGTTTGCAATAACAGCAATGGAGCAATAGATTCAGATGGCACTGCCTCTAGTTCTCCAGTGCATAAAGCTGAACTGGAAAAGGTAAATGTTGTTTAAGTGTTAGATACAAATCTTAATAGCAATCTTGAAAAGTGGAATACAAGAGTAACTGTGAAATTGCATCTAGATTATTATTTTTTAAGATTATGCAGGAATTACAACAGAGAATATATTTTTATTTTTCTCACAGCATCAAAATGATGGAAACAAGTCCACTAATGATACCTTACTTGCATCTTATTTCACTATAAAGCTGGCAAAGACCACAGAAGCAAAGCCTAATTATTTACATATAACTTTTTACAGATGTTCGGTCCTGTTGTGGAACCGTTGTTGTAAAAAAAAAAAAAAAAGTGCATTGACGTCTGCTATAAACACTCTTTCGTTACTGTTGCAGAAATTATCATGTGACAGGCCGAGCTCTGATGGCGAGTGGAACCTAGAGAATGGAGTTAGCGATGCCAAAGAACAAGGTAAGGCAGAGGTTTGGGTATTTCTACAAAGAACCAGAGGTTCAACACATTGCCAGTGTATGTGAGGTGCAATAATCAGGCCACTAACCACAAGGAAGTAAAAACTTAATTTCATATGTGCTGTTTGTTCTTGAATGGAACTTTTTCATTCAACATGAATGATTCCACAAAAGAAGACCATTATATATGGCGCCACATTTCTTTCTCTCTTTCTTTTTTTAAAGATAAACTATATTAAGGCATTACAGCATTACAAGTAATTTTAGACTTTTATGGTAATAAACTTACCTTTTTCTGTCTCCAGACGTCTGTCTCTTTATTGTACATTTTAAATGCAATGTTAAATATTTAAATGTTTTAACAGTTACATCTGACTTCTAAGTGCTGTTATATGTCTTCTGAAGTCATGCTCAATGACTGGATCCAGCTCCCTGGTGAACTGCATTGTGGTTGTGTGCGTAATGAAGCCTTTTACGTTGTGACGTAATTCTTTTGAAGTGCCAACACTGCAGAGAATTTTCCCTGTACGTCTTTGGAACGTTAAACCAGGCACTGCGTTCAAAAGACAAACCATCGAGACATAAAAATGAATACAAATATACACTGCCTTTTTCCTTTAAAATAACTTGCTATACTAGGCTGTTCTGAACTGAATTATTAATAAACCAAACACAATTCAAGAATACATTATAAGGTGGTACAAATACTTCTAAGTCTATACATAAAGAGATGAAAGACTGCAATTTTGGTGTTGTTTATAGAGCAGTCTCTGCTTTGCAATCATTTGTTGGAGATGCATGCGCTGAATTTGTCTGTGATTTAAAAAGTTGAGCTGCAATTATAATAGCTGTAATTAATTAATGCAAGTTCTCAGCAGTGGCTGTTTGTTTGACAGCATTTCTCATTCTCCCTAATGCAAACCCTCCATCAAGTGCTGTATTTTTTATTGGCAGGTGTCTCAAACATTTGATTTAGTCTGGGCCTCATTCAGACAAACCTGTTTCCTGGTTTCCCCAAAACTATTGGTTACATGATGCCTTTGGAAAAGGTTTGAGTGCTGTTAACATTAAAAACAGCAGAAGCAGCCTTAAGGCAAGGGGTTATTTCCATAACTTATATCCATAACTATCTAATGAACTATAATGCTAATAGAGAACCATCATAAAACGAAACAATTGGAAGGAACAAAGCAGAAGTATGCTGTTAATATTACAATGTAACCTTGCTGCCATGCTCAGTATGCATTTTGTGTAAACGAATATAAAGAGTAGTGACCGCAGATTCCTTAGCATTAAACATAACATCATACTCAGTGGGGAGATTGTGAGGGGGTGGGGGGAGTCCACTTTAAATTGAAGGCAGGATTTGGATTATTGTATGCCTGCTTATTTGACATTCAAAGCTTCAGCAGTGAAAAAAAGCAAAAAATAAACAGTGAAATTCTATGTTTGGTTTTTATCTAAACTTTCCGTGATTACATTCTGGGCCTTAAACTTTAATTTAACCACCAGAGCACGGTCTTCACAAGAGTTTAGGAAAGCATAACTGTGCCGCTCCTCTTCATAATCTGTGCAAAACTGTACGGTCAAGTTTCAGATTGAGTTTCTATTTCATGTTTTCACAGATTAAGCCCCACTTTTACTTTTTTTTCTGAGGATGTGAACTGTAAAGAAGTGATACAAATTCATATGTTGTTTATTACTTTGTGGGTTTTTGTGCTCCAACAGACGGAATAATATTTGTTTATGTTATTAATTCATGTTTCCTAGTTTGAAGTTTTCAAAGCCTTTCACAAAAAACAATCTGTTAACTTACATAGAAGTAAAGGGATGTAATTGCCATAATTAGAACTGTAACTAGGATGTCAAGGATAAGGTCAATCGCTATGAATGATGTTTACTACCTTTTCACACATTTGTGGATCCCTTCTCTGGGAGTATTAAATGCATAGTGATGTTGCCCCCTAGAGGAGATACTGGAATTGGTATTTAGCATCAGCCCGTTTCCTTTCTGTGCCCAGTAATGAATCTGTGGATTCAGACATGCCTCAGTGTTCAGGCATGCTTTACAACATTTCTTATCTCCGTTTGGCATTGCACTTTAAAATGACTATTACCCATGGCAGCTTCTCTTTAACTAATGTAAGATCAAGAGGCTGTGTGCTTGACACTGAAATCCTTCTTAGATCTGTTTACATGACTATTTCTTGAAATATTATTCCTATATTATTCCTAATATTAAAACGTTGGTTTTATTCTTCAGTCAAACCAGTCACATCATCCTCAAGAAGTCTTGCCTGTTGTCTAGTTCTCCGTGACATTTGTACTTGTACTTTTAAATATTTCCTTTGTGTTTATTTTTAGAAACTGCAGTCTATATCAGTGTCTTGTAATAAACTTTTTTTGGAATAGTACTAGTTCATTTTGGGGTGGAGTCTTTAGTAACTATAGAAGGCTATGTTGAAAGGATACCACTACTCTATCATTACGTAAACCTACAGCATCGATCATGTATAAGGCAGGGCTGGGGTTTGTACATTCCAGACATCTCTGAATTAAGTCATGCTTTGCCATCTAAATTTATTACACGTTTTAGACAAATTACGAATGATTTAAAGTCGGATAGTTTGCCTGATTAAGTAGCCCAGGAGCCTCTTGAGTTCATGCGGTTTCAGCCGTTCCCCACAGAAAACATCATTCCTCACAATGAAACCACTCCACACTTTCATACAAAAGGAATGAACGGCTGCTGCTCAGAGGTTCAGGGTTAAGCATGGCAGGCATGTGGGAGTGTCGCACTGTGCTTGCTCCGTTGTTCAAACTATTTCACTAAATGAAAGATCAGGAAAATTAGAACTAAACTAAAAATAATACTATTTATACAACTATGTTTCTTTAGCCAAGAAATTGCAGGTCATGATAAAACTGTTGAAATATCTGGAATGGATATGCTTAGCATTTCTATTTTATATATATATATATATATATATATATATATATATATATATATTTATTTATTTATTATTATTAGACAGTAAACAGTACAGTATTTGTGAGATAATAAATAAATAATGGTTGAAAGGTTAATTCAAAGTAAATAATGATCTAAGGTAATGTCTACAGAACATTAATTAAATTTGCCTTACAAGAATAGTGAAATTGACTTTGGATTATGGCATTTTTATGTTGCTCTATTACAGCAAACTAAGGCACTATATACACTTTTTTGGAGTCTGGTATTAGTGGGTTACACTCTATTGATGTGTAGATCATTTTCAAGTTAGATTAAGCAGTAACTATGTGACTAAATGACTAAATGAAGACACTTTGACAGAGCTGGATTTGTTTTTCCACATTGATAACTTTATTAGAGGGTCTGTCTGGCTTTGCATCAATTAATTCCTATTAAAATGAATGGCATGCTAGCATAGAAAGTTGATCGGTGCTGCAGCAGCCTTGTGCTTTTTGAGCCAGGTTCACTGGAGGTGCCTTTTTCTTGGGTTTTTGACGGCCCAGTGCAGAGACAGAACAAGGCCATCCAATCTCTCACTCTTGCCATTTCTGGTTGGATCAAATCCTTTGTACAAAACTACTCTCACCACAGACCACTAAATCAAAACAGACTTGTAAAAAGGACAAGTAGTCTGCCTAGACAAGCAATAAAATACATTTAAAACGTGGCTTTTGAATACAGTGACATTTCTCTGATGAACGAATGTAAGATAATTATTCTGTATTTTCTTTCTGTACAATATGAAACCAAAAGCAGTTTATTTGGAGGAATTTCGGGTGTAAAAAAATTAGATATAGTACCTTCAACTTTAACAACGTTTTCTGAAAAAAGGCGTAAAGCATTTCCGCTTTGACCAAGAATTATGTTAAGTATATGTCTGTATATGTTTGCCATATATGGATGAACCACAGTTAAAGCATAACTTCACAATGCTTTAAACATGGTATTGTATTTTTATGACACTGAAAGGTGGAACATTAAATGTTTAAAGTCATATTTCAAACAGTTTGGATATTGCACTGAAAAAACAGTCAGAACATTTAGTTACGTTAAGAAAGTCCAGGTGTTACAGTTGACCTTTTTTTTTTTTTGGAGCAGGTAAAGGGAAGAAAAACTCCAAGGCAGACCAGAAGGGCACTGTGGGTAAAGTCACTGGCAAGAAGATCACCAAGATCATCGGCCTTGGGAAAAAGAAGCCGTCTACTGATGAGCAGACCTCGTCAGCAGAGGAGGATGTCCCCACTTGTGGTGAGTGGGTGAAGATTATGGGAGCAAAATTTCATATAGACTCTGGACTTAAGGTGAACACAAGGGCAGGGACTTCATTGAGATCTGTAGATTGGACGTTCAAAATAATCTCTTTTCCACAAAAATAAAGCATCTCATTTTATTTGCATGAGTTCCATTGGGGGGAAAACTGAAAAAGCACTTAAATAAACAGAACAGGATATAAAATCAAAATGAAGCCGATATCTTTACGTGGGTGTTTGCTCTCTAATGGCAGGCTACCTGAATGTGCTTTCCAACAATCGCTGGAGGGAGCGCTGGTGTCGCCTGAAGGAAAACCAACTGGTTCTCCACAAGGACAGAACGGACCTGAAGACTCACATGGCATCCATCCCACTGAGGGGCTGTGAGGTCATCCCCGGCCTGGACTCCAAACACCCCTTGGCCTTCCGGCTGCTGCGCAATGGCCAGGAAGTGGCTGTGCTGGAGGTACAGTGCTACTCTGTTCCCTGTAACCGCTCCTCATTGTCGCAGCAAAATCCCAGCTAATCCCCTCCCGTCAGCGTTGCCAATTTTGCCGGAGATAAAGCTACAGCCTGCCCCATTAAGTGCTCTTAGGCCTGTAAACGCTCTGGAGTCTCATTTCCGAAGACGCCCCATGGTCCCCCCGAGGGTTAGTGAGGAGTCATTTGTGGCTGGCAGCTTCGCTCGTTTTAATTGTTTCTTAGGTAGAGTGGGTGCAATTTAATCATTTAACAAACCTAAAGCTGAGACTGGAAACCAGGGCCGAATATTTGAAATGTGCGGTGCAAGACTTAATTTGCTTTTAATTGACCGTGGTGGTAACAGTTACGAGGGCCTGCAAACATTCATCATAAAGATGTTGCTTCATAACAGTGGGTTTAGTGTTGTGACTGGGTGGACTAGAACAGTCCATTCTCTTTTCTGTGGGTATTTCATGAGATTGAAGAATGGATAATATTGTGCGTCATACTTGTATTGTACTGTATGATACTGGTACACAAACAAGACATAAACCCAGAGCTCCACGTGACTAGTACAATGTTTTACTGGAGGCAGTAGTTGTGTAATGTAGTTCAGTAGGAACTTTACAACTAGGCAGATGTCTTTTTGTAGAGGAATGAGTGTAGATCTTAAAATAGGAAGAGGGTTCCTGATTCCACTCTTATCCAATGCTCTTCCAATCAGTCTACATGGCTACAGGGATCTTCAAGGGAAATTGAGTTGAGGCAGGTTTATATTGATCTTGCAGGACTGTATGCATGCTCTATACTCTGATTTTTGTATTATGCTAGAGTGCACATGTGGTTTTCAATCACTGGAATGTGCCTATGGATGTGTACGAAATCTGCTCAGGAAAGGCAGTTGCAATTAGCTAGCTTTGAGTGTCTCCCCTTCTGTTCCCACAGGCCTCCTCTTCGGAAGCAATGGGCAGGTGGCTTGGAGTGCTGCTGGCTGAAACCGGCTCGACCACAGACCCTGCTGCTCTTCACTATGATTACATTGATGTGGAAACCACCGCAAATGTCATACAGTTGGCCAAGCAATCTTTCTGGTAAGGCATCTGCGCGAATGAGCTGAGACAGTATGAGATGTTGCTCTATTCTATCTGTACTCATATTTTGAAGTGTGGATTAATTTAATGGTACTGCTATGGAACTGCAAATCAATTGGTTTGCTGAGTTGAAATGGGCCATTAAGTTAATCCAAGAAAGATCTGTGTTGTTCTTATCCACATAAATGCAGACAGTTGTTGCACACCTGTTGATAAGAATATAATGGATACAAATTGCTGAATTCACAGATGTTACAGTTCCTGGCACTAGAAACCAAGGGGGAAATATTCAAAGCCTTGGTTTCAGCCTTGATAACGAAATGTATCTTGGGAATCCCATGATAAGTTTGGCGCACAATCTCTCTGTTCTGCTTCCCATTGGAAACGGCACGTTTTAATGTGTTAACACTTTGTGTGCTAATCATCGTGGAAACCACAGTAGAGAGCGATAGAATAAAAATATATATATTAATAGTACTGACTTCCTGGAACTATACAGGCTGTCCTGGTGTACGGATGGGGAGATAACGCAAAGCAAATGCTGTACCCATGGCGGGCAGACCACAGGCAATGGGAACACTGACTCACAGAGCAAGGCATCAGTCAGAGAGGAGACCCTGCTTCGTATTGCAAAGACCACATGAAACGCAGAGTAGTGCCTTGTAATGGAAGAACATCAGAGGTGGTTTGTTAATGCATGACAGATGAGCAGCGAACTGGGGTCGCTCATGTTCTTAAATAAATATGTATCTGAAACCCACTGCAAGGCACTGAAATCGGGAAACTGGATATGCTGTAATCGCTGTTCAGTCAAAGGATGCCGCGCTGCTATCTTGTGGATGGTTGGTGTACCGAAGCAATACCAATATAAAAAATGGAATTACATTTATCATAGCTAGACCCAATCAAAAAACCAAAGAAGCCCCCAGTAAATAAAAACCCAGTATGACTATGTTAAGATTTAGGGAAGGTTTTTTGGAATCAACTGATAGATTGTGTGGTTAGTGTAATAGAAAAAAGTGTTTTACGCTTACAGTTAAAATATTGAAAGCCTCTAAAACTAAGTTTCCTAATCAATGCTGAACAGTGCATGAAAGGGGGACAAGATTTCTCACTGCAGCTCTGATTAGCTGCTAAATTGTTTTCACATGCTTCGGTTTACTTTAACACCTCTTCCCACCGAGGAATATTTAATGAAACTCAATCGCAGCGAGAGCGGTGGTCTCTGCACACTGCCTTGCAAAACTCGGAATGCGAGTGCCTGTGCAAATATTGTTGTTCGAATTAAGGACCCGACGTGGGCTCTGTGAAGTTGTGATGGATGTGTCTGTCAGTGCTGGAAACCGAAAGGTATCCCTCGGACTCTGTAGCCGTCCACACGTTGCTCGCGATCCGTGTTCCAGGCAGTCCTCTCTCAATGGTATTATTCTTGACCCACTGTATGTCTTTTCGATTTTCAGCTTCACAAATAGACGTGCCGTATCTCCTAACCCCTATTTGGATAACCCTGTGAATGGCTATGCCCGCCCATCTGGAGTGGCTCTTCACTATGATGATGTCCCCTGTGGAAATGGAACGGTAATGCTGCTCTCTGTTGCATCCAAGCCTTTTATCCAAGCTTTTGCTAGGAAGCTCTTTAGGGTCATGCTGTTCATGCTGCTATTCCATTGTTGTTCTGGCCTGTTTGTATTACCAGTCTTGTCACCGCAGGGTCCCCAGTACTTGAGAACTGCCTACCCTAGCATTCATCCTATCCAAGAAAAACACACTGTACCACCCCTCTGTTTATAAGGCCAGTTTCAGTCCTGAGTTTGCATAAAATGGTTTATCTTAAAGAAAGGCAGAAATACATTACAAAGTTTCGTGGGGTTTTTCAGATGTGTGTCAAAAGTGGCTCTTTCAAGAGTTTCATGGGCTCTCAGATACACTGTACAGACCTCATGGGAAGGGCGGGTGGCTGCTTTTGTTTTTTCCACTGCACTGACGGCTGTGTGTCATAATTTCCACAGGCAATTGCATTATTTCCTCTTTAATCCCACTCCTTTCCTCAAATCTATAATTAATACCTGTCACACTCAAATGGCGCTGCAATCAGACTTTCTTCCTTCCACTAACTCATTTCTTATCTCCCTTCCTTCTGCTTCGCTTCTGCCTGCATGCATTTCTGCGGTCGAAGGAGCCCGAGGACACGTACTTGAGTCCTGCTAGCAGGCACTGGCGGGACGAGGGGCTATATGAGAATGCCGACCTGTATGAGAACATGCCCTCGCCCAAACTCGCAGCCCGATACTCACCCAAGTCTAGCAGGGTGGCGTCTGCTGACAGACAGGTGGCCGGCCACTATAAAACTCCCGTCTCTTCCAAAGCGATCTCCTCCTCACTGCCTGTCACTAACACTGCCTCTGCAGGGCGGGGCTCAGCTGGGACGTCCTCTCAGGTGAATGTCTCTTCCACTGTGATAACCCTCACCTCCTCTCTCTGTGTGTTGCACTTTCTTAGGAATATCTAGACCAGCCCAGATATGAATATAGTATATGGAACATTTTGCACCAAAGTTCAGACTGAAGGCTCACAAATCTACTGAGAAAATATCACGAAGGGTTACAGAGAATGATGGACACAATCCAGATATTGGTATATTTCGACTGTGTTCCACTGTACCCTGACTTTGAGGTGTTGCTCAATATGAAAAAGACACTCCACAACACACACAATGAATTCAAATGGATTAGGACCTAGTCAAGATTCATCACGTCAGCCTGAATGTCTACAGTATGATCCATTCGGTGGGATATCAAATTCATGTTGCAGGGATCATGCAATTTGTTTTAAATGGAAAAAGCAGACAGATCAAATTTAACCCTCAACCACAAGCTTGCTTTCGTTTAGAAAAAGTGACATAATCCTCTACCTATGAGGACTGAACATAATATTTAATTTCGCTTAATATGTTTTAGCATTTTTTTAAAGGTAATTGGAGTCGTTTTCAATAGCCCGCCAGAGACCACAATGAAGGTGTGTCCATTTGTCAAGGCAGTCCGAGGTGTCTGTCTAATTGCCTGTTAAACGCTTTTTCTTTTCACAAAACAGCTGAAAGGAAAGAAAATGCCTTTTACTAACGGAGTGGTAGGAAAACAGAAAGTGGAAAAAAGTCAGCCAAAGAAGCCCAATGGGACCCTGCCAATTAAACGCAATAACTCAAGTAAGTGCCCAGACTTTTACTAACGATAGAATGTGAAGCCCGATATTGTGCAAGTTGCATTGTTCTGCATGCCACTTAGACATACAAATGGATACTATTAAGATTATGAATAAAGTCTAAACAAGATGTGCCCAGTTCATCCAGTCAGAGTGTTTTGTCTTGGTATGTTGAAAATGTGGGAATTAAAAAAATGTGAAATGTCTACAAGTAAAAGCAATATCACAAATCTGAAGTGTCTGCAAAGCTCTATGGTGAAGTGTTACAAGACAGTGTTATTATAGTCGGCTACTAGGTTTTTAGTAATTTCAATTGTATTTGCTCTTTTTGCTCTACTAGTAAGATTTCCACTATAAATTATTTTTGTTAACACAAGTAAAATAAAACACAAGAAAAAAAAACTTTCAAACTAAATATTTCTGCTCAGTTCCTCTCTGTAAGGGAATAGATGTCATTTATGTGGTCAGCACTCCTTATTTGTTAACTAGTTGATGCATTGAAAGAGCTAATGCAGTTTTAGAATGTACATTTTTCTCTGTTAATTGAATTTAGGATGTAGATAAGATGGAAGCCACAATCATTGTGTAGTTGTGGTCCATTATCACACGGTCACACTGGGGCGCTTGGTTCTTGGTTGCTGGCGCTTCACTTATGATGTCTTTCTCTCTGAAGATGCAGATCAGTACAAGTATGGCAAGAACCGAGTAGAGGCCGACGCTAAGCGGCTGCAGACCAAGGAAGAGGAGCTGATGAAGAGGAAGCAGGATATTCGAAACAGGCTGACGCAGCTGAAGAGGGAGAGGAAAGACCTGCGGACCACCATCGAAGCCAGCACGGGTGCGTCAAGTGTCAATGCAGTGAGATGCGTTTTCTCACTGAGGATTTCTGAATGTCCTTCAGACAGTTTCGAAAACAAGAGCTTTGCACATCAAATGTGTTCAGAGCCGTCCTGCTGCTCTCTGCTTGGGTCTCGCTGTCAAGGCAGGCGCGTTCGTACCGATAAGACCTTGGTAGACGATCCTCTTGCGTGTCAGCACAGATTCACTGCACTACATGAGGCACAGCACCACCACCCAGCTCCTGGAGTTCACCTTATTGTTCTCGCCTTCTTCTCTCTGTAGGCAAGAAGGCTCAAGCCGTTCTCGAAGACAAGCTGAAGAAGGTGGACGATGAATGCAAGAAGAAGGAGGCGGAGCGGGTCAACCTGGAACTGGAGCTCACTGAAGTCAAGGAGAGCCTGAAGAAGGCCATGAACGGTGGCATCACTCTGGGGCTGACCATCGAGCCAAGGTCTGGGACCTCCAGCCCCCAGGTGAGAGGAGACGAGTACAACTGTCCTCAACAGCTGAATCTCATAACAGAGTCCACAGTGTCCACATCAAAGCCAGTGAATGATGGGAATCAGATCTGATCCCGAGAGGATTTTTATTTCCTCTGGGCCTGAAGACGGGACTGTGCAGTAATGCTGTGTTCTGCTCCCTCAGTCCCCGGTGTTCATGCGGCGCACGCTGGACAACTCCCCGGCCTCCAGCTGCGACACCAGCGACACAGAGCCGTCCTCCCTGCCGGTGAACTGCGCCTCTCTGCTGCGGAGGAAGGCCTCTCAGACCACGTCTCCAGTGCGGGGCCACGTTCTCCGGAAAGCCAAGGTGAGTCCTGCTGCGGGCGCCTCAGTTAAGACTCGGTTTCAGATATACAGATGTACAATATTGCTCACACCCAGGTTCTCTCACCTCCTTTGCAGGCAGCATTAAACACACAGAAACGATCATGGGATAAGCTTCTCTTATTTTATCAAGTTTAATAGCTATATAGATGTACATACATATTGAAGTATTTTGGATATCAATACACTGCCTGCAATTCATTAGTTAATGGTATGAGGAGGTACCCTGCATCTTTCTAATTCCACAATGTACGAGTTTACCCCTGGGGTTCAAGTCTGCTTTCTTTTCCCCAAACTCGATCCACTAAATCATCTCCTGTGTGAAATGGACTGTCAGATCAGGTTCCTCTGGCTGCTGCAGACGGTGCGGCGCTGGGAACGGAACAGTGTTTCACTGGCAATCGATCAAAAGCATTGCAGCCGTCATTAAGGCCAAGGGCGGGCCTGCATCCTAACAAACCTATTTTGAGCAGCTGTTGTTTGTATTTTTTCTGTCGTCCCGATGGTTTTAGCCATGTAGTGTGTATTTAAACATGGTTACAATATTTTTTTTATTATACAAATACTGTATTATATCTGTATTTATATATTCTATAATCAATCCCTTCAAAAGGCCTTAACCAGTACAGCCGTGTGGATTGAAAGGTGTCGAAACTTTGCGGCTATGGATCCTGCGTTGTGCTGGATTTGGGTTATTACTGCAGGCTATTACTGCAAGTGCTATTAGGATTAAGTGAGAAATGGATCCAGATGCAGAAACATCAGGAATCAGGAGGAAGGATACATAAAATTAACATTTCTAGAAGAGTTATTGATTGTAAAGTTTAAATCTCTTACTGTACTGATAAAGTAAACTCGATCACTGTAGATTAGTCAGTCTAATCTTTCTTTTTCCAGTCAAATTTTTCCATAGATTTATTTTTGTTGATTTGTTTCTTAACAGACTCACTTACTGTTTCTTCTCTTTTACAGGAGTGGGAACAGAAAACTGGGACATAAGAATTTCAGACCACCAGTGTTTTTTTGATTAAATATTTATTTTCAGCAACTGGTCAAACTGCAAGGAAACACAGAAACGAAACCAATTTTATGGATATCCGCAAAGAAAAAACAACACAATGGTTATTTGCTACATACAGCTGTGCAGACTTAAGAAGGAAACGTGTTCTTTACTTGCTTTATTTTTATAATACCAGTTATTGCTCTAAGCATGCGTGTGTCCTGCTCTATCATGTTAAAGTCTGTGACTATCCATTCTTCTTCAATTGAAAAAAAGTTGTTTCTTGAACGTATCCACTTCAGAAACAGAATTGGGTTTAGATACCTTGAAAAAAAAAAAAAAAACTATTTATTTGTAAATGTGAAAAGTAAATATTAGGTTCCCTTTATTATTTATATTTTTATTTAAGCTTTGGTTGCAGATCAGGCCTCCCAGAGAAGGTTTCATATCGGGGTGAAGTGTAGCTGTTAATGTTGGCATGTAAACCGATCTGGACAGAAGAAGGAAGCGAGTCTTTAATAACGCTTTCACATCGAGATCGGGATTGATATCGGTGACAATAGCCCCTTGTTTTAGGAGTTCACATGAAGGAATTTCCCTTAAATGGCTGGATTGCCTGTTAAGAGCTGGTGCAGAAGTGATATATATTTTATTTCTGAATATATCCTGCTATAGTAAACAACTTTGTGTAATCATCACACTGGTATAGCACCCTGTGTTCTATATGATGTGTATATTGAACTATCTTAGGCACATTCGATACACTAATAATACACTGTTGAATATTTATAAATACAAATGGAGACTGAAAGAGGAGGCCAGGTCTTCTGAGATCCCAGTGGACTCCCTCACAAACACGGATCGAGGACAAACAATATCCACAAAACAACTGCGTGAGAGCAGAAGATCCCTTCAATTCTTGCCTAAAACCTAAAACTGCTAAATTAAACATTCCTGTGTAGAAAACGGGCAATTTCCTACTATCATCTGAACTAGGCTGCCGGTGTTTATAATGCCTCGTACTGTTCCTGCATAAACTACTCGGATTATAAAGTATTTTTGAGAGTTAGTCATACAAAGGTAAGACTCCATATAGGGAAAAGGCAAACATGGATCTTTTGACAATGTATACATTTTTGATCTGATCTGACTTTTATATAGACTGCCAAACAAATTGAACAGATTTTTTAATTAATATTTAATGTTTAAGGTTTTATTTAATGTCTGCATAAAGATCATGCCACAGACTTCATTTGTTTAAGACGTCAGGTGTTGTGTAACATTCATGTGTGTAAATATGTTTTTGTTATTCTCTGCTCTCCAGCTGTTTATCGAGTCCCGTGTTTCTGCAAACAACCCTTTCTCAATCCTTCTGTGAGAAATCTGAGCTTCAGGGTTTGAACAGGGAGCGACTTTGGCCGACATTCAATCTAAAACAACATATTTTCCTAAATTGGAGTTCTGTCTTTAAAGATATTTAAAGCAATTGTGGATCATGATAAAACCATTTAAGAATGTCTGTATTGGGGGAGATGTCTCGTCTGTCTTCAGGCAGCAGTCTCCATGTTCCCTTACTCTCCCCGAATTCCGTGTCAAACTGGCGTACAAGAAAGACAGGAAAACTGTGCGAGCTCTACTACCCGACTCTCAGATTTCACAAACACAAAAAAACAGAAGAATTAATAAAATGTGAAAACAATGTAAATAGGTTGGGGGGGGGGGAAAGTCAGTTTCTTTTTGTTTTGCACCTTAAGTTCTTTTCTATTCTTATGTATTACTCTGAAAGACAGACACCAACTTGGTGGCACACAGTTGTATATATAATAAAGATAACCTCTTTTAAAAACAAAAATCTATTTGTGTAACTGTACTGTATACATCTTTCTTACCTTACCAACTTACATCCCCCAACCCCACACACAACCAGAAGACCTTCTAATGGGTAGTAATGAACCTTAAAGGGAATTCGCTATTATACTACAATATTTGCATATAAATAATGCCACCTACTGGCCATTAATATCTTCATTCATTTGTATTGTATTCAGAAAACAGTCTCTCTTGTCCTTTGGTGTTTCTATTTTTCCCAGACTGTCTTAGGAAGGTTAAGTAGTTTTCATTTCAAAACAAATCATTTACAGTAGATCATCATCTCAGAATGGAATGCCAATATCTTGTACTGATTGAAGATACTTTTTTGTATAAATTGATACAGCAGTTCTAGTATATTCCCATATATGACACGGATTTGACTAAATAACTCATCTGAGATGCAGTGTGATCCATTTCATGTCTCACTACAGACTCTACTTTCCTTTTGTTGCAACTATAATATAAAGGTAAAAGAAACAAAAACAGAGTATGGAACCAGTTTTATTGAACATGGTTTGAAGGTTGTAAAATCCAGAGCATACCGTTGGATGCAGCAGAGTACACAGGTATGTATACAGTAGTATAAGCAATACGTTTGGAGGTTTTTATTTTCTGAAGAACGTTAAGTCTTTATTGAGCAGATCAAATCATTAGAACAAATCTATACAGTTTAGAAGTCATGTGTTGAACCCGGACACTGTGTTAGGTGCACTATGTCTCGCTGTGTATCCAAACATTTATTGAAAACATTAAGAAGAAACTGTGCAGTCAATTTCACATACTTTGTGTCAACAATTAATCTCCTCAAACAAATATCGTTTTTTTTTTCTGACCACCCCAAATATTTACAAACATCACATCACGAAAAAACTAAGAACAAGCCAACATGAGCATATGTACAGAAGATGTACAGTAATGACTCGGCATAGTACAGCACCAGGTACTGTGGACACATCCAGTATATGTCCAAAAGTGGCAAAGTGAACTGTCGTCTTTTTGTTTTAATGCCAATGTATAGAAAATGTGAACTTGAGGAGAGACACTGATTTAAAGTAGCTTGGATTGATTCATTTCTTTTCTTAGGAATCCTTACATGTTTACAACCAAGTGATAAGAGAAGTTCAGTCTGTTGTTAGTCAGACAGCATTGGGTCGAAAACATTGATATTACTGATGCTGATGATAAAGTATTATTATTATTATTATTATTATTATTATTATTATTATTATTATTACTACACGTGCAGTCTTTGGTACACATATGTGGACCAGTATTCATGGTACACAATAGAGATAACTGGGATTTAAAAATATGTTATGTTGACCATCTCAATTAGTTTAGTAAGTATAGCTTCAAACACAGTTATGCTTCTCATCTATATTCCCTTCAACTGGAAAAAACTGGACCTTGAATAGCATTTCATACAATTAACCTTCCCAATGCTCAAATAATGGCTTTTATTCTCTTCAACACTATTACCTTATTATCATACAGTCTATAATACACTACTATTAACACAAGTAACATTGTTAACTGGTATGACTAGAAGCCATAAAAGAAAACAAAAAAAACATTTGCCGTCTTCAAGACCAATTTAGAAAATTGCTCGCCATTGTGAAAATTGTCTGTTTAGGGTCTGAAAATGATCAAATAATAAAAACTGTCTATTTGTTGTGATGGTCTATTTTTATTTATTATCCTGAAATTTGACCACTGAAGATACTGTTTATAAGTGAAACAAAAATGTCGCAAATGACTTTTCTACACAAAAATGATGAGACAGGAAGTCTTTGTGTTGTGCTATTTGTGAAAACAGTGAAAAGTGCTTTAGAAACATGGTGGAAAATATCCATTTATGATCGAGATTTGGTATTTATGTGTAAGATTCTCCCAGTATTTTTTAGTAGAGCAGATGAATATGTACAATGTATTTTTTTTAAATGTACAAACCAAATTAAAGGGAACATCTGACTGCCTAATATAGGCTCTATTGAAACAACCACAATCTCTGTGAAATGCTATTTTTAAACTGCAAATTACACCCCCACCCTTTAATATTAATCTTCAACATCAGAGAGATATATGTAATATACTGCACTGTTGTTTGTCACTGCTCCATCTCAAAGGACATCTAATACATATACTGCTTGTTTCAGAGATTGATTAGGATGTGATCCACTGATTTACTGAACCCACTTTTCTCCTCTATGTGCTTATATACATCACAATGGGTCATTACTGGTATTTTATCCTTAATTTATTTTTTAGGGGTATACATTACATTCATTCTTTGCTAACAGAATGTTACTCTAGTCTCAAACAAATCAATTAATTACTTTCCTGACAGATAGGTGACAATTGGTATTGAGGCACTCATTAAGGAGTATTTCTGTTTTATTAGTTTAAAAAAGTTTTCTATTGATATAAGTACAAATTGGCAACAGTACGCTGTAAATGAAATGCAGATAAATGCAATTAACTGGAATGAGAGATGGTTTGTACCCCAGCTTAATGAGACTTGATTATGGTTTGAGGTATGATGCACCATACTTGAATTGATACAAACTGTTTAACAGGTTAGTCTTGCTATTAAACTAAGCTCATATTGAGATGCTGGGCCGAACTAGAAGAACAAAAACACTCAGAAAGCACTGTGGCTTCAGTAACTGATCAATTGTTGTCTCACAGGCATGTCATCGTTCAGCCAGTCAACCATTTTCAGAAAACAAAAATGCAACGAGATACAAAAGAACCAATCGTTTAGTACGAAGAAAATATACTACAGAACATTTCCATTGAAATATTGCTTACCCTCTTAAAAACAAAACAAAAGAATGTGTTTGTGAAGCTGAAAGTAGCTTCTGTAACCATCAATTTGACGTTTACACTAAACAAATTACAATCCTTTATTTCTCTCGAAAGGTATAATTAGTGTGAAAGCATTATTCTGTGTCTTAGACGCTGCGATGAGTAAATGGTAAAGCAAAAGCAGAGTAATCTGTCCTGTCATGTTCAAGTTAATATTGCATTCTTCTCAACGGATTTGGCAAATACTAGGTACAATACAGTCTATGGTTACAACCTGGGTTAGGTTTCACTGCTGGTACAGTGAGAAGAAAAGGTGGTTCCACTTGTGTTTGACAATGTCTCTCTGTATAACCCTGTGTGCGCAAACTGTGGAGCTGTGAGATTTAGGAGATGCTCTATACGAATGGATGCAATAATCAATGGGTATTAAAAATCTACATATCTGTGCCATGTTTCACTTTCCAGGAACCCCTCATGCAGATATCCTACACACATCTATTTCATATAGAATATCATACGGGTGAATGGGTGAGAGCTTGAGTCAGACACACACCTGGTTCAGGCCTGAATGCCTCCTCACGTTACCTACAGCAATGTGCGGCATCTCAGTCTGCCTTTTACTCTTCTCAGTGTCGAGCAGGGGGTCTTTTCTGGCAGCAACCATCCAGATCAATGAGAAAAGCTCGCTTAGGTGGTCTGCGACAGTTTCATACACTAAACCCAGTGTGACTTAGTGCACAGGGCCATGTAACATCTTCTGAGAAGTTAAGTAACGCCTTCTTGCTCTTGAAATCTTATCAGAGCCCGACACAAAAACTAAACAAGTGCACCTGCTGCTTGAGCGCACTTCATAAGAGTAGGACAACATTACTATTATTAAATAAGTTAATGTTAACCAGGATACAGCCTAACTGGATCTGAAAGCTGACAGGATGTTAAATAAGATTAATACCATGAAATCTTTCAAATGACCGAGAATGTCACCTTTTTTTTTTTTAAATGCTAAAATAGGTGGTTTTACAGGTTAAGTCTCGGAGACCCTTGCCAATAAGTGCTCTTCTGTAGTGCGTATCTTCATCTCCTCAGAAGGTGTCAAAGAGAAAATCCTTTACCGTGGACAAAAAGACTTGTTGCTGTAGTACAATTTGAGAACCCGCTGCTTTCCCTTCTTCAGCTAAAGTCCCAGACCGAACAATAAAATATAGAGAAGAGTCTGTGCTGTTGACGGGGCTTTTAACCATCAGCTCGTCAGGTAGCTGTGCAGCTCTCTGGAGTTTATACTCAGGACGACGCCCGAGTGATTCCCTGCAAACAACAATAACAGTCGTTGGTCTTCCCGCTCAAACCAGATCGCTTCCAGCTGAGTTTAAACACTCACCGCATCAGGCATGGATTCGTCATGCACACCGTAGAAATTCGGAAATGATTTCACAGGATAAGTGGACACAAATAATTGCAAAATACTATTAATTAATTGTTGAAATTAAGAGTATCAACTACTTAAAATGTTAGTAACACTTTACAAAAGCTCTCCCTAACTACATAGTGAGTACTCATAATTCATAATTACACTGTTCTTATGAGTAACTAGCATGTAGTTACTGAGTACCTACTATGTTAATAAACTGTAATTTGGGAGACCTATTGTAAAGTGTTACGAAAGTTTCTATTTTAATTTCAATAAATACTATTGAGAAACATATTATATTCCCTAGTTAGTTGAGCAGCATTATGTAAGATGAACTAGTGCAGTCAGGTGTATAATATCAGACTCAGATTAATATTGTGCGGGAAAGAAAATTGAAGGTGGGCTACCTGCGTTACCTAATGTTTGCGAGTCGAGGTCATCGTCAATAAACTCCTCCCCCTGGATGATATTCTGGGTGTCCTCACTGTGATTGACAGGACTGGTCATCTCCTGTTCCTTCTCGTTGTGCATCTGGGCGTACACATTTCTTCCAGGCAGTTTTCTGAAACGCACAAGACAGAACCATGAGTTGTCCCAGCAGCGGCCTACAAAAACCCTGGATCAGACCGGGTGTGCAGTAGTCTAAGCTCTGAATGGAAGCATCTCCGGGTCTTTGTGGAGGGTGTAATTGTACAGCGCAAGGCCACATATATACCTTTTGAATTTATATAGAATGAAAGCCCCCACGGCAACCAGGCTGAAGACAAACAAAACTGCGAGAGCCCAGACTCCTGCTCCAGCTGCGCCCCTCTGAGAGCCTGCAAAACACAGCACGGACCGCACTGATCACACAACATGCCTTTCTTTAGACAACAATGTATATTTTTTATATATATAAAACCTTTTTTGTGCCAATGCTTGTTATATTCCTTTGAAATGCACTGGTACACAGATTTGGTTGGGTGATACATATATCAAACACATATTTTTAATCTCTAAGCTTTTACACGTTTCCCTAGACTACATGGATGTCCATTCTGAGAAAAAAAATATTTATATGTAATATTTCCAGAGATGGATATATTCAAGTCTCAGATAACACTTGGAATTCTGCAGCTCTGAATTTGTGCAGACAGAAAATCAATCACCATCTGTCGCTCTTGTCATATTCCAGGAGTGTCACAACGGCTTCCTACTCAAACTCAAAATGCTTGGTTGCAATATTAAAAGCTTAACAGATTAATGGGTGCTACTGCGACAGATCAGAATGCTTTGAGAGCTTTGACTGATGGAAACAGTGCAAGTCTGAAGAGGCTCGCATAAACGCACCCTTCAGATGAAGAACGGTGTACCTGCATTCTCAGTGGCTTCCATTTTTGACATTTTAATTCCACCAGACAATGCCCTCAGTTATATTTTTGGAACAGGATTAAAGATCAATGAATCAAACATGAATGCTGGGAGGTTATACTTGAGGACTATGTCTGCAGAACCTAAAATATAAAAATACGGATGGCAAAACTACTTCAGAACCAATTAACTATGATGTCAATTGCTATTGCCATCAACATAAAAACAAATGCATTGCTAGCATCACGAATTTACCTGCATCAGGATCGGCCAGATTCACCAACACTGCCAGCCCTCCTCTCACAATGAAGCTCACGTTATTCTCATTGAAAGCCTGCTTTATCGTGGGAATCCTCTGAAAAAGAACAGAAGTCGGCCGTTAGCATCCTGTTCTGAGCGTAAGGAGGTCCCCTGGCCTCCAACACGCACTGCAGCCACACTGAACAGCAGGCAAGTTGTAGATTTGTACTGCAAATTAATTTCCTCTGTGATGAGTTTCCAAAACCTATTTTCTTCTAGACAGGAGGGTTTGGAAGCATATTCAAAGACACACAGCTGGTTCACGAAATGAGCAGGAAATGTGAAATCTTTTCAGTGATTCATGAAACAACTGAAGTGTTATCTCCTTTGCTCTCTCTCATGTGTTGTTCGTTCCTCTGTGGGCACTCAGAACTGCTGATGCTTTGTACTTGGTGCGGCAGTAAGTTCAAGGCAAAAGGTAAGTTCACAGGAAAGCAGAAACACTTCTTCGGAAATAAGAGGACCTCTAGGTTTTTCTCCTTTTTCGAATAACTTTTTTTAAACTTAGCTTAGAAAAAACATCTCAATTGGTACACATCCGTTTCCATTGCATTTTTTGGCTGCACTTTTAACTTCCAATGAATATGTGTATAAAATGGAGAATACTGGAGCCAGCGAGACAGTGGCTTAATTTGTACATACCAGAAAAGGAGTAACGTTAACCATTCTGCATGGGGGGTGTGCAATCACAACAAAGCCTGCTGTGTGAGAGTATATAAGCCTCTTGAAATGTAGTAGTGAATTTACGCAAAACCTCACTCAGCAAGGACATAAGGCAGCTGGCTCTGTGGGGTATCATGCTTTGTGCAATACTTTACCTTATCGACAGCTAGGCTTCTCTTGTTTGAGTTGCCCTCGGGTGGAAGCACGTACAAGTCAGCAGTCGTTGGGAGGCCAGGCTTCACCATAGTAACCAGGGACACCTGGGGAATATCGGTTACCTGGAAGTAAACAGTCAACACTGAGCAACATCCCTGGTGTTGGCCAGCTGTTAACCACTATAAAAAACTTTAAATTAAGTGATCTTTACACATTTCCCCAAAATAAATTTGATCAACTACTTTTTAAAAGTATTTATTTAAAGAAACAAATAAACGCTGACAGCACAATGCGTGATTTGTAACAGTCTATAATATTGTCATGAATATCTAAACAAACTACGCCTGGACTGTAACTGGTTTTACTGTAATATAAACTATAATATATCTGCAGAAAACAGCATGATATAAAAAGGAAGAAACAAAACAAAACAAAAAAATACCTTGGCTAGGATTTTTGTAATGACCTGCCCAATATCCTCTCTCCATTCTGGGATATTTGGATTGAAAGGGTCAAGGTTTTTGCTGAACCTGAGGGGAATAACCTCGAATTGATCTAAAACAGAAAAAATGTTAAGAGTCAAATATGTGCTGAGGAAGCAGCAAAGCCATTTTTCTCAAGAAGGTTTAAAAGAAATAGAAAAAAATTACAGTCATATTTATTCCCCCCCCCAACCCC